>NC_071389.1:182990201-183295363 GCF_022682495.2 Desmodus rotundus | reverse complement strand
CACATTCCATTCCTGTTAAATCAACTTGATATACAGGATAAATTAAGTCCGCACTGCAGGTCACTGAATTTCTATTAACTACTTATTATGGAAGAAAGGAAAGCAGCCCAGTCAAGAACTCTTACACATCAGCCGAAGCAAGCTGTCACTCTGTTTAACTTTTACAATGAATGTTCCTCCATCTCACACATGTGAAAGAAAAAAAACATCACTTGGCATTTAAGCTCTCATTGCCAGCGCACATTAAGGCAAAGAATCCGCCTAGATGTATTACTTATCCTGATTTAAAAGGTTAGGAAACTTTGAATTTTGCTAAAATTTTTCTGATTTATAATATAACCATTTTAAAATAGGCCTCTAGGGATTCTAAAAAACGCGGCCACCTTGGTAAGGTTTGCTGCTGCCTTACTCCCAACTCTAATCTATTTGCTTTTATTGGGTCAAACAACCGTAGGAGGAAATGAGATCTGCCCTCAGAGTGAATTGCCAAAGGGGAAAACAATTCACATTCTCTTCATAGGAACTAAGGAAGCAGGAGACTAGAGGTGACCAACCTCTGAGAGTTCTGTCGTGAGTTTCACAACTCCTAAGATGCTGGAAAGAGCTTGGCCCACGGAACTCAGTGGGTTCTAAGCCCGGAGACCATGCCTGAGATCCTTAGACAGGAAGCAGGAGATAAATGGATAAGAAGTAACTAAGGAGGTGACCTGGTCCTCCTAGTGCCCAGCCCTGCAGAGTTTAAGAAAAACTGGGACAAATGGCTTCTTCTTGTTGCCTGTGTGGGAGGCTGAAGCGACTCCAATCACCCAGAATGTGGAGACCAAATTGCTTTCTATTATTCTCTTCCTGAGTTGCCACCATTTCAGCTGTCTAACAACCAGACCCAAGTCCCAGTGAGAATACCAAAAAAAATAAACAAATGAATGAATACAAATATATATATATATTTTAATTGTAATAAAGCCAGAGAGTAAGATCATTCAGGGCAAGCAGAACACATGAATATAGGGAAAGGGAATTGCTAAGGGAAAATAAATGATGAGATGTAAAAAATATATTTTTTAATTTAAAATAGTTAATAAAAGCAATAATGATTAAAGAACAAAAAGAACTTTGTGGAGGAAAATCTAAACAAAGACATGAATTTGTAAATAAACAATTTAGGAGATGGATTTGAAGATTGAATGGTTACTATAAAATCAAGAAACATCTTAAAACAAAAAGTCAAAGTATAAAGAGAATGAAAAAATAATATAAAGGGATAAAATATAAGGAAATATAAAATATTAAAAGTTAGAAATATTTTTTAAAAAGGCTTTAGAGGAAAAAGCCAAGAACGTTGTTTGTTTGTTTTTCCAGGAGAAGACAGAAAGGAATGACAGAAATAGAATGTTCACACAAATAATAAGGAAAATTTTCCCTGACCTGGAAAAAGATTTGAGTCTCCACAATTAAATGACACATTTCAAGCAAAGGTTAATAAGAAAAAGACACAATTAAGACTATTCTAACACAATTCATAGATTTAAAGATAAAAAGAAAAGCTAACAAACTTTCAGACAGAAGCAAAGCGAAACACGTTTCGACAAAGGAAGAAGAATCAGACAGGTATCAGACTTCTCATCTGCAACATGTAGACCCAGAAGACAGTGAAATAACACCTACAGATTACAGAGAGAAAAGGGCAGAACACTGGGAGGGGCGGGGCGGCACAGAGGGTGGGATGGAAATGAATGGCAGTGTTCAACAGCTCGCTTTATTGGGGTGCGGGTGCGGTAAAGGAACGGGGACAGTTTCTCTTGGTAAGAAACCAACTAGCTTCTTATTTTTTAATCATGTTAGAGAAATATATGTAAAATGATAAGAATAGGGAAAGGAAAAGTAATCATTAAGGGACTGAAGCAACACAGTAACTCTCCCAAACAAAAAAGAGAATGATCAAACCAAAATTAGGGTAAGAGAAAAACAGAACAACACAGTCATGAGGTAAGAAGAGAGGAACAAAATCAAGTCATGGCACTCAAAACAAAGAGACTGAATTCTCCCGTCGCATGAGGCTGTCAAGTTGGACAGGGAGAACCTTGACTTATGCCATTTTCAAAAAAAAAAAACCCAACAACTGTACAACAAAGTGATTAAGAAAGGTTGAAAACAGATATCTGGGCAAAGACACATGCAAGAATAATATCAATACTAGACAAGGTGGAATTTAATGTTAAAAGCCCTAAGCAGGGAATAGAGAGTCATTAGGTTTAAAAAAAAAAAGCATAAACTAAGAAGATGTAATAATTCTATAAAACAGAACAACTAAATTAAAAAGCAAAAATGATTAGAAATGCAACACCTTGATGAAATTATCATTTTAGTTTGAAAGATCAATATATTGTTTGAGCATTACACAACTCTAGTTCATAAAAAAATAAGGTTGGAGAGAAATTGAATAGTGTTAATTATAAACTTTACCTAATAAATCTATGATACTGGGCTTAATTTTGTCCATCTCCCTGAATTCATATGTTGACTTCTTAATCCCAAGCACCTCAAATGTGACTGTATGATAGAGTCTTTAAGGGGTGTTAAGGAGAAACGAGGTCATGTGGGTGGGCCCTAAGCCATTCTGACCAGCATCCTTATTAGAAGAGGGAATTTGGACACCAAAAGAGACATAAGTAATGTGTGTGCACAAGGGGAAGACCATGTGAAGACACAACAGGAAGGCAGCCATCTATACAGGAAGGAGAGAGCCCTCAGAAGAAACCAAACCTGGAAGCACCGTGATTTTGGGTTCCTGGTCTCTAGGACTGTGAGAAAATAAATTTCTGTTGTGTAAGCCACCCAATCTGTGGTATGTTGTTATGGCAGCACTAGCAAACTAATACAATCTATACTGAAACTATTAATTCTCAAATACAGAATGTGTGTGTCTATGGGGGGGGTGGGGAGAGAAAAAGAGAGGGAAAGAGAAGATCCATGGATTATCTATAAAATCTTATACTTGATCACAAAGAAAACTTCTAACATTTTAGAGAAATATATATGCTACATAGTCCAATTATAAAATAATACAAGTAAAAGTCAATTATAGAAAGTTTTCTCCAAAAGAAAAGCATAACTACTAAGAAACTAAGACATACACTTATAGAAAATTCTTGAAACAAAGGGGAAATCAAAAGAGAAATGACAAACTATTTTGAAAGCAATAAACAGAAGAATATTTCATACCAAAAAAAGGCTTAAATTGTAAATAACACCGCTATGAACATAGGGGTGCATAAGTTAATAGCCAAGTGCTTGAAAAAGCCTAAGTGCCCATCAGTAAATGTGTGGATCAAAAAACTGGGGTACATTTAGACAAAGGAACACTACATAGCAGAAAGAAAGAAGGAAGCCGTACACTTCACAACAGCATGGATGGATCTGGAGTTTATTATGCTAAGTGAAATAAGCTAGGCAGTGAAAGGCAAACACCATATGATCTCACCTATAAGTGGAACCTAATGAACAAAATAAACAAATGAGCAAAATAGAATAAGAGGCCTGGAAACAAGGAACAGAGACAGGGGCCAGAGAGGAGGGGGAAGGGGGATTAAGGAGGAAAGAAGGGGAAGGGGCTAGTTAAAGAACAAGTCTAAATGACCCATGAACATGGACAACAGGGTGTGAATCGACTGTGGGAGTGGGGGAAGAGGGCCAGGGAAGGGGAGAGCAATAGGGGAAAATTGGGACAACTGTAATAGAACAACAATAATTTTTTTAATTAAAATAAAAATATTTAAAAATTAAAAAGCTATCATTAGAAAAAAAGCATTGAAAATCATTAAAATTGCACATATCTTTGACCCAAAATTCCCCCTGCCCTGGAAATCTAGCCAAAGAAATAAAAACCCCAATGCATAAGAATATGATTCAAGATATTTATTGTATCACTGTTTGTAAAAGTTAATAATAACAGCAACAAAATGTAAAGAAAATGAATGCTCATCAATTGGATCCATTGTGGAATATTATACAGTCATGAAAAATAATGAATTACAGCTCTGCCAGTGGAGATAAAAAGGTGTTTTGAGTAACAAAATCTACAAGTGGAAAATATGCCAGCACATTATTATAAAATAGTGATGAAACCTGAAAATTTATTTATGTTTACAGATGATTGATTATGTGACCATAGAGATAAATATGGATTATACATAATATAGGTCTTTATGTATTACATTATACAATTTAATTATGTGATATATATGTACAATTAACTATGTAAGATGGGTGGATGGATGGATAGATAGATAGGTAATGGCAGCAATAGTGAGGGGAAGGAAGGCTAAATAGCTGGCCTTAGAATACTGTATTTATGTAAAATTGTATGTGTGTATATAATCATGAAAAATCAAGTATGTACATCTTAATTCACTGATTCTAAGGTATTCTTTTTGCCTTTTAATCTCTCTAAAATTAGAATGCATCTCACAGTGGATGGCATCTGGTATCTCACAATTAATTGCCAAGGTCTTTTTTCCTTTCTTAATGGTACATAAAATAATGGTGCCTTGAGTGGATGAGATGAGGTATTATACTAATATCACACCCCTCAAAAAGTGCTTTTAACCCAAGTTGAAAATGGTGCATTAAAGAGCAGAGCTTTAAAAAAAAATCAGTAGTCTTTTTCACATTTCTTAAGTGGGTTAAAAAAAAGTGCAAGGGTAAAAATAGATTCATTAGGACTAGTCATCCACTAGACAAGTTTATTCTCTTGTAAGTGGATTAAAGGAAGAGAGGTTCAACCTTGACATTCACATTGGAGGGCAGTTTGAATAAGAGTATTTCGTCACCCCTTCTGCAACCCGTAGGCAGACAACCAGAACAAGACAACAAAGGATTTCTCCAGCCACAGTTACCGTCTCACTGGCAACCTCAGGCCCAGATCAGCCAATCTCCTCCCTTCTGCTCCTAGAGGGAATCACAGCCCAGGAAGGCAGTGTTTCTCTGGCATTGTGAAGTCCCTGAGTACCCTGAGGAAACTGATATTTGGCCATAGGGCTCACAAAAGTAAACACTTTTAGTTTGAATCCCTGTGGGCTCATTTAAAATAGTAGGCCTTTCTGGTTTTACCTGGGAGTTTCCAAAAGTCAGCACTTGGGAACACAAAAAGTTATCTGCACAAATTTTCCATTTGCTTCCAAAAGAGTCCCTTACATTGAATATCTCATAAACAGAATGTATTCATTATAATTTTCCAATAACCAAAACACTGCTACTCTTAGAATTTGAATATTCAGATGATCCTCAGACAATCTAAAGCCAGTTTTTTGACTTATGACTCCTAAAGTCATTTTTCCTTCTCTTAACGTGATCAAGATCCCTCAATCCAGAAGGAAAGAGGAGATGCGGATCCACAAAGGAATGAAGGCAAACACTTTGGCTGAAGGGCCGTTGATTAGAAATCACTGTTGAATTTTACTCCATATTTTAATGTTCTTATTATAGGCCTGACATTGGCTGGATATTGGAACATATAAAATAAGTATCTGACCCAGTTTCAGAACCTGGATGACTTATAATCAGGAAATAAATCAGAGAATAATATATAGAATGTAATCTTGCAAATCAATCCCTCAGTGGATGCTATTTGCAAATATACCATTGATATGAACGTCCTTTCTGCTTTAAATGAGGCTCCCTCTGACTTCCTCCTCTGCGCAATGTCCAAAGCTGCCCTTGGTTCCCAGGGCCAGCTGGCGGCTGCAACAAGATGGTGTTCTCTTCCTCACTTTCCCACCCCTCCTCAGTGGGATCATGAATATGCTAAACTGGCCCCTTTTCCTATTCTTCTCCTATTTATAGACCAATTAATTTTATCTCAGTAACCATTTCTCACCAGAACACATTATCTTTAACTTATTTCCTTGCCCACCTTCTTTTAATGCGAATTGCTTCAGGAAAGATCTAGGGAAAGGTTCAAACATATTATATAAGTGACTTAATTTTTTTTTAAAAAAACTTCTCTGACTTGACAGACATTTAGCACTTGGAAGTTTTTAAAAGTAGATTAATACTTTTAAAAGGTCCCCCCTCCCAAAAAAAGAATCCAAAGTAGAAAATACAAATCACTAAACCTGGGTTTTTAAAAAAAAAAAAAAACCAATACCTATTATTTGTATTGTCTCAAGTATGTTCCAAGAAGAGATGGGGAATTTAAGTAGAAAACAAGAGAATCTACAATGACAAGTAATGCAAAGTCATCTTGAAAATGACCAACCAGAAAAAGCCCAGAATCAGCACAAGCCACGTGACAAAAAATATTTTTTTCATTAAATTGAATCAATTAAAAGGAGAGGGAGATTTAGGGAATAGGCAGAGAGTTGCACGGACGAGGGCAGTTTTCCTTTCAATTGTGAGGAGTGGCAGGCAGGAAGTGAGGACGCAGTGTTTGCTGAGCCCAGGGCCCCTGTGCATGGCTGTGCAGGTTGTGAACGGTGCAGAGGCTCCCAGCAAAGGCACTGAGTGGGGCTGGATCCAAACTGTGCTCCTTGGCATGGGGCTGTTTGGAGAAAGGGGTAGTTTTTCTTGCCTGGAAGGATATGTCTTCCAAGAAGGAGCATCTTTTTCTAATTAGCAAGAGGTGATTTAAAAAATGGCTTCTGAATTCTTTGATATGCTTCCTACCATGAAGTGAGATTTATGGCCCATCCCCTTTGAATCTAAGCTTTTTACTGCTCAATCACTAGAATACTGGAAGTGACAAAGTGGCACCTCTCTCTTCTGCCTTTTGGGACGTTCAGTCTTAGAACCCAGCCAGCGTGCCATGAGGAAGCTCAGGCAACATGTAGATGACATGTGCAGCTCTTCTGCCTGACTGTCTGAGCCATGGTCCTGGTCAACAGCTAACATCAGCTAGCCAATGTTTATGTGAAGGCTCCTCCAGATGATATTCAGCTGTTGTTACCTCCAGCCTTCTAGTCTCCCCATCTGATGCCCTAGACATTGTGGAGTGGGGGCAATCCGTCGTTGCTGGGCCCTGTCCAAATTCCTGACCCACAGAGTCTGTGAGCACAATGAAATAGCTGTTTTGTGCTACTCTGCTTAGGAGTGGTTGGCTATGCAGCAACAGGTAGGAAAACATCATCCACCAGGGCCTACTTCTGAGTCATGCAGAGGCTCTGTTTACACCAGCAGCAGCCCTGATTAAGGATGTGCCAGGCTACAGTTACCAAAATGACTCTTGAGCAAACACTATCATTATGCCCATTTCAGGGAGCCAGCTCTCCTTGTTCTCTGAGCTCGAAGTCCCAATTCCTTCTCCCAGTGTACAAGGCTCTCTCCACTTCTGTTAGTATAACCAGACTAGAGGGGTCTGTTTGCCTGCACACATCAAAGCCCTATAAAATGCAAACTGGAGTTTATATGAAAGAAAGTGAAAGTTTATTAGTTAAGGAAATGATGCCAAGCCTGAAGACACAGGTAAGCTGGTGTGGCAAAAACCTGGTTACTCGATAGCCTGCATAAGGACAGATTATAGACTGAAAAACCCATTAATCGTGGTGATTAAGGGAGTTGGGGTCATGGGCCCTACTGACTGACTGGGGCTCGTGGGGGGAGTGGTCGATCCCTGTATCAGGCCCTGATGTCAGCCATGGCGTTGTCCTGGGGTGGTAGTCGGGGGGGTGCGGGGATTGGTAGGGTCATTCTGCTTTCAGGGGCCTGTGGTTGAAACACAACTGAGGTCAAGATGTCATCTTTAGTTTGACTGTTTTGGGAGCCAACAGACCTGAGGCTCCGTTCTTATGAAAGTTTGACCAGGATGTGATGTACTAAGGGCTTCATGATGAAGGAAGAGAGAGGACGGACAGAAAGGAGAAAGGGTCATGTTACAGACCTGGAGTTCCCGTGCAGGTGTATGTCCGCATAGCCCACACCATGTTTGACCTACAGTTGCACTTCTCAGAACACAGTGCTCACATGCCTCCAGGTCTTTGCATGTGCTGACGCTTCTGCCTGAAATATCTTTCCTTCTCCTCCATCCCCATTGCTGCAGTCTCGCCTCCTAATTTGGCTTTGTGGGGGTTCAGAACAAGCCACCCCAAAATGTGCCTCCGTGGTAGGCTGGTTACTTTGAGCTAAAGTAAATTTTAGCTTCAGGCTCAAGAGAAACTTCTGCCCCTCCCTTTAACTACCTAGAACAACTTGAATCAGGGGCTTAGCCCATAAGAAGCAATTATCAGAGATAACCTCTTTTGACCTGTCTGAAGGGCAAGACATACTCCTATTTACTGAGCATCTGCTTTTCTTATCATTCTGTAAAGCCCTTGAGGTGCATTCCCTCATCCCTAGCTCAGAGTGTCTAAATACCTCAACCCCGCACCACCCCCTTCTATCTCAGAACCTCTCCTGGTTGGGGTCTCTGACTCCATCGTGTATGTGGGTTTCCCATACACATGTATGTATTAAATTTGGATATTTTCTCTTGCTAATCTGTCTCATGTCTATTTGATTATTAGACTAGCCAGAATAACCTTGAGGGTAGAGGAAAGTTTGTTTCTCCCCCATAGCTTCTAAGGCTGAAATGGCCAGTAATGTAGGGAGTTGCTGCAATTTTTTCATCTTGAACTGACCATCTTGAACACTAGAAGTTTGCCCCACCATATACCAATATCAGTGTCTCCCCCTGTAGCTTCCAGGTACACCCCCGCTGTCCACTAGAAATGCCCCCTGACCAGAGTAAGGGAAGAAACGTGGCTGCCAGCCAGATGGCAAAATCACCACCTTAATATCTGTCACCATGCAGTGAACTCAGACGAAAAGTTCAGAAACTCATTCCCACAAAGGAATGATGTAAATTCAAAAAGCCATAAAGTCAATTCTACCCCATTTCAGCACGGACATGCATTACAAAGGCTTCGGATGTTTAAATCTCTCACTGACTAGAACCTCAGAGTAAGCAAAAGCGGAAAATAGCCTAGAAATCACATTTACTCTTTGTTTCAATTGGCCCGAGAAAAGCTGTTACGAGGTGGTGTTGAACTCGCAATAACACGACAACCCACAGCCTAAGCTGGCGTCAGTGGGCATTTGAGAGGACCGAGCTCAGAAGTAAGGCTCCGGAGGTTGAAAAACAACAGCTTAAGGGCTGGGAACAGGGAACAACACATTTCTTCCCAAGTTTGTGCACACTTACTTTTAGTTTCTTCTACATGCTCCCACCATGAAACAATTAAAACAAAAACAAAAATGATTAAATTTAAGAGAATGATAGCTTTGATTTTTAAAACATGTACACGTAATAAAATAAATGCTGGTCTCAAACAAAATCTTTCAGATATTGTAAAATGAGACAGCTCTAATCTCTCAAATAACAAAAATTAGGCAAAAAATGTTAGACTGTGAATGTCAAAGAGACTCGCAGGAATAATGGGAAAGTTGACAGACACCCTGGAGTTTCCAAAACACTTTTAAAAACCATTCTCTGAACAATACAAAAGCTGTGGCATTTCTTGGGAAAATAAATGTTCGTTTCGAACATAAGCTTTGCAATTTGTAAATAAAAGTGGACAGGCTCTTTTCCCCAGTGTGGAAGGCAGGCACTGGCATACTAACAAGCATTTCAATGAATATATATATATATATATATATATATATATATATTCTGAATTTTAAAAAAGTGATGTCTATCTTACACCTCCCTGTCTACCTGCCTTTTCTTTTTTCCCTTCTGTCATCTCTATTTTCTGTCTGCCCTATCTCTCCTTTTTATTTTATTTACTTATTTTCACTGTAATTTTCCTTCTTGTTATAACTCTCTGTTCAGTCAAATGACTTTGCACTAACTGCAAGTTATTTTGCTGGCCGTTAGCACAAACGTGAACACCATGTGGGGACCTTGTCAGACTGGAAAGTACAACTAAGCTGACAAGTAAAACAAGAACTCAACTGCAATACGAGGCAGTGTCTAACCATTAGTGCTGGAATGTTTCAAGAGCTGGGCCTTGGAGGATGAGCAGACCCTGGTAGGAGGGCAGCACATTCAGCCATGGGACATTGTGAGTAAAGATTTAGGGGTAGAAGTGCACAGACTTGCTGCAAAGGTCAGCCCAGCAGACTGCTTCGCCCATAGTGCAGGGTTCACATAGAGATGTGGTAAGATTGAGGGCTGCCAAAGCATATGGGATCCAAATTGTAGGTGCCTTTGACTGCCAGGCAAAGGGATTTAAACTCCACTGTCCCCCATGGAGAGGCGATGGTGTTTTCTGGTGGGATTTTAAAGTCTACTATAAAATCCAGAAATAAGTCATTTGGCATATACAATCTATCCATCAAGGTCTAAGAATAATAGCTAAATGCTTCTGATTTAAATGGAGTCTGACTGGCAACCCTTGAAATGTCCTTTTATGATTTTTAGCTAAAATACTTATAAATTCATAGAAAAATATAAAACACACAACACCATAAGAAAAATAGTAATAGTTACTATTACAGGGAACTATTACAGGGAACTAATAGTTACAGGGAACTATTACTAGACTCTGAGAATTATTTCAACTAAATATATGGCTCACAAACATGGGTTAAAATTAATGCTTGAAGAGCCTCAGAGACCCTGGTCTGAAGAACCATAAGCCTGAGCAGCCAGAGGCTGTTTATTCTCTCTCCTCACTTTCTACCCATCTTTTCTAACTCACCCATTTTTTTTTCATTTCCATTAGACTGAACTCCTAGAAGATAGTAAGGCCAGAACTAGATAGTGAATGAGGCACTGCTTCTTTTCTTGTTGCACTATGGGAAGACCCCTTCCTTTCCCCAAGGGTGCCTAAAAGAAATCACATGACAAAAAAGAGGAAAAAAAATATCCAAGATCGCAAAGGAAGACCACACTCCGGAAAATGTTTTACTTGGAGTAATCAGAAGACATTCTAAGAATTAGTTTGGTAGCCAATTGGTTACTGTCCAATATTGTACAAGAGCTGTGTCCTTGCTGATATCAAAATTAGAGGCCTTTTGGAAAGAAAAGACCAAGAATGTAAGACAATAGGAAGAGTTCTAAAAACAATAAACTGGGTGGAGAAGAAGCTGGCTGGGCCCTGGCTGGTGTGGCTCCGTTGGTTGGAGTATCATCCCATAAACAAAAGGTTGTGGGTTCAATTTCCAGTTGGGGCACATACCTAGGTTGCAGATTTGATCCCAAGTCCAGGTGCTTATGGGTGTTAAGAAAAACTTATCAGTGTTTCTGTCTCTCCCTTTCTCTTTTTCTAAAAGCGCTGAAAAAATGTCCTCAGGTAAGAATTAAAAAAGAAGAAGAAGAAGCTGGCTGGAACAAGGAAGACTTTTTAACAAAACTAAAATTATAATAACAGAATTAAAACTCATATTGAAGATGGTAAAGAGTAGAATACATATGGCAGAAAATCAAATAAAAAATAAAGATGGGGAGGACATGCATAATGCATTCTCTATGAATGCCAGGTAAGCAGGCAGATAATAACAGGATGTGATTAGCATGGCACTGGGTGTGATAACAAATGCTGACAAAGACCTGGGGGACCAGCGATGCAATTGTATGAGTGGTGGTTCTTCAACTGCAGGAAGATCCTGTCAATGAACCAAGAGTCAAGCAGGCAGCAAAGAAGTTAGTAGGAGAACTACAAGGAAAGGCTACTCCTCACTAAAGGGCTTTGAATTAAAGTCCTGTCTGGTGTCAGCTACAATGGAAAAAATAAGTAGTATTCCCTATTGAGGGAGCACAAAGCTACCACCTGAGTTGCAATCCTGGATCTGTCACTATGTGACCTTGGTCAAGTTGCTTTATTTCTTTTACATAAAATAATAATAACAATAATTAAATTATAAGATGGGAACAATCATAGTTTTTTTTCCTCATGGGACTGCTGTGAGGATTAAGAGTTAAGTATGTGAGGTCTGTATGGAAAAATGTCCAGCTCCTGTTAATATAACAAGAACAGTTTGCATGATGTCGATGTAACCTGGCCACCAAGGAGAGTGGACTGGAATGTGAATGCATGAACAATGGCGATTTCACTGTACTAGTCAGTGCCCCCTACTCTAGATGCCATAGAGTGAGCATGTGTACTGTGTGGCTATCACATTCAAAATAACTGAGCAAATAGAGAAATGAATCTGCACAAATTTTGCATTAAGCTTGAATATTCCTTCACAGAAACTATTAGGATGGTTCAGAAGGCTTTCAGGATGATGCAATGAGTGCAGCACAAATAAAAGTGTGGCACAAAGGCTTCAAAGATGGTCAAGAATCTGTTGGAAATGATCCATGTTCTGGAAGACCTGCAACAAGCAGAAGACCTGAGAATGTTGAATGTGTACGGGCTGCCATCAACAAAGATAGGTGACTGATGATGTGAGAACTAGAAGCTGATCTGGGGATTCCAAAAACTACTGTGTCCAAGACTTTGATGCAGGATCTTGGCATGAAATGTGTCATGGCAAAATCCATTCTATGGCTTCTGCTACCAGAGCAGAAAGAACATGTATTAATGTTGCTAATGACTTGATTCAAACCACCACCAATGAACCAGATTTCCTCAAGAAGGTCATAACCAGAGATGAATCATGGGTCTACAGCTATGATTTGGAAAGGAAGGCCCAGTCATCCCAATGGAAGTCACCTGGTTCTCCACACCCGAAGAAGGTGCAGTAAAGTTACAGTAAGATCAAGACCATGTTAACTATGTTTTCTGATTGGGAAGCTGTTGTCTATCATGAATACACTCTTCCAGTCCAAACAATTAATAAGAAGTTCAATGTTTTTCATCAGTTGAAAGATGCAATACCATGAAAACAGTCACAGCTATGGGCAACTGGTGATTGACAGCTTCATCATGACAACATGTCCATTCATGCATCACATCTTGTGCAGAGTTTTTTGGCGAAACATCAAATCACTCAGGTGACTCAGCACCCCCTACAGCCCAGATTTGGTGCCCTGTGACTTCTGGCTTTTCTCAAAACTAAAATCACCTTTAAAAGGGAAGAAATTTCAGACCATCAATGAGATTCAGGAAAATAAAATGGGGTAGCTGATGGGGATTCCAACAAAGGATTTTGCAGAGTGTTTTGAACAGTGGAAGAAATGCTGGGAAAAGTGTGTGAGGTCCCAAGGCACCTACTTTGAAGGGGACTGAGGCATCATATGTACAATGTTTCTTGTATCTTGTATCTTCTTCAATACATATCTCTTTTTTTCACAGTACCTGGCTGGATACATTCTGGACAGCACTTAATCTGGCAAATAGCAAATACTCAGTAAGTTAGTTGTTATGTTGTTGTTGTTATTCAAACCAGAGAAAAGAATTACATAAGTGTGCCTAGAGATGAAGAGAAATGCATTAAAATAACTTTTAAAGGCTAAAGAAATGCAAACTTCAAGAGCAGTTTTGGAATTAGTTGCAATACTTAGTGGGGTGCCAGATCCCACTTTCTTAAACCAAAGGAAGACCTGTGTAACTTAAACCAGAAGGAACAAGCCTTCTGGGAATGGATGAGGAGTCTCCTCTTGTCCTAATGACAATACTATGCTATCACCCTAGACCCTGTGCATCCTGGTCAATAATCTCTAGCCAATATGCATCCTCCACCAACTGATGAACCATAGCACCCACCTCTCCCGGAAGGGTAACTCCACCTTGTTTGGAATGGCAACCTCAATTTATTTTGCACAATAAAATCTAGTGGGTTAGTGTCTTTTCCCTCCAGGAAGGTTGCACTAAATATAGAGTAAATCAAACCTACAGAATTAATACTTTTTTAGTAAGTTTAGGAGTAAATATTGGGGCAATATTTAAACATTCTAAACATGGGGCAATATTTATATAGTTTATATGTATTTACATGTAGTATATAAAGAGGATAAGATTTAAAAGCATATAGCTCATCAGTGAATAGGACACATTCGTCTTGGGATTCCAATTTAAAGGTTTGATTAAGTAATGGATTTTAGACCTTTACCTTTTAGTGGAGAGATTTAGAGAATTTAATCAAGTTTAAAAGTGTTAGAATGAGTAGAATATGTGATTCATTACATAAGATAAATTTATTAGATTTATTGGAGTTGTTAAGGTTTGGCCAGTAGGTCAGGCATTTGAAAGCTTAAAAACAAAACTGAATGTATTAAATGTATAAATGGATTTTAAATACTTAAGGGGATTTTATTAACTAAGTTGTAAAGGGACCTGCTTGGGAGTTAAATGTGTTCAATTCAAACTGAACAAACATTATTCAATGGCTCCCTTGAAAGCAATTGTTAAAATTTACTGGATTTATAAATCAAATAACAAAGCATATAAGGTGAACTTAAACATCTGAGAAAAAATGAATTTCTAAAAAATGACCTTTAATAAAGTAAATATGAAATTAAAACCTTGAATAGCCCTTTTCTCTACACAAAAACAGCCCTCAGACATAAAAATATTCACAATTGACATGGAGATCACATCTAAGAATTCTAAATGCTTCTTATAAATAAATATAAATAAAGCAGAAGCAATAATCAGACACGATTGAAAATTACTTTCCAAAGCTAGAAAAAAATGACTCAAGTATGCAGACCAAATGGGCTTGGGCTTAGTATGTTCTAGGCAAAATTAAGAACTAAAATTGGATGCTAGGGGAAAATGCATTATAAAGATAAAGAGAAATAGTCATTAGACGAAAGAGAGAAAGAGAAATATGATTTGCAAAGGAAAGTAATCCGGCTGTCCTTCGACTTCTTCACCTTACAGTGAAGGCCAGAGGACACAGATCAACAGGGTTGGAAGGGATAGGGATGTTAGCTAAATGTTTCTATTTCATCAACTTGTGATTCACATAGAAGCAAAGATGGTCATTCTCAGATATGTAAAAACTCTAAAAACATGCTCAAAGGTACATTTCCACGAACAAAGATGAGTTTAAAATAGGAGCCCGAAATTAGGCAGTTATGTATGTGAAGACTGTGATGAGCATTAGGTAAGTTAAAGAATGAAGCATAAAAAATTGCAAATATTTTTTTCAGGCCAAAGAGCATTAAGCACAGTCATTTAATTTCTACCTTCCTACTTTCCCAATGAATATAGAGGAAATGTTTTACCAGCAAGCCCTAAAATAGAAGGATAGCATTCACATGGCAAAACTTTTAAAAATCCCTCATCCACTGAAGATAAAGCCAGATTGAGAGAAAGCCCAGGATGTGTTCCATTCACATTTCCCCCTTCTAAGAAGCAGCAGCAAACTCAGGATGACTGTGAAGAAAGCCCTGGCTGAACCTTACCGACAATCCTAAGCTGGAGGTTTGGGCTGGACTTAGGACAACTGGGAACAACCTGCACTCCATTCCACCCCTTACGAACATTAACACTGGAAAGAATGTGGTCTCAGGATCCACTCGGCAGCAACCTAAAGCAGAAAGCTGGCATGACGTTGGGGATCCGGTGGGTCGTACTATAGAAGGAGACCAGATACCGGTTGTAAGTATCAACACCCAGTGTGATCCAGACATGGTGCAAACAGAAAAACAGACTCTGCTTCAGAGGTTTCACCAAGGTCAGAGAACAAAGATCCTCCTCTGGTATTTATTTATTTATTCATTCATTCAATAAATATGTATTAGTGTCAACCAAGTAGTAAATAAAATAGAAGTTATCCTTTTGCTCCATAGCTTACAGTCTATAGAGGGCGTGAGACAAATAAACAGACAATGGCAATGATAGGTAAGGAGCATGCATGGAGCTAGCAGTTGATCCTGAGGCTTCCAGCTCAGACTTGAGCAACTAAGAAAGACTTACTGAAGAAAGGTGTTTGGATGTGAAAAATGAGTTGTAGTAGGCGATAGGTTTGGAGTGAGAGCAAATGGGGAAGTATGTAAGAGAGCATTTCGGGCAGAGGGAGCGGCAAGGATGAAGGCCAAAAGCCAAGAACACATGATGCATTTAGGACCTAAAGAGAGGCAAGGAGGGGGCCAGGCAATAGAGAACATTGTGACTCACATTTAAAACACTGGACTTCAACTCAAGAACGACATGAGGGCTGAAGAGTTTTAGGCAGTGGAATATTTGCCAATTTCCATCTCAAAAGATGATTCTGCAAAGAAAAAGTTAGGAATGGAGGCCACAAGACTACCAGCAGGGTGAGAAGGCAGCTGTGGCAATTTAGAGCATTCATGATCATGCCTGACCTAAATGGCTAGCTGTACACATGAAAAATACATCAGCTTTGAGAGAGAGCAAGGATACAGAAACAACAGGACTGAGGGATTAATTTTTTATGTCATCTATCACAGTATGATAAATTACAACCAATTCAGCACAAACACATTTTTTAACCTCACAGTTTCTATGCAATAGGAGTCTGGGCATGGTGAGCTGGGTCCTCTGCTTCATGGTTTCACACGAGGCTGAAATGAAAGTGTTAGCCAGGGCTGACACTTCATCTGAAGACTCAACTGAAGAAAGGCCTGCTTCATAGCTCACATGATCTTTGGCAGGAAACAGCTCCTTGCAGCGGTTGGACTAAGAACTTCCATTGCTAGTGATACGGAGCACCCCTACCCTGCAACATGGCAGCTTGCTTCAGCAAAGCAAGGCAAGGACAGGGTGTGGTAGCAAGGCACAAATCACAACCTTATAGGACCGAATCATGGAAGTGACGTGCTATCTATTGGTTACAAGCAAGTAGGTAGGCCAGCCCACCCTCAATGGGAGGAAATTATAGGACGACATGAATACCAGAAGACAGGGATCATTGGGAGCCATCTTTGACACTGCCCGGCCATGTGTGTGAGGATGAATAAGAAGGTGGATGGCCATCTTATTTGGGGTACTGAAGCAGTGACCCTTTTTTTTTTTTGCCAAAATGTAATGAGATGGGTTTTGGAAATGTTGAGGTGTGGGGCCGGTAGCACACCCATGTTGAGCTGAAGTATACATGTTGGGATGCAGGATTCTGACATCTAGTACAGCTATCTGGACTAAAGGTGGAAATCTCCACATCTCAATAGGTCATTGAAGCTGTGGCAGTCAATGAGATGACCCTGAGAAGGTGGGAAAATAAACAATCCCAAGGCATGTTTAATTGGCTGCAACACCAATTAAACACAATGGTAGAAAGTGTTTCAAGAAAGGAGCTATCCAATAGGAACCTCCAGAGATGAGGTCTGGTCATCTGTATTTTTTCAAGCACCACAGGTGACTCTGGTGTGCAACTAGGCTTGAAAACTACTGAAATGTATTCATTATAAAAAAGACTAAACATATATACATCTAAGCTTCAACAGTGATTATCTCCAGGAGTCAGGATTACAGGTAATCTTTATTTTCTCCTTTCTGCTTGCCTATACTTTCTACTCTGAACATATTTCTTTCATAAAAGGAAATCACATAGCTCTTCTTAAAAGCAATTTGACCACAAACAAATAGGGTTTATGTAAGGAGTACAATAAAATAAATTTTAATAATATATCATCTTAATAGAGTAAAAACATGGAAAACTCAAAAACATACCCATATCTCACTTGTGCTAAGATTTTCATTTTAGTGATAACACTCAAGGCTGATAGTGTTATCACTGAAATAGAAACTATTATACACTCTGGGTTGGAGTATAAATTAGTACATCATTCCTAGAAAATTTGGCAGTGGGTATCAAGGCCCACAAAATTGTTAATACTCTTGGATTTAATTACACTTCCAGCAACTTATCTTAAGCAAATAATCAGGGATATGGACATAGATTTATATACAATTAATTCATAGTCATATTGTTGATGATGGTAAAATATTAGAACCACTGTCACACAGTTCGAAATGGTTAAACAATTCATTCATATACATGCCACCCTAATGTCCTTTGTACATTAGAGTCGCATGTATATGTGTACACTTTGTCATCCAAGTGTACACAAATGCATCATGTTTACTATAATACTATATACATTTATTATAATGTGATAACACTATATACCATAACACTATATGATTAATATTATATAACACTATATGTGTTATATGTCTTATCATATGTTTAGCATACATAATGCTAATCTACAAGATCCCACTGGCTTCATTATCACCAAATTGGACTTTTCTAGAAATCCCTCCCCTAATTATTCCATCCTTGATTCTGGGATGGATAAAAGAGGTCAGGGAGGAAGGTCACCATGGACTGTTCTTCACCTGGCTTTCCTTATCTCTGTCTACAGCTCTTGCAGGACTGTCCCCACTCTGCTGGTCTCTTTGGCAAAACCAACTTCTGGGTTCAACTCTGGCCAAGAAAACAGTGCCTTCTACTCCTGTGCAAAAACCCCCCAAAAACTGCTTTAAGAGTTTTCCCATAGCAGAGTTCATGGGCCCCCAGGAACACAATTCTTCCCTAGATGCCAGAACACAGGTGCCTGAGAGGCTTGGGTTAGGGACCTGTCAAGGTATTGTACCTGGAGCCAGGCTCTCTCTAACATCCCTACCTGTGCACCTGGACCAACCTCCAGATGTCTTTTCTCAGGGTGATTTCATTCAAGTCTTTCATGTGCCTCCCTCCAGTGTGACTTCCTTTGGGAATCCAGTCCATTCCACAGACTAACTACATTGTTGGGCCTTGTTCCGCTTTCCTTCCAGAGGCAACTCAAGGATATGGTTGAGAATCTTTTCCACTGTCTCCAATTGTCCATGACAGTTAAGAAATTACTTTGCACATCTGCCACCAATGGAGGCTGATCTTCTCAGGGTGCACAGAGATACTTGATGGACAATACTCCTTTTCTCCGAGAGCCAGCCACATCTTTCTAACACCTTTTGAGTCAGATTTTAAAAACTGACTTTTTCTATTTTGAGTGAAATACACCATTCACACAAATATGTATGCATCTCTAAGTAATCCAAAAATGTATTATAAATAGATTCTCCAGGATATAGAACCACCCATACCTCTATACAAATATTATTTTTTATTTACAATGTAGATATGCCAAGGGCTATTAAATGAATACAAGTCTGATCCCTGCTCTAAAGTACAGGAGAAAGATATGAGCAAAAACTATTGTGATAAAATATGATATGAATTAAGTGGGATAATAGTGGTAGAAACAATGAAATATAATAGTTCGATGAAGGAAAAAAGGAAGTTCAAAAGAATTACCAAAATCTTCATGGGGGTCCAAACTTCAAATAAGTATAAATACAAATGGGTTCAAGAATCCATTGTGAGGAGGTTGGGATTTAATTTGTTGCTTTTTAAATTTTTTATGCAATCTAAAGTCTTATGCACTATATTTTTTAAAAATTCAGTTCTGCATTTTATTAATTCAGACTCTTTTAGTTGAAAATCTTAGAAATCCAACTTGAACTTTCTGGCTTATGAGAAAGAAGGAATTTATTGATTTTTTTAGAACAATACTAGGGATGCCCCAGGTGGTCCCAGGAAGGGTTAAGAACAGAGCTCTATTATGACTGGTCCAGTTTTTATCAAGTAACCATCCCTAGACCAATCAACAGAAGTTGAGCATGTTTTATTAAAACGGCAGCTCCCAGAGACCCACAGGGTTGAAATAAAGGAAATGTGGTTTACAAAAGAAGAGATAAAATCACAAAGCCCTGTGTGCTCAATTGTGTAAAACCTTAGTTATTTATCTTACAAAAAAAGACTCCTCTCTGACATTTATTTGATAACACAGAAAGATGGCTGGACAGCCATTTCCCTGTTTCTGTTTAAGGTTTGTATACACTACAGAAATCAACAGAACAACAGGCACCGTAAGGGGGCAAAAAGGACATCTCTAGGCATTGCCAGTAATCTTGTACTGAAAGTACAGAGAAATTCCGGACACAAATTTCTCGGGCATCACCAAAAATAGAAGCTTTGATGTAAACCATGTCATGCAACAACATTTGAAACAAATAGATACTCACACCTCCTTTAATTTCTGCACTTCTCTAACCAAGTCAGGCAAATGCAAGTTTCACACTGTCCTCTTCACCAGGTGTCTGAACAAGTTAAACAAAATGTTATTTAACATCCGTTTCACCTGGTTAAATCTAAAGACAACTGCCCTGACTCCTAGCATTTCATTGTTTCCAGACCTCATATAACTAAGATGCTCAGTGGGAAAGACTGATTAGCTAAGGGAAGCCGAGTGTCTTCAGACCCCCCAGAAAACGCGCTGCCTGTTGATGTTCATTATTATACAGTAAGAAGGCCATTAAAAGGTCTACCTATTAGGGAATAGAAGGCTTTGCTCTGATGAATATCAGCACTTTGTATAGGAATATTCATGGTCATTACTAGCACTCCCCTGAGTTTTTCTGAGATAATTAAAGGGCTGGAGGTTCTGCACACAGTACCACAAACACTGTTGGATTGTTCCCTGAGCCCTCCAAGTACAGTTGACAGATTTAGCAACTAAAAGCACAGGACATCCAGTTAAAGATGAATTTCAGATAAAGGAGTAATTGTTTCAGTAGAAGTATGTCCCATGCAATATTCGAGATAAATGTCTACTAAAAAAATAATCGTTATCTGGAATTCAACTTTACCTGAGCATCCTGTATTTTATCTGGCAACCCTATCCTCTAAATTCTCCTTGGTGTTGGTTTTGGTCCTTTTCCATAAAAGTTATCAGCCTAAACATCTTTGAAGAATTAAGTGTCATCAACATTTTTATCGAACCCTATAAGCTTTTTACTTCTGCCATTTTGTAGCCACCAAACTTTGAATTCAGAGAAGACCTGAGGGATGACAGAAAAGAGAGAAAGCAATCAATAAATAAATTGATTTATTTTCTCTTTCAATGATTCCTTTTCCCCTGTGCCACTCTACCCCTAAAAAAAAGTACTAACAGTGTTGCCAGGGACTGTTAACAGCCCAGTGGACTCCCATAGAAGCACGCTATCATTACTTCCTAACATACTTCCCAAGCATGCTGGCAGTACCAAATGTGGCCTTTCCTGGACACATGAGGTCCAATGCAGAGAAAGGCCACTGTCCCAGTATTTCCCTGTCCATATATCATGAGCACAGGCACATCCTTACAGTGGTCCTGCCGCGAGGGAAGGAGGAGGCCATGTATCACCTCTCCACATCCAGAATTTATATTTAAACCTACCCTTGCAATGTCAGGTCTGGGAGGTCCTTGTATTAGACACAAATCATAAAATACTTGAAGAATGAATAGGAAAACCATAACTCTTCCTCCAACTCAACACCTCTACTGTCACTTCTGTTTGAAAATTTTTACTGGTTTTTGATAAAGTCAGGGTATGTGTGGGGAGGCAAGAGGGTGATATTTAGTCAATAAAAATAATATATTTCTAAAGTAAGGGGACAAAACATTTCACCAGTGACCTTAGAAAACAGTGTAAAAAAACCCCAAAAGCCTAGGTCACATTTGTTAGGTGGCCACCAATCTGATTCCTGAGACCCCAACGTGTGACTTGAAGGCGGTTAATGAAAGGAATGAATCAGGCATTTATCCTCCCTGCCTGCACTTTATGGTGACATTTCCTGTGTTTCAAGGTAGCCAAATAGTTAATGAGGGAAATTTCTTCTTTATGGGAAATTTTCCATTAATAAATGCAGAAGGAATGATAGAACTAGAAAATCACCTTTTGCAAGCCCTTAAATGAAATAATGGATCGAGACAACAACCATCAAGAAATAGAGCTTTAATAACACAGAGATAAGGCTGACACATCCGTCCACACTCATTGCTCTTAGCATCATCTCAAGTGGGACAAACAGACCTTGCGGCTTCATGACGCAAAGCAATGGGAACAACAGAGCAGGACCCAGGAAGGTCTTGCCTAAAAATTGAACCCAAATCCAATTGAACCTCCAGATTACTGTATTATCTTCTTTGCTTTTGTGCATGTCTGAATTTTTTCTTTAAAAAATAGTTTAAGAACAAAAGATATGCACAATGTTCTTGGAACCTTTGCTTCAACCTTTGTTTTAAATCCTTCCGAGATGCAGTACTATGAGCTCCCTGTCCAGCCTGCAGTGCATTCACCCTCCTGAACACAGCAGAGTCCTTCTTAGTCGACTGAGGTCATCACTGTAGGCTTATTATAACAAACTTCAGGTAGGAGTTTCCATAGCCACTGATTTAAGTCATCTAAAGGAGATTGACCTGAATCTATACTAATTTCAGAATTTTTTTAAAATTTAATTGGATGTATTGGGGTGACATTGGTTAATAAAATTATATAGATTTCAGGGGTACAATTTTATAATACATCATCTGTATATTGTAGTGTAGGTTCACCAACCTAAGTCAAATCTCCTTCCATCACCATTTACTCCCCCTTTTCCCTCTTCCACCTCCCCACCCCCCTTTCCCTCTGGTAATCACCATACTATTGTCAGAAATCTTAATCATTGATCATAAACAGTTTCCAGGATCTTTTCATGTACTAAGTATTGCTAACATCTATTTTCTTGATATTTAACCTTTTCTGATAATATTTTGAAAAAATATTTAAAACCACAGTGAATGGTAATGGGAACCTCTGGTTAACTGGTATACCTTATACAAAAGAACTGATGGCAAAGGATGGGAGAACTAGGTAACAGCAGAATTCTGAAAGGATTCTGAGAGTGGGAGCTGCTTCTCCACTCTCCCCATTCTATATGCCATACATGCCCTTGGCTGAAATAGGATCAGCTTGTAGATATGTACTAAAACCAGGTGAGGTTAGCTTGTAACTACATGAAGATAACTAGCATTATTAAGAATGACGAACTTTATTCAAATACAAATACAAAGGAAAGAGAGCAGGTTTCTAAAAGAAACAACTTTTTCTTTCTTATGAAAAGAAAATGCTGAAAATCCTTAGCCATTGGTAATAGAAGACTGTGCGTCTGAGACTCTGAATTGCTGCTCTTTTGCTTCCATGTTGCATGCTGTTCCTACTCCATCCTGGTCCACAGTGCAGCAGCTGCATTTCTCATCGGTGTCCTTTTGTTAAACCCCTCTTAATGCACTTCAGAGCTCACGTTATGTGGTCTCATTATCAGCCGTTTTGCTGAGGATACTGTGCGGCCTGCCAACGTCCTCTGTAACGCACTGGCTGCTTCCCTGTTGTATTTATCTCTGGAATACATTGTTTGTCTCTTGGTTTTGACATGTTGTGACATTGCCTACCTACTCTCGGAGCTCTGTATTTTTTTTTTGTCTGCCTGTGGCCAAAGAAACAGAAAGGTTTATTTGGTTGTTGTGTGTTTATATTTGCTTTTATTTTATATTTGTGGGAAGGGTGACTTCCTGATTGGAGTCCTGACTGAAAACTGATTTTTTTCTTCCTTCGTTTGCTTCTGAACCAACGCCACTAGTCTTGAGTACACCCTTCTCCCCTCTGACTGCCCTGTGGGAACTGCATGTTTCGTATCGTGCCATGTCCAATAGCGAATAGGTTCGACAGCAACCTTCCTGAGGTTGCTTTTGCTTCTTCAAATTCCACAAACAAATTCCTGAAATTTTGCTTGTGGCTAAAAGTGAAGACCAAGGCTCTAAGTAAGAAAGAAAATTATGCAGAACTCAGAATTGAGTTTAATAGAAAAGAACCCCTGTCATTGTGAACCTTACCCTTTTCTGCTAAGAGTGAAATGAAGATCTCTTGCTTCATCCTTTAAATACTCCCTTTCTCCCTCCCCGCATCCAACCCCATTTTCTACACACAATAAAACTCAAAGGTTGAGGCAATCAAGTATCTGGTACTCAGGAGGCACCATAGGTAGAAGACTCAAGTTAAAGGTCTGTGAGAAACATTCCAGCACCTACAAAAGATATGGAAAATTCCAAGGGAAGAGATATAAGTGCTAATGGGTACTTATGGATGAGTGAGGTCAAGGAACAAGAGAATGGCTGGAGACTTCACAAGAAAGAAAATAATTATGTTGTTGATAGAGGAGGACCAAAACTAATTATAAAAATGGAAGTGCCAGGGAACAAGAAAATGGGTCTAAAACCAGAGACTATCAACAGCTTATGGACAAATGAATGAAAAATTATCTGAATTACAGACCTGCTAAAGGTCCTTCCCCTGAATGACTCATGTCCCTGGTCCAAGGAAGAAAGAGCATTCAGAAGAAATTGGATAGACCGTTCTCTTCCAGATGACAAAGGGAGGGTCAAGGTAGAAACAGCTCAACTTGAGGTTTAAGGGTAGAAGCAAGATGAGCTAATCAGAATTCATAATTGAAGGGGACAGAACCTAAAGAGGAGGCTGTGGCCTAAGGAGGAGATAAATCTCTGCCATTACCAGCACAGCAACGATGGGATTGAACGTCCCAAACTTGAGTACAGTGAACTGAACTAAGGTAGCTGATTCTGTCCGAGGCCACTAGGCCTTCTCACGTCTGTAGCCTTTAGTCTGCACCCAAGCTTGCAGGCTGTGCTAAGTTGTATCGGGTGAAGTTGGCAGGGATAGGGATAGTAAGGAGGTACCACTGAGGTCGAAAGAAATGGACTAGGAACAAGGTGGCCCAAAGAGGTGGATTTTGAAGGGGAAAAAAATCTTTCCTACCTTTCTAAAGAAAAAGAATATAAAGTTATCCAATGCTAGAATCTGTTTAAACTTAGATCAACATTCTTTTAATAAATAATTACTGATCACTTACTGCACTCAACATACCAGTAGTCAAAGTACAGACCAAAAGAAAATAATCAAGAAGGTGTTATTGAAACGAATAGACTTAAAGAATTAATTTCCATGTTGGAATATTAGTAGCCTTGGGTAATAAATGATACTGGATTATCATCTGATCTAAATACAGATTCTATTCATCCATGCATATCTAGCCAAGTCTCCAAGAAACAATCATGCTGAACACTTAATATATGCCAAGAGTTGTACCAGATGGTGGCAACAGGAAGATATCAGACATGATGCCTGACATGAATAGCTCTTCCCAGTAGGGAAGAAGGAAAAAAAATACAAACCAACATTACATTGCAACATAAGCACAAATTAGACAGCTACCCAAGGTATCATGATTGCTAACACTTTACCCCCTGGTGGTAAAAGGAGAGGTAGGCATCTCACTCAGAAGGAACAGCATGGGCAAAGACAAGGACAAGAGGAGCAGCACGGTATTTAAGGAAGGGCCATGTGGCTCCTTGTTTGGAGCCCTGGAAGCATTGGAGAAAGGAGCAGAGCAGGCAAGAGCAGAGTTTCTCAGTCCCAGCATGATGACATTTGGGACTATGCACTCTGTTGTGAGGCTGTTCTGTTCATTGTAGGATGTTTAGCAGCACCCCTGGCCTCTACCCACACACACAGGCACACACACACCCATAGGGACAATCAAAAATGTCTTTAGATATCGTTGAGGCAAAACTGACAAACTGACCCTGGTTGCAAATCCCTAGAGAGGTAGAAACAGGTCAATTTAAGAATGGCTTTGCAGAGGATTTAGATATTCTCTCCTAACATTAGAAATCATAGAAGGGATAGACATGTTCAGATAAATCCTTGAGACCTATCTCTTCGTGTGGAGGATCTGCAGAGGGACACAGCTCAAGTAAGGAGCCCAGTTGGGAGGAGGCTACTGCAATAGTCCAGGCAAGAGGGATGCAAGCCCAAGCTGGGGCAATGGCATGGGAGCAGAGAGAGGAGAACAGAAAGTAAGAGAGAGATGAGAAAATGATGCAAGTCCTCCTCCCTGCCCTCTCAATCAAAATAATACCCAAAGAGCAAACTAAATCTTAAAATGCTTATAACTGGTAAATAGATTTACAGTGTGGTGATAGAAAAATGAATACTTCATGAAGCTTTCCTGAGAAAACATTACTGCTTCTTCAAAAATCATTTCACATTAAAATTAATACGTTCATTTATTTAACAACAACACTATTAACTTTCTGGGCTACCAGAAAATAGGAGAAACTATGTGTAAAAATATGTAAGGTTGTGTGTCTAAAATGAAACCATGAGACTTGCTGGGTGGGCGGCCTATGGAATCTGAAGAGATCTCCATCTTCTCTCCACTGTAGAACCTTCCCTCATCTCAAGGATGAGGGAAACAAACAAACAAACAAACAAATCTCCAGGCAAACAACACTGCCTTTGTCAAGGAGATGCTCTTTCTGTACACAGCCGAGAATATCCTGCTCGTGAACCTTTACAGCACCATTGGTCCAAGGATCTCAAAGTGTCAGGGCATTTCAGAAGCCAATTAATTGCGCTTCCTCTGAGAGCACTTTTACATGAGAAAATTAAACTGCTTTTCTAGGGATGACTGTCAGATCATGACACAGAGATATGCCGCTCACCCTGACCTCCATTCCTGCTGAGATCTGCAAAGGCAACAGCAGAAGGAGGGAAGGAGCTCAAGGCAACAGCGCCGAGCTCCACACCCTGCGCTGACCAATCAGACAGCACACCTGGTGGTGCCCCTACAGCTGTGTTCAGCCTTCTCCCAGCACCAAACCTAAACCTTACATCTACCGCCTTCTCTACATTGGCCCTGCGTGACCACAGCACAAAACCCTGTGTTTATAGGAGCCATCCTGCAAATTAAAACCACAGACAGTGGGTGAGCCGGCCCTGAATATCACTCTGGTAGGGGAAGCATTGAATCGGCTATATTAACAATTTTCTCCTTCAAAGTCTTTTTTATTCCCCTACCTTTTCAATTTCATTTTCAACACTCAGGTAACTGACTTATTAACCAATCTCTCTGGAGACTGCTGGTCTTTCCAAGGAGGCTGTTACAGAAAAAGCTTATTCTGCCCAAACTTACTATTGCTGGAACACCTCAGGAGACATAACATTTATAAACTTCCTGTCACCCAATGTGCTGTTCAGAAGCCATTCATTTTAACTTAATTTGCAGGACTGAAAGTCTCAAGCCCACTTGATATATAAAAAGTGACTTTTTTAGCTATTATTCATTATCATTTCGCCTCCTGCCAACGGTACAAAGTTAAAGAGTGCGGCAGACCTGGAAACCCTTCATTTGTAGTTAAACAACGAGCTCCAAGACAGTTCTTACCTGGAAGGCAACCTCTTCCCCCCTCAAAATCTAATAATAATATCAATGTAGCAAGCTGCTACTTTTCTTAGTGTGCTGATAGTGGTGCTGTACTACGTTAGGGTCAACGAACACCATGGGAGTCTTTGAAAAATGTAGCTTATGGATCATTTTTCCTATCTTCTTATTTTCATTTACTTCTCTTAATATTTATCTGAGTTTATCTATTTATATGCAGAAAGCCAAAATGCTCACCCCCAGAAAATTTTCTGCTTATATAAGAAATTATGCTATCAATTTATGATGGGCTGATGGATACACTCATCAGATAACTCACATGTCCTTCTCCAAGTAGAGATAACCAATTCACAGCTAAATATCATCAACACTATTGAGATCTTTAAGGGCATATAACCTAGATTCTTGAAAAATAAATTAATGATCTGAACAACTTTGGTCTCTTTCGTTTCTAGCCTGAGGTCTCTGCCACCCACCTGGAACCAGAAATGACAGATAATGCAGTAAATAATTTTTGAGTAAGAATCCCAGACTATTAAGTCACTGTCCATTGATCTATATGGATGAGCTACGATCTTGCATGTGGGATGAGATAGCAGGATTCTTTCCACTCACTTCAGACCACTGAATCAGTCTTCTTAAGCCACACAAACAGAATCACATCATTTGGATATTTATGTTGTATTCACTTTATTGCTCCCTGAAACTATTTTTGGCAAGATCGCCAATGGCCTGATTTCTGCTAAATCCACCCAGTGGATACTTTTAAGTCCTTACCTTAATTGACTTTCATCTTTTCTCTGCTTTTCTGTCCTCTTTTTTTGGCTACTTTTAGGGAGATTTACTCAATTTTTTTCTCCCAGTTGCGCTGGAGAAAATGTTTTCTTTGTGCCATCATCTCTCTAATTTCCAAGTGTTCTTCCTTGTCCTTTGTATTTTCCACTTTCATAGCATCTTGTTAATCTTTTGCGGAGACAATATAGGGTCCATGGCTTCTTATAGCTCTGTGGGGACAGTAGAGTCGTCATTGTCATTGTTTTAAAATTAAACAGGGTGGGGCAAAAGGAGGTTTACAGTTGTTCATATGGAAAAAATACAATAATTAATAAATACTGCAGGAATAAACTGTGTTTCACATACTCACAACTGTGAACCTACTTTTGCCCCACCCTGTAGTCATTTACCTGAAATCTGTTTCTTCCGGGATCTGTTTTTTTAGATTATCTTTCACTTTTTCTCTCCTGTTGTGAACCTCCTCACACAGAAGTCTGACTAGGAGCAAAATTTGTCAACTCACAGGCTTCCCTTTAGGGTGACATAGTGAGGAGGTGAGAGCCAGTTTTATTCATGGGCTATCAAAACGACAGAATGCACAGGGCTTTACTCCAGGGCGATAATGCCCACACTAACAGCCCCAGTTCTCCCATATACATGTTCAATTTCTTCAGAAAAGAATGGGTTTTCGTTTTGTTGCTGTGGTTGTTTTTGCCTGGAGGAAAATATTTGGTTGCTAGACTTTCTAAAGAAGAAAGTAGACTATGTGTCCTTATATAAATAGAGTTTTAAATATAAACCTTCAATTCTCTGCTCTCTGCAAACTCATTCTCACTCTCTCAGTTATCTGATCTCCCTGAGCTTGAAGTCTAGGTTCTCTTCGGAATATACTAGCAGGCTGGCAGCTCCTTTCTCAGCGGCAACCTCCTCTGCAAATATTGTGGTTGCAGTTTTCTCCACTCTGCTCCACCAATCTTCAATTTGCTTTCTAGAAGTGGAAATGGTATGTTTGTCATTTCTTCTTATGAAAGTTGAGGACATCAACATTGTCTCTCCCCTAATTACTCATGAGTCTTTGTTCACCCTACATGAAATTTGACATCCACATAATTATTATTAGTAAGTGACTGCTTCATAATTACTGAAACTAGACTATGTCAGAAAAGGCCATGTAGCTTCCATCTGCTTGATCTCTGCTTTCTTGCACTTGGAGCCCAGGGGCTGTGCTATGAGAAGCTCAAGCCACATGAACAGGCCAGCTCTGGTTGACATTTTGAGCTCAGTCTTCAAGTCATCCCAGCCCGGGTGCCAGACATGTGACTGAAGAAGCCTCCAGCTGACCCCAGCCCCCAACCATTTGGAGGTCCCATTTATTGTGGAGGAGAGCTTAACCATCCAAATTACTGACTCACAGAATCTGTGAGCATAATTCACTGGTTGCTGCTTTAAACCATTAAGTTGAAGCAGTTTGTTACACAGCAAGAGATAAGCAGGACAAGCTTCTAATCAAATTCTTTATGTAATGCAGCCATTTACACAGTGTAATTTTGATGGGCTGAAAAAGAATCAACTCTTAATCCTTCTGTTTGGTGTACTATTAGTATAATAATTTATTTATGGATATATTTCATCAGAATCTGAGAAAGGGTTTAGGAAAGGCTAACAATCCCTGCTTTGATGTCCCTTCTTGTCTCTACCTCTTTCTCTGGCTGACGTCACATCCCAGGGTGCAACGTTCCCCAGCCTGTCAGCTTCAGCTGTCAGTCCTTTGCATGAGCGAGGAGGAATGAGCAGGCAGAAAGGCCATGCCTGCCTCAGAAAGGAATCCCACCTGCCATGCTGAGGAGCACTCAGATGGCTTTCTCGCCGGTATGAGCCTCACAGGGAGTCTGACAGCATCAATGGAGGTCACTTCCTGTCTTTTCCCTCTCTGGCCTTGCTAATATGTTTACAGATTGTCTAACACACTCACCACTGTATTTGTTTCATTCCCACCCCAACCTCACTGCGTTAGTGAAAACAGGCCCCAGCAACTGATAAACCAGGGGCTACAACAGGGGGTGGAGAGTTTTCTTAAAGCAAGATATTCCCACATAATGATGAAATTATTGCTATTACTTAAATTCTTTTAAATATTTTATTTATTTATTTTTTAGAGAGAGGGGAAGGGAAGGAGAAAGAGGGAGAGAAATATCAATGTGTGGTTGCCTCTCAGGGTCCCCCTACTGGGGATCTGGCCCACAACCCAGGCATGTGCCCTGACTGGGAATCGAACTAGCAACCCTTTGGTTTGCAGCCCGTGCTCAATCCACTGAGATACACCAGCCAGGACCCATTACTTAAATTTTTTAAGGCACATGACTGAATAAGGTGTTTCCCCCTTGAGGACATAAATTTTTTCTTATTACATCACCTGCAGAGTAAACATAGCTTAGCACACTTTCTCCTACATGGTACCAACCAAAGAGGTACAATAGGAAGTATAATTCACTCTCAGAAAACTATTGTGTCTCTGTGACTTATAAATATATTACACCTTCTGTGAACCTTTATTATTTTCAACCCAGACCATACCTTGGGAGTGACTTATTTCAAAAGTTTATGACTCACTGTGTAAACTAATGTTTTTTCTGTTTATTTTAAATTTCTCCTTTTTCAGGCTTCAGAGAGTCCTCCCTGACCATTTTTGTACCTTGGAATTTGGTGAACACAGACACATTGATGCCTTCGTGGCTTCATCAGCTTTGATCATCTCCCCATGCAGCCTTCATCTCTGTGGGCTGAAAGTCTTAATCTTCTTAGTTTGACCCCATGTTTCAACCCACATATTCCCTTAATTCTTTCATCTGCCCTTCACTGGCCCTTGTAAGAATCATGTTTCTTTGTTAAGGAGCACTAACCACAGACACTGTTTCAAGAACAGGTGTTCCCAGCCTTATCTTTAACTCTCTCCCGTGGGCTATTCAATTGAGCATGCTTATATGTTTTCAGAAGGCGGGGCAATCAGGAAGGGAGAAATATTTCAAAGTCAATGTCAGCGCACAGTTTGGAAATATTTTGTCGTCCAAATGATGCAAGAGGAAATTACTCCCTGGACTCTCTTAGTATCTATTCAAACTGGAATGGCATGATTTCCAAAGCATGTGGGAGCTACAGCAGTAGGCACTGTAGAGAAACGAAGAGCTTATTTTTATACACAATGTTCAGAGAGGGGGGAGACTCACATACAAAAAAAACAAAACAAAACAAAACAGAAAAGCAACGCTGAATCTTGTACATGGGAAAAAAATAAAAATAGGATGGCAGCTTCTTTTTGATATTTTGGTTCTTAGAAGCTGTTGTTTTGGTAGAAATGGGGGAAAATAAATAAATGGAACAGAAGGTGTTATACACAGGAGGAACATAAACACAGACTCGTGGTATGTTAGTGCTTAGAGAACTCCAAAGTTCCAACCCAAAGAGGTTTCCAAAACACAGGCTCCGGACCAGAGATGGGCTTCCGCTGTGACCTCCACCTGGGGTGCTTGTTACAAAGGCCCTGGAGACTCTACACCTGGAAATACTGACTCGGTAAATCAAGCATAAAATCTGGGGAGTCTGGTATTTTTTTAATTCCTCAGGGTAATTTGACATATTGGTAGGTTTGTGAAACATTAATTCAGGCCAGTAGTTTCCAAATTTTGAATTGTTTGGATTTTCATTGCTTTGTGTTCTAGCAACAGAACCCTCCTTTGAAATCAAATCATACACAAAATATAAACATATAAAATTCATCAGAGTGGCTGCCCTGATTGGACTGGGGATGGCCAAGCTGAGACCTCCTTTCCAACTGTACCCCCTCCCTCTCTAACTGATCCAACAGTATCATTGGGGAATTCTAAAGGTGGCACAGTCACCGCTCTCATCTCTTCCTTTAATTTTAGTGATACGGGGCCAAAGCCAAGAGGATTGGTGTCTACCAAGTCGACACAGTAAATTAGAAGGCAGGTCAGCTAGAATCCAGAATACAATGCAGGCTGTGTGTGTAGCCCTTTCTGGGGGCCCAGCAGCAGCTAGAGAGCGAGCACAGGGTGAGCACGAGGTCTGTGGTCAGCCCCTCACCAACACTGAACCGGGGCTCCCTAATCTTCCTGGTGCTCCTAAGCCATTCTCCCTCCCAGAAAGGGAGGAGCTACTCCCTCACCCCAAGACTGCCATTCAAAGAGTCCAAAGGGTCTGAAGACATAGCCCTCCTAGGGACAGCCACCTCAGTGATGACTATGGGGGGGGGAGGGCGTCCTGTCCTCACATAGTGGGAGCTCCTGCTAAACCAGGAAGAAGGCAAAGCCCATACCTTTAATCCCTTCTGAGCCATTCCTTCTGTTAATTATCTGTTTCCTTTTGATCAACTATCATCAGTTCTCTTTTTTAACAGAGTATTTGTATTAATATATCTAATGAATATATCTAATGACTACAAAGTTATCAATGAAGCATAATAAAAATATTCCCCCAAAACTTTCACCCAACTTATGAAATAGAACATTCCCCCCAATAGTTTCTTTGTTTTCCTCCCAAAGCCTTCTGGAGCTCCCACCCCTCTACTGCTGCAACTATAATTTTTTTAAATGGTTCTTTACCCTTCTCTTATATTTACATAGAGAGTTAGTGTATATGGCTATATGACTATATATTCTATAGTTTGGTTTTGCTTGATTTTGAATTTTAAGAAGCAGCATCCTACTGCAGTTATTCTTTCTCATTCACGTTTCTGATACTCACCCACGTTCATGCATGTAGCTATAATTTACTCATTACACCACATAATAGGGTCGTATAAATATACCACATTTATTGCTAAGCAAATAGTCGAGTGCTTACTATGCACAGGCATTGTACAAGGCACTGGGGATGCAGCGGTGAGGAGAACAGACACAACCTCTCTCCTCACGGTGCGTATATTCCAGTGGGAAGAATTCACTGCACGACTTACTTATCCTATCTTCTATGAAGGCACTTTTGTTGTGTTTTATTTTGTTTCAGAGTTGTTGCTATTATCAACATGGGCATGGGGTTTGCTCAGGTGCTGGGGTTTCTCCATAGCAGTGGACTTCTATTTTTTATGTTGAATTTATTGGGGTGACATTGGTTAATGAGATTATATAGGTTTTAGGTGCGCAATTCTATAACACATCATCTGTGTACTGTATTGTATGTTCACCACCCCAAGCCAAGTCTCCTCCCATCTCCATTTATCCCCATATTTACCTTCTTGTATACCCCCCACTCCCCGTTTGCTCTGGTGATCATCATGTGGTTGGCTGTGTCCATGAGGGTTTTTTTTCTTATTTTTGTTTAACCACTTCCCCTTTTTCACCCAGTCCTACAACCTCCCTCCCCTCTCACAGCTATCATTCTGTCCTCTGTAGCTATGAGTCAGGTTCTATTTTGTTTGTTATTTTGCTTATTAGATTCTACATCTTAGTGAAATTATCTACTACTTGTCTTTCTCTGACTGGCTTATTTCACTTAGCATAATATTCTCCAGGTGCATCCATTCTGTCACAAAAGGTAAGATTCCTTTTTTTTTTTTTTTACAGCTGAGTAGTATTCCATTGTGTAAACATACCTTGGCTTTGTTATCCACTCATCTACTGATGGGCACTTGGGCTGCTTCCAAATCTTCACTATGATAAAGAATGCTATGCCATGAACATAGGGTGCATATATTCTTTCAAATTAGTTCTTTGGTTTTCTTCAGACATATTACCACCAGTGAAATCAGTGGGTCATAAGGCAGTTGCATTTTTTCATTTTCTGAGGAAACTTCACAGTGGCTGCACCAATCTGTATTCCCACCAACAGTGCACTAGGGCTCCTCTTTCTCCACATCCTCACCAGCACTGGTTGTTTGTTGATTTATAGATGATAGCCTTTCTGACAGGTGTGAGGTAGTATTTCATTGTGGTTTTAATTTGCATTTCTCTGATAATTAGTGATATTGAACATCTTTTCGTATGTCTATCGGCCATGTGTATGTCCTCTTTGGAGAAATGTCTATTCAGGTCCTTTGTCCATTTTTAATTGGGTTGTTTATTTGTTTTTTTGGTGTTGAGTTTTATAAGTTCTTTATAAATTTTGGATATTTTAACCCCTTAGATATATTATTGGTGAATATGTTATCCCATTCAGTGGGTTATCTTTTCATTTTGTTGATGGTTTCCTTTCCTGTGCAAAAAATTTTGGTTTAATATAATCCCCCTTGTTTATTTTTTCTTTTGTTTCTCCTGCCCCAAGGAGTTATACCAGAAAAAATATTGTGATGAGAAATGTCTGAGATTTTACTTCCCATGTTTTCTTCTGGAATGTTTATGGATTTGAGTCTTACATTTAAGTCTTTAATCCATTTTGAGTTTATTCTTGTGTATAGTGTATAAGGTGGTCTAGTTTTGGGGGGGTTGCCTACATTCAATATTTGTCAAATGTTCTCAGCAGCATTTATTGAATAGACTATATTTACCCCATTATATGTTCTATTTCCTCTGTCAAATATGAATTGACCATGAAGAAGTGGGTTCATTTCTGGAATCTCTATTTTGTTCCATTGATCTCTATGTCTGTTTTTATGCCAGTACCATGCTGTTTCGATTACTATGGACTTGTAGCATAGTTTTATATCAGGTAGCGTAATTCTTCCAACTTTGTTCTTCTTTCTCCAATTGCTGTGGCTATACAGGGTCTTTTGTGGTTCCACATAAACTTGTGGAATATTTGTTCTAGTTCTGTGCAATATGCCATTGCTACCTTGATAGGAATTGCACTGAACCTGTAGATCATTTTGGGGAGTAGGGACATTTTAATGCTGTTAATTCTTTGTATCCATGAACATAGTATGTGCTTCCACTTACTCGGACCTTCTTCAATATCTTTCTTCAGTGTCTTATAATTTTCTGAGTATAGGTCTTTTACCTTCATTAAATTTATTACCAGGATTTTTTACTGCAATTGTAAGTGGGATTGTCTTCTTAGTTTCCCTTTCTGATAGTTCACTATTAGTGTATTAAAATGCAACTGATTTATGGATATTTACTTTGTATCTTATTATTTTACTGAATCCATTTATCAGTTTTAGTAGTGTTTTGGTAGAACCTTCTGGTTTCTCCATACATAGTATCATCAGCCAGGGCAGTGGATCTCAATGATGAGGGCACATTAGAACCACCTGGGGAGCTTCAAAAACCACGAGGGCTTCAGCCCCCACCCCAAAAGGTTCTTGGGCGGAACCAAAGAATTGAGGTTTTTTTTAAAGATTCCCATGTGATTTTAATGAGCAAACTGCTCTACGATATATGAGTTTATCCATTGAGTCCTTTCATGCTCTATTCCTTCTGGAGCCAGAAAGCTTCTTAAAGAAAGAACCAACTCAAATGACACCTCCTATGTTTGGTCTATGCAACTGGCCCCTCCACATCACTCTCCACTCCAACCGTGCACACTCACTCAGAGTCATTCAGTTCCTTTCCCATGCACACCATCCACTACGTTGCAGGGACTGCAGGCCTCTTTCATAGTTTGTGAGCAATATTAAGAACTATCTGTCTTATTTGTCACTGTTCTCCCAACATAGTGCCTGGCACAGAATAAATATTGGAGCAAAGAATAAATAATAGAATAAATAATAGAAGAAATGTCTAATGCTTTATTACATATTATACTGAAAAATTATTTAGGAAATGCAAGTGTAACAAAGCAAGAAAGGACTGAGGCAAAAGAGGAGGAGAAGGAGGAATGGCTATAGTCAAACTGCCTTGAAAAAGGAGCCCAGGTCATTATTACTGATCACAGCCACTAATAATAGCAGATTAAGAGCTTAGAATCCTCAGGATGTAATGTACAACACAGCCACACAGGCAAAAATTAGCTCATTGGAGACTACTAACTTTTCAAGACATCAGTAGGCTACGTATTGATCATTTTACTCCCTCCCAAGATAATAAAAGACAGGCTGTTGCAGTAAAAGGAATGTGGGTTGGGAAATCAGAACAACTCCTTTAGCCTCCTGACACAGCACAAATAAGTAAATTAACTATTCTTTTTGTGCTGCACTTTGAAATAGAAATATTTCCAATCCCTGGCTCATAGGTGTATGCAGTAATTGGAGAGCACCATGTCAGGGACAGCTGCTGTTTGCTGTGCTTGTCTCGTGCCAGGCATTGTGCTGAAACCTCCTGTAGGCGTCATCTCACCAAGTCTTAGGTGGTAGCTATTCTCTCAATGGTAGACAAGCTAACACACATGCTCAAGCTCCCATATCTGGTGATCTAGGATTTGAGACCAGATCTGTCTGATTTCAAACTGTTGTTTCACCAATTCCTACACGAGTATAGTGGGCATGTTCCCCAACCTTCCCAAGAGTGGTTTCCCTTCTCTATAAAACACAGAGACAGAGTAACAACAGCAACATGTTGCATGTATTCAGTGAGATGACCCACGTGGAGTATTCAGCACAGAGCCTGCCACTTACAAAGGGCTCAAAACACATTCCTAGTTCTTACTACTATCACCACCATTGACTTTTTGTTTGATTTTCTAAAATTCCCTGTCCCATGAAGGACAGCACAACATGCCCAGTTGTCCAAGCTAAAAGTACTTAAAGGACTTTTGATGGCATTCTCTCCCTCAACCTCCACCCCTACTCACCAAGGCCCACCAGTTCTCCACCTCTTCTCATATCATGCTGTCATACCACCACCACTTCATGCCTTGGTGAAGGCCACTGTCATTCCTCACCGGTGTTATGTCAACAGCCTCCCTACAATCTCCCTGGCCACCATTCCCCACTCCTCCCATGCAATCTCCAAACTCAGCCAGAGTGACTTTGCAAGATAAAATCTCCTGGCCCAACTCTCCTACCCAAAGCTCCTGATGACTCTACGTGTTCTTTAAGATAATAGTCTAAACTTCTCAGTGCATGAGGCAAGGTCTGGCCTAATCTGACCTGACTTCTCTCACCATTCTCTCCAGTCCCAGCTCTTGCCACTTTGAAAGACTTAAAAACTTTTAAAAAATCACCTTGCACATAAAAGCTTCAATAATTCTATTGAGTTATTGTTATTATTGTTAATAATAATAATAATCACTGTGCTAAGTACTTGATACACATTACGTCTTTCAAACATCACAGTCCAGGCTGTGACCTTTCAGGACCTCAAAAGATAAATGTTTTTCATATATGTGAAATGTTAAGAGGATGTGCAAGAAAACCCTAGCCCTGGCCTCACATTAACCGACTTCAGAAAAAAACATCTCCAACTGCTAATGCATTATTCTCCTCAAAACTGTACGTTCAGAACCAAGGGCTTAGTATTGCCAAAGACATAGCAAAGACTCAGTGCGCTGCTCTGAACCTATATGGCTGGCTTTTGGGGAGGTTCCTCCTCAACTTATATTTGTTTCAGTTGCATAATCACCCTCAGCAGTTTCCTGGACTGAAGCTTCTAAGGTTTGAGCCCTGAAAGCCGAGTGACAAGCCATACCTTTGCCACAGGCTCTCTAAGACAGTCTATTCTGAGCTATTGAACATGCCAGACAAAGCAGCATCTGCACATGCAGCCATCTCCTGTAGTGGAAGGTGGGTATGCCTCCCACACCATTTCCCTGCTCTTTATTTCATTCAGGAAGGCTATGTGGAGTTCATAACAGCTATAATCTCTTAAATTGACCACGTTTGTCCCCAGTAAAAGTAAATCTCATATTGTCTGCTGAAACCAAAAGTCTCTTTTCCTTGTACTGTCCCTTAAATTTTTGGCCAAGGCATCTATTTCTCCAACATGTTCTTCTAAAGAGTCTAGTGGTACCTCCCATTTGAGAGAGAGTTATCAAATCCACAAGTTTTGAGTCTTCCAGTTGGCTTCTTTGTTCAACCAAATCCCATCTATCTTTCCTATCTTTAGTTTCCTTATTAAAATAATACCAAGTAGGATATATGTTCTCATCAGACCAACCTCTAACCCAGACTCTGACTCCACCTAGTAACATCCAGCTGGCTCTCCATGTTTGCTCTTTCATGTGCCATCCTTAGAGCTCATTATACACACTTCTGGAGCATATGACCCCTCTACCACAACCGCACCTTGAAACTCACCCAGTAATCCCTTGAGTATCTTACACTGATCTTCCTGGTCTTGTCTCTTTGAATCTATCCAGATTATCTGCAACCAATTAATACAGCTATCAAAAGTATTGGGGGAAAGAGAAGAGGTACATTCTCATTTGCTTTTGGAGTGGGCACCATAACTTTAAAAGAATCCTTCTCAAAGCTTTCTTGGATACTGGCTCTCATGGTTGGCATCATTCCAGTTAACTTTAATATCTTGCCTCTCTTCTCTAGATATCCTTAGGCCCCAGCCGTCATTTTTGATCTAGTAATAACAAAAACAATCCCTAAACTCCTTCTTTCTAGTTGCTCTAGCAAAAATCCTTAGAGTTACCCTTGATTCTTCTCTTTCTTTTACAGCCCACAACCAATCAATCAGGGAATCCTATTGACTACCTTCAAAATATATCCAGAAGCTGACAAATCTCCACTTCCACTCCCTGCCCCAACCTACCTTCATTCCCCTCCTGGATTGCTGCAATAATCTTGGGGTGCTCTTGTTCTTCACTCTGAATAAAAGTCAAAGTCCTTACAATGACCTTGAAGGTTCTATACATTATGGCCCCTTGTTATCCTTCTAAGTTATCTCCTACCATCCTCCCTCCTGCTTACTCTTCTCCCACATCACTGGTCTCCTTGTTCCTCATCAGACACTTCAGACACACTCCTACCTTCGGGTGCTTGCTTTGGCTGTTGTTTCTACTTGTACTTCTCTACCCCTTGATACCATATGGCTCACTCTCTCATCTCTTTCAAGCCCTTACTCTAACATCACCTACTCAATAAAGCCCACCTTGACCCCTTCCATTCCCAGGAACTCCTAATCCTTTTTACTTTGATATATTTTCTTTTCTATATCACTCATCATTTTTACCACACTATATCATTTATTTATCATATTTATTGTCTGATTACCCTATTAAAATGTAAAATCTACAGAGATAGTTTTTTTCCATCTTTTCTAGTCACTGATATATTTCTATTACTGAAGATGAGTGCGTGACACATAGGAAACACCCACTAAACATGTGATGGTGGATTATTGAATGAACGCCTCCCTTTTCTAGTACTTTGTTTAGGATGAGTTAGGTCTGAAAGAACCTTGTTTTATCTTCTGTATTTGTCTATCCTAGCCTTGAATGTTATTATTCTCATGCCTGTCTATTTGCGTTGTCCAAGAATATCTCATTTTTAAATAAAGAATCTCTTCTTTCCTCTAGTTAATAAATCTTTCTTTCGCAGTTTTCATTCCTCCACTATTCCTGTTCTGCTAGCAATGCAGAAGCATGTTTTCCAGACCTCTCCACATCCTGCCTGGCTTTCTGAGAAAAACTGATTCCTAGAGATACAGTGGCCCAGATAAAAGTTTTTGAATTGCATTCCTGGCCATTCAATCTGCAAAAATTCCATTGAATGGTTTCTCCACTACAACCCAAGAATATGGCATATTACCTCCATATTAAGGGTCCCATCTATTTCTTTTTCATTTTTTAATAAAATCTAACATATCTTTATGGGTGAAGGCACTATTTGAGTCCTACACATCTTAAGTCTATGTCAAGAGCTGATACAGTTAACAATCCAGCAACAAACTGAGGCCCTATAGGAGGAGTGATCCTAAGGATCCTGGTCAAGAAAATAAAATCTAAGAGGTTAGCTCCTCCACAGCCTTCCTCCTTGGTTTCAAGATCAAAATTAGAAAAATCATGAATTGGGGGAGTCCACCTCTACCACCTGACACTCATCCCTGAAAGTGAGTGCCCAAAAGGGCACAGGGAACTCAGCCACCCTCCGGCAGTTTGAAGTCACCCCTGGAGATCTGGCTGAGGAACAGGGCAGATCCCTACCAGGAAGGGGAAGAAGCTGAGCCGGGTGTGCCCAGGTCCTCTCCAAAATGCTCCTCTCCTTCCCTGGAGAGGGGTAAGCATCAGAGTCCAGGCGGGAAATGTCATAAATGGCAACTTAGTGTTTTCACTTGTACCACATAAAAGTGAAGGGTAAGTAGGGTTGATTTATTTAGGTCCCCAACCCTGCCTGCTAAATATCACTAAGCCCCATGTGTTTTCCCTTTCATTCTTCACATATGGAATATTTTTTTTTTAGTGTTGCCTTGATATATGAAACCATGAATAGCATCAGGCCGGGGAACTTGTTCGTTTGAGTCGCCACAATGACCCCAGAGCCTAGCACAGTGCCTGGCACATAAAGGCCACTTGATTAATATTTGATCAATGAAGAGTTCGGATCAAATACCTTTCATTCCAACAAGAAGAAAATCACGTTCACCTGACATATGCATATTACTGAGGCTGCAGTACCCAGTCTGATTGTTATTTTATTATTTGGAGGCTCACATTAGCCCAATATCTGTGCTGGGACCCCCTTCACTTTATGTCTGGAGACGGAAGCACAGGCTGTGAAACGGCAGGTGTTGCAGTTAATAAAAGAAAGCGCTGAATGCAATGAGGCATCTGAGTGTTTTCTCGCTGATATTCCTAACTAACAATCTAAGATTCATTGGTGCAAAGAAAAACTACATTTACAATTATCCCAAATACACCTCCCACGGTGTTCCCACCATTTCTCCAAAATAAAAACCCCATTCCTTTTTCTCATGAAACATGTGCGCTTTTGAATCATAAAAACGGATTCCGTCAGTGTTCAGCACTTGACTAATGGTTTTAAATTTTTGAATCATGCCATAAGATAAACTGTGTACTTTCATATCAAATTTAAAAGAGTGTTTCAGACGGAGTTTATGGGACAAAGTACACACAGCTGTGCAATGAGATGAGGCTGCCAGAGAGCCACTTACGTGGAATTTCAGATAATACAAGCGTCAACCTTTAATGAAAATGTCAGTTGAATATAGGGATTCTCACCTAACATCCCATTCATGTCATCTTACTTCTGTGTGTTTTTCAGATAGTCAAACTGGTCATTTTTTAAGACTTGCTTTAGAGAAAACATTAAAAGCATTACATACACACCTGCCTCTTAAGGAGAAATATATGAATTCTCAAATGTTCTCCACTGAGAACTTCTCCAGGCACTATTTAATAAGTGGAGGACTGGAAGGGTTATATTTTTGACTGAGCTCCCTCTTCATCCCACTTCATATCTAAGTTTCTTCAAAATGTGGTCCATGCTCACCTTCCCTCACACGCTCCTTGTTCCTTCCTCAACTTGCTGAAGGCCAACCTCTATTTCTGCCAGCCTACTGACGTGTGCCAGCAGAAGTCCCCTGTTCTTGAACTCTCTGAATTTAACCATGAGGCCACCTGAAAACTCCTGCCCTAGTTCCTTGGCAACTACCTTCCCACTGTCTTTCTTATGGTCTGACCATTTCTTCCCCATGATCCTCCTCAAAGCCTCTGGTGTTTCCAGAGTTCTCTTTTGACATCACTGCCTTTCCTTAAGCAATTAACTGCCTCCCTAACTCCATGCTGATGATTCCAAAACCCCTGTGTTGGCCCAATCTTGACATCTCCACTTGTCATCCCCAAGTCTGTTCTTTCTCCTGGCCTCCATATATCCAAAAGCCAGAAGCCTGACTTCCCTGCCTACAATATCAAGTCCAAGACTTATAGACACATCTCAGGTTCATTGTCTCTTCTTTATCCCTGATGTCAGTATCTTAACGCAGGCCCCTATCCTTCCTCCTTGGAACTGTTGCTACAGCCATTTAACTGATCACTTTTTCTCTCTCATCTTGACAATTTTACATCTATGCTCATGGCTGCCAACAAAGTTATTAATGATCTAAATCATATGTGTCTCCTCTGCTTAAAAATCCTCCTCTGGAAAAATTCTCCTCCACAGCAAGTATGAAATAAAGGCCAAGGTCAATGGAAGGGCATTTGAGGTCCATCTTGATTTGATCCCTGCCCACCCATTCACCATTACATGCTGACTATCCCCACCTCAGAATCTATCTTTCAGCAATTCATAGCTGCCTGTCATTCCCTAAGCACACATAACCACTAAGAATTTGCTTCATGATACACTTGAGAAACATCACTTTTTTTTATTTTTCTAGATAAAATTAAAACTGGCTGAGTCTTTCTTTGCCAGTGTTGATAAGAAATCTAATTCCCCCTCCACTGACTCCCGTAAGGATCCCAGGGCCCCACCAGAGAAGGACCCGTCCAGGGTCCACATGGCTGTCCTCACCGTGACTGTCCGTCCATCTGCTACTTCCTGCCTGTCAAGGCTCTCTGCAGTCCATGGGCTCTTACTGTGAGCTAACCGCTGTCCCAGGCTATTTTCACATATTGGCTTACTTATTCCTCATAGAAACCTTATGAAGTAGGTACTCTTCTTACCAACTCATTTTACAGGTGGGGAAGTCGAGGCACACAGGTCAAGTAACTTGCCCAGGGCGAGTGGTGGGGCTAGGATGTGACCCATCAGCCTGATGGTAGACTCCTACTCTTAACCACTGTTCATAGGACAGCTTTCTGTGGCCTGCAGGACTGGCCACAGACAAACGTCATCATTGCTCCCAAAGGGCTCATTTACCAGCCCATATCAGCACCCATGTACCCTTTCCACCACATGATGCCTTCATATCCTGTACTTAGGGAAATACCCAAATCCCTACATCTTTCTCAAATTCCAAGAACCTACCACACACCTCTAGGGCCGCTTCTTTTTTCAATCAAAGTACAAAGATGATTCCGTCTTCCCTGGGAAAAACTCCAAATGAACTCTTTAATGGCCCTAAATTCCTTCCATAGCCCCAGGCGTCTGGTTCTCTCTCTCTCTTATGCTCCCCTTACCTTTGTATACCAGCCCCCTAGCTTCCAGATGTGCCTTAACACACAAAGCAAATTTATATTCCAGGGTCTTTGCAGTTGGCTGTTCACTCTGCCTGGAACTCTTCCCCCAAGACGGACCTGAAACAACACAGGTGAATGGGCTTTTCTTGGGCCATGGGGAGAAGGGCTGGGGAGTCTTGTTTCAACACTTTGACACTAACAACATCGCCAAGGACAAAATAGAAATAAACCACCTAATAGCTTACACTACCCTACAAATCTTGCTGTTTCCTCCACCTGAAATGCCTCCCTCCACCTGGAAAGTGAATCCTGCAAAACTCTGTTTCTTTTGCAAAATACAGATCTTCGAAGAAGCCCTCTCTGCCTGACAGTCCTTTCTGGGGAGGGGATCTGCGTCTATACCTGGAACATATTTCTCCTGCTGTGTTTGCTACAACACAGTGTAGTATTTTTAATTTCCTTTTATAGTTGTCTCTTCTATAAAATTAGGCTCTTCAGAGGTAGGAACTGGAGTTTGACTCTGTATCCTCGTCCCTAGCAAAATGCTAGACAATGAATAAGTACCCCAAATTGTTTGACAATTGAAGTAAACTGACCCAAGGTCAACATCATGCTGGTTATTATTTTACCACCATTGCTACCACCCCCCTGGCTCCACGCTACTGGCATTCCTCTCCCGAATTAGTGCAATGACCTCCCTGCTAACCACGTGCTTCCAACCTTGTCGCCTTACAGTTTATTTTCAACTGTATATTTTTCTTAAAGTATAAAACATATAACTTCATTCAAAACCTTCTAGTGGTTTCCCACCTCAATCCGAAAGCCCTACAATGATGGCCTGCAAGAGTCTATACAATCTGTACCCTTCCCACACTGACCTGATCTTCTGTCCTAGTGCTCTACTCATCGCTCCAGCAGCACTGGCCCCTGTAGCTCCTCATGCATGCCAGCTACACCCCCAGCCCAGGGTCCTTGTACTTCTCGTTCTCTCTGCTCAGGATGTTCTCCCCCACCTACCCTCATGCCTCACTCCCTCAGTTCCCCATCTGGGTGCAGATGCCACCTTCTCTCTCCGATGCCTTCCCTGGTCACCCTATTTAAATCCCTTGCTTTTATTTTTCTTCACAGCATTTTTCACATTTGGCAAAAATACAATATAATAGAATGTATATATGATTCACCACATAATTTTCTCATTGGTCTTACTTATTGTCTGTCTTCTCCACAAGTAATGTTAGCTCCTTGAAGACCTCCACGTATTAGGCACTCAATAAATCTGTGCTGTATGACTGACTCTCAGACCACAAGACCCAGTACCCAGTCTCATCTCTGCCTCTAACTGGGTAAAACATTCAACCTAACTGTCCTTGGCTGCTTCCACTCTGAATTAATGCCTTATCAAGACATTTATAGCATAGCAAAATAAGAAAAGAACCCCAAGATTTTTCCTACCCATTTTTTGCTTTTTGCTCCCTTTAAGGGAAAAGTGGCAATCAGGATTACAATCTCAAAACATTTTTGGTTCAAAACAATTACATATAAATTTGATCATGTGAGCGTGATAGACAACATATTAACTACATGTTTTTACAACCTTCCCTCTAAAGAGAAGAACCCTGAGATTGTGTGAGCTGATCCAGTAAGGGAAGACAAAAAGTTACAAGAAGAAAGAAAGGGTTAATTAATTTGCACTGGGAAAAGAACTGATTCTGAGGGGACAGGAGGTAGCCCAGGTTGCGAGAGCGGGAAGATGGGTGGCATTTTAAAATAGATTTTGGTATAAGGGGAAAGACTATTATAAGTCCTTGAAATTTAGAAAAACTATTGTATGTCAGTGGAAAATTCTGCGTTGTCTACAGCACACCCTTCTGGATTACCTTATTTTAGCCTTTCATTGACATTAAGCTTTTTTAGCACTCTGCAAATTATAGTAACTGATAGAAATGACACGGTTCTTGTCCATAGTCTTGCAAATTCTATTCGACAGAAGTTCAATTGATTTCCCCCTCCTACTGTGAAAAAATCCAGTCCCACCTCCACCTGTACATTCATTTCAATATTCCTGATGTGTACATGTATCCATTCTTCGGGTTCCCCTTTGAACTGCTTGTAACATCTTACAGGTTCCTTCTTCAATGGGCTAAATAAAATCTTTACCACGTGTTCATTTTATACATGTATGTGCGTCATGGTTTTGTCTTTTTTTGGAAAAATATTCTTTAAATAGGTGAAGAGAATTTTAAAGACATTTTATATGTATTGTGCAATATGATCAAAAGAATGTAGTAAAAAGTTAGTTCTTTTTAGTGTTTACATGTCACTCTGCTGAGAATGACCTGAAACTGGACAAATTGTATTTGAGTGAATGGAGCTGATGCCGGGTTCCAGGGTTTTAGGAAACCGGCCCCCCAACCCGCTCTCACTGCCTCAGATTCTTCTCTTGCAATCCAGTCTGGATAATCTAACTAAAATAACCCTCTGAAAGACTCCTATGATCCTGGTAGTTCCCTGGCAGAAATCCACGAATGGTTCTCCTTTGCCTAACGGGTAAAACTCAAACGCCTTCACCTAGCACTCAAGGCCCAGACCGTCGTGAATCTTTAGTGGGCCCCAGCTCCTCCTGCCCCCACTCCTCACACAACAAGAATCTCCCACACCGGCCAGACGCTTTCTCTCAAACCCATGGCTGTGCACCCTCAGCTCATACCCGTGATGTCTCTCCTCCACTCATGGAGATGCCATTCATTTGTCCCTCGTGCCTCAGATCATGGTCACCTCTTCAGAGGGCCAGCCCAGGGTGACTTTCTCTTATGAATTCTCTGGACAACATAGCTCTCTATTTTCTCATGTATTGTGTAGTGTTCCAATGCTTACATGATCTTTTTTACATATCTAATGAGACAGCAAACCACTGATGAGCATATCATATTTTATATTTTATTTGTATTCCCCACAGGACTTAACCCAGCATGAGGCATGTAGTAATAAGAATCTATTGATCTTCATATGTAAGAATTAGCTTCTGTTAGCAATCCAATCCTTTGCTCCAAGAGTGGCCTAATTTTTGATGAGGATCCACCACACACACACACACACACACACACACACACCACTGTGCTTGAAAAAGGGGTTCTGTGGAAAGTTACATCACAGCGTGATCTGATCATAAAGTCCTAACTGGGCAGGTCGTGGTGGGTAGTCACACCCCAGACCTATAACTTCTTTAGTGAGAGGTTTTCAAGCCAGCCCTGTCTGTTGTTCTTGTGCAGCCAGGTTAACGCACCTTGGGAATGCTGGAAGCAACACCCCTGCAAGGTGCAAGTGCCCTCGGAGAGCACAAATCTTAACTGTGTGTAATCCAATCCGAGCCTTGCTTTCTGCCACCTTCATGTAATCGTCCTTAATTTCAAGCACACACAATAAGATGAAAAACTCATTCTCCAGAGTGTTTGAGATCTTGCTTCCCAGCAACTGTCATCAGTTTTGGCTCAAATAAACTCATAAAAATTCCCTACAGGTCTGGACGTTTCTTACATCGGCACGCCACATATACCATGCACCACACACGTGCACACCACAGATGTACCACACGCATATACCACACACACCATGCTGCACACACACACGCTACATCACACACATACCACAGGCATACACCCCCAACACACATGCATGTACCACACACACAACCACACACATACACTCCTCTCCAGAACTCCTATTCCCAGGCTTTGGAATTTTTCCCACATTTCTCCCAAACATCTATGTCCATTCAAATTCTCCACATGGTTCCAACCTGGCACATATTTAAGGAATTGAACTACATTTCAGAATTCTCTTGGTTGCATCCCCTTCCCCTTTCCAGGCTTTCTAGGAAGGATTCCTCTGCTGTGCTCCTAACATCCTAGTCCCAGGTGCCTTGGAGCCGGATCTGTCTGTCCTGGAACTCACTAAGCTCCTGCCCCACCTTTGCTGATTGTCCCCCTGAGTTCCACACTGGCCAGTGGCAAAGCTACTTCCATTACAGCAAATCCCTGCTCGGGGATGCCAATTGCTGTCCCTAATATATGCAGGACCTCGGCTAGACCCTGGGTGAGATACAATAATGAATAAGACATTACCCTTGCCTTCCAGGCGCTTACAGGCTAATAATACCTACAATTAATTAACAGCTGAAGGCAAAAGAGATAATATCTGTAGTTGTCTCACTTTTGCTCACATTCAGGTCAGACAAAGCCATGTGAACTGCTCGTTGGTCTTTGTGAACGTATACCAAGGAGAAGCCACTGCCAAATCAATGCGTTTTTAATTGGAAGTGTTTATGAAACCCGGGACAGTTTCCTAAATGTATTAATTGCTTCCCAAGGAAATATAAAATTCACAATTACTAAAACCATGAAAACGAACACAATGACAGCTCTAAAAGATTGCCTTGTAAACTGTTGCTAAACACATGAAAATAAGCCAATTGACCTTTTAAAAGTTAAAAAAAAAACCTCTAAATGATCAGGATATAAGAACTATTTGCCTGGAGACTAACCAGCTTACTTAGGGCAGTATATTAATGCATTGCCATTTATTTAGAAGAGACTTCTTCAATTGTATCATTAGTCTTAGAAAAGTTATTTCAACAAAGAAGGTAGCTAAAAGGTTACATGTGAATTAGTCTCCCCTTCCTCCCACATGCACAATATATTAGTATAGGATTAAAAAAAAATGTTAGTTCAAAATTTAGACCCCTTAAAAAGTAGTTTGAAGTGAGAATAGCAATTACCTGCATTCTAAGATACTTTTTCATTGAAAGTTTCTACTGAATTACATCAGAAAATATGCTGAAGGGCTAGCTCTCCCCAAAATACCGTACCTGCAGAGCTTTCAAACCTTGAAATTACTTCCCCTAGAAAAGAGCCTGCTCATTTGCAATGTCACTCATTCAACACACTCTTCTACATGCCTACCTCTGTGTTAGGCAGTAGGAAATAAGGGCAGGAAGTCCCGATCCCCAGCCTCAGGAAGGGCACAGTCTTAAAAGAGTGGGAGTATGGGCTTCATTAGCACCATGCACATTGGAAAGTGGGAGCCCAAGGGAAGGAACCCTTAAGTCTGTCCACAGAGGAAAAGGCACTTCAACTGAGAACTGAAGGGTGAAGACGGGACTGCCAGGCACTCGAGATGGGCAAGGGCATTCCAACAGAAGGGCCAGCATGGGTGAAAGGCAGAGACCTGGGCAAGTGTGGCAGTGTGGGAGAAGAGGAAGTAGCTGAGACTGGACCTTACAGCAGGGGTAAGTGGGACACACCAGGGTGGTTACTATATTTATAACCATTATATTTAGAGGTTACTAAATGTAATGGTTAATTCTGAGTACTGACTACATGCCAGGCACAGCGGTAAGTGTTTCACGTGGATTATTATATGACTTACTATTATTAGGTAATCTTCCTTTGAGATAAGTATTATTATCCCAATTTCACAGATGAGGAAAGGGAGGCACAAAGAGGTTAAGTTACTATCTCAAGGTCTCACAGCTAGGCAATGGCTTTCAAACCAGGCTTTCTTTCTCTAGAGTCCACAAGCTTAACCACCTTTCAAGCTGCAAAGGATCTCGTTCACCAGACACAGCAGTTAAGAAAGTATCTTTTAGGCAATGGGAAGCCCCTGATGGATGCTGAGCATGGGAGAGGCTGCATCAGAGGTGTACAATGGTCACCCTGGTGATCCAGGAGGCAGAAGTTTTTGCTTTTGCTTATTTGTATGTTGGGGTGGTGGGCGTGGTAGGGGGCAGGAAGAGAACAGGAAGGGGCTGAGGTGCAAGGGCCAGAATTCCATCAAGAAGAGAATACAATTCTTAGTAGAAGAGAAAACAAAGGCCCAACTTGGGCGGTAGCAGGGGCAACAGAGAAAAAAGGGTGGATACACGAAGCAGTAAGAGAAGGCGCGGTGTCGCCGGTGGGCATTGAGAGCGGAGCTGAGGTGGCCAGTGTCAGGAACAGAAAACCTGCCTCCCACCTCCTGATGTTTCTTTGAAGATGAACGGCCCTCACTTAATATCAAACTCCTGTCCTCTCTCTGCCTTCCCACTCCCAGCCCCCTTGAAGAGTAGCACTTTGTGTGATGGCGAATTGGGTAGAGAAGTGAGGTTTACAGACCAACCGTGTTCCTCTTCCCTCTCTCCTGGGGGCAGGTCGCCTGCAGAAGCACATGTTCTAGTCTGTGTCTCCACGGAGGCTTGAAGTTTGAGGAAATGACCTCAGCAACGGGTGCGTGAACTAGGAACTTTGAGAAATAGGACAAAATAGGGACAATTGATGGTGTGTAAGTCACAGGCCTTTGACAGAGCCTGGGGTGTGGGGATGTTTGGTAGCGTCTGGCAGCTCAGAGGGTCCATGAGGCCCATTTTGTTTTTGTTTCTGTTTTCTGTAATTTGGGATTTTTATTAATCAATGACACATTTATCCTTAGGTTTAGGAATTTTCCTACCTATTTATCTGTTGTTTCATGTAGAAGGAATTTTTTGAAATTAAAATAAAAATGTTTGTTGGATGAAGAGGCTAGTTTTAATAGTTATATAGTTGGCTTTGAACTTCTGAGCCTGGACAAGAGGCCAGGCATGGTTTTCCCTTTGGCTGATCTTTGCAGCTTGTGGTGGCTCATCCACAAGCAGGTGGCTTTCTCTAGGGCAGAGTGGCAGGTACAGGACCCTAGCAAGGGCCACAGTCTCACCAAAGGGGAGAGCCTCAATGCAAGGATAAGGTGTGGAAGGATGGGGTAGGGATAGAAGTATACCTATCTATATTTTAAAATCATTCATTTTATTTTTTTAACTTAATTTTATTTATTTTTAGAGATGGGAAGGAAGGGAGATAGAGAGGGAGAGAAACATCAATGTGTGGTTGCCTCTCATGCACCCCCTACTGGGGACCTGGCCCGAAACCCAGGCATGTGCCCTGACTGGGAATCAAACTGGTAACCCTTTGCTTTGCAATCAATCCACTGAGCCACACCAGCCAGGGCAAAACCGTTCCTTTCAAATTGCAAAGCAGCTGAGCTCCATGTGTACAACGGAGCCCCATGAAGTTCTGGGTTTAAATCATTACTGCCTTCTAGGTAGGCAGTATAAAAGGGAAAAAGAAATACAGAAGTTCCAAATACATGAGATAAGAAAGGGAAAACAGCTCTAATAAGATCCAATAACAGAAGCTGTCTCTGTTGCAAATGTTTATTCTGTGTCTGAGGGCACCTGTTCTTCAAATAGCATGTCAAAGGGAAGAAACGTGTGTAGATGGTGTTTTTCCCCGGTTAAGCTAAATTCCCAGTGCCCAAACTAACCAGCCTCTTACTGGGGTATCCCTCCCATTGCATTTAAGGGCACAAGTTGTGTGGTTATCACAGATGACAAGAGCAGACTGGCTTCCTAATGAAGGCAAACTCTTTCTCCTCTAGGCCTCCTCCTAGTTACTACTGTATCTCTGCTTCAGCTTCAGGCAACTCTAAGGACTAGGTTCTGGGAACACAGTTTTTGTCTGGGATAGGGGATAGATAACATTGTACAAACTGGGTCTTGGCTTATTTTTTAACATGATCTTCAGTGTCCTATTAACTCTTTAGATTCTTTACACACGATGCTCATGGACACTTGGACTTTTATTATAAAAGACAATTTCCAAAGCACAGAGGCACTTGTCCAGTGTAGATTCCACCTGAACTACCCCTCCTGGAAAATCCCCAGAACTATCCATAATCAAAAACACCTCTCACCGAGACTGATCAAAAATAGCAAATTGAAGAGAATGGAATATTGATTTCAATTTCCAAGGACTTTTACATCACAGTGGCAATAAAATATGATTTTGGACTTGAATTCCCCTGGATTTTATCAAGTCTTTAGATTCTAATTTCTCCCTACACATTTCATAGTGGGTTGACATTAATGTTGGAGGCATCTTTATGATGCTGGGATTTTGGATTTTGAAGTATCATAATGCTATCGCGTAATGTCACAACAGGACATGGGCAATGTGTCATCAACAAGTAGGATGGAAAAGAGAGCAAGGGGTGAATAGTCAGCCTTGGTAACCAAGTGGCCTTGCAGTTTATTCAGTTTGGGAGCTTGTCTGATCCACGCCTTGTCTGAGGCAAGCTTCACTGCCCACCTGTGTCTCCAAGGCGATCCTCACAAGAGCAATCGTTGGAGTGGAAGGACAGGCCTTAGAGAGGTGGAAGCAGGCTGATCTGACAAGCTACTCCCCTCTGCCCTGAGTGAGACAGCACCACCCTAGTTAAAGAAATAGTTAAAGCTAGTAAGAGGTCTTCGTTGAGCAGCTCAATTGGTTAGAGCTTTGTTCTAATATGCCAAGGTTGTGGGTTTGATCCCTGGTCAGGTCACATTAAAAAATCAACCAATGAATGTGTAAATAAATGGAATAACAAATCTCTCTCCCCCCTTCTCAAAATCAACAAATAAAAATTTTTAAAAGACTAATAAAAGAACAGAAAGATAGTAACAAGTAGAAAGGGAATAGATCTTCACTCCCTCCCTATGTTTCCCTTTAAGTGAAGGGCTATCAATTAGCATGGCATACCTCACATTTGTCCGTTCTTAACTCTTTTGGCCTGAATTTTACCCCAGGCCTAGCAATAGAATCTTCTGAGTTAGGTCCAGGCATTAGTATGTTTTAAAACTCTTCAGATGATTCCAGTGTGTACGCAGGGCTGAGAACCAATGAACTAAATAATCTCTAAAGGTCACTTCTAACTCTTAAAAAATAATAATAAATTGCTGTGATCCTGCCAGAAGTTAAGGAAATGACTTCAAAGCCCTTGGGACATCTTTCTTTTCTAGCAGCCCCAAGACTCAAATGCATAGTGTGCAATCAGCCTTCTAATGGGAAAAAAAAAATACATGAGTTTCATGTGTTGGTCCCAAAGCTTGCCTCTTAGGGCTCCCCTACCGGGTCTTCGCCACACAATCAATGGTGGAACTGTTCTGAACTGTAGCTTGAGAGGGAAATAATCAGGAACAATTCAGCTACACCACAGCCTAATCACAATGACTGATATTTCTAGGGCTGTGTTAATCAAGCCGTCCTGTAGACGGACCCATGTGGTCAAACCGATTCCAGGATGATTCTGCCTCCACGGCTGGAATCTTTTATAAACCGAAAGTCACCATTCAGCCTTGCCTCTCACCTAAGTGCAAAATCCCTCCTAATGGTAGCATCTGTTGTCTGCAGCAAACAGTTGATTACAGATGCTCTGAAAAAATTTCAGTCCTTTCTCATGCTACTCAGGAGGTGATACTGTGACAGGAAGCAGTGACACTTCTGATTTGAAAAATGTATATCTTTGGCTAAATAGTGAGTGCAATAATAAAGGAAAAAATATTGTTGTATAAAATATTAATATCTGTTGGATTTTTATCCCTTTCTTCTGCACTAAATACAGCCAGTAACCACACATGCACTGTCTCTTATAGCTACAGAGCAGGTGTGCAGGTAACTGGTTACCAAGCAACGTATTGGCTGGGGATTAGAGCACACAGTTGCATGGGCATAACTCTGAATAATGCAGACCTTGTTAAGTGATACATTTTTCATTATCCTAGTATCGCATCAAGTTCTCTACCACTTTTTTTCCCCCATCTTTAATCTAGAAAAAAATATTCCTGTTAAGAACCTTGAAGAGTTCTTACCATCAGATATTTCTTTTTTATTAAAAGCAATGAAAAGAACAGATTCATTATATCTTATCTATCATACTTGCTATCTACCTAAACATCTGTTCGGTTTTTGTTGTCATGTTTAGAAAGAATAATTATCCAACAGACCTTATAAGAAATGAATTCCAATGGAGCGAATGAACTTTACTAATGACTTGTATTTATAGCTCCTCAAGGAAAAAGTTACCTATTCTCATAATCCTGTTTATTCTTTCAAAATGAAAAGAACTTTGGTGGTTATTTTAGATCTTAGAGGGTTTTTCAAAACTACCTCTCAACAGCCTTATGATCCTTAATAAATACAATCAAAATATATTTAAAATCTTGTAGCTCCTTAGTGTGTGAGTATAAAAAATGCCTCTTGCTTTTTACCTTTAATTTCCTAATTTAAATATTAGCCTGAAATAAGGACTTGAAGTAGCAACAAAAAAAAAATTTTTGTCTATCAGGAAGTTTTATGATCATCGAAATGACGTTTTTCTTTTTTTTTTAAATCACAATTAAATGGGGAGTAGAAGTTAGCAGCTGGGAGGGCGGGGAGAAAGAAAAATTCAAAAGCAGCCCTTATTTTCCCCATCCTCTGGAAACATTAAACAAGTGGAGATATTTTTACATATTCCATAAACTGGCTCAGTTTTTAATGGTTTCCTTGCAATTCTTAAGTGATTCGCCTATTCCAGCAGTGAAACTTCCGTGTAAAAATGGTATGAGAAGTGATTTTGGTGCAAGGGAACAAGGTAAATATTCTTGTCCTTAATTTTAAGGTTGTGTATCCATGAGATTAATCTTATCACAAACACTGACAAATACATCTTTTAAAAACTGGAAATAAGCCAATGGGGTTTTGCTGTGATTGGGAGTACAGTGAGGAAAGCATCTTCGCCCAGTGCTTGGGGTTGAGGTGACAGTTAGGAGCGGCCAGAAGCACATGTCACACAGCCCTCTGGAGCGCGTGCGAGGCTGCACACAATCACTTGCCTCAGGGAATGGAGCGGTGAGAACTGGCTGCTGACCCGGTGGCTTAGTGAAGCGCAAACCAGCAATTTGATAAAACTTCCAGCAGCTTTGAAACTGTGTCTATTATTTATGATTCAGCATCTTCAAATTCCTCTAAAGTACACTTACCATGAGCAGAACACTAAAAAAAAAAAGGCAAAGTAGGTAGCTTCAAATTTCTTAGGAGAAAGAGCTATGAAAGCTATGCTTTCTCTCCTTACCTGCTCCTTTGTAGGAAAGAAATACAATAGCTTCCATACTGGGGGTAGGATGCAAAGATGACACACAAATTCTTGAAATAAACTGGACATTTCCTTTAATTACATTTAAAATGTATACGTTTGAGACCAAACTTATGTCCAAAATAAGTATCTGAGCAGATAACAAATTAATGGTTGCCAGATGGGACAGGGGTTGGGGAAATGGGTAAAAATGTTGAAGGGATTAAGAGTACAACTTGCCAGTTATAAAAACAGTCACAGGGGTGTAAAGTACAGCATAGGAAATATAGTTATATTGTGATGACTGTGTGTAGTGCCAGATGGATCTAGATTTATTGTAGTGACCACTGTGTAAGGTAGATGAGGTCTGTCCAGAAAAAGTCCGGCCATTGTTAATATAACAAGAACAGTTTGTGCAACATGGTGTAACCTGACAGTCCAGGAGAATGGGCTGGAATGTGTATGCTGAACAATGATGACTTCACTGTACTAGTCAGTGGGGGCAGTAGATGCCATTGACTGAGCATGTGTACTATGTAGCCATTACAAACAAAATGACTGAGTGAGTATGGAAACAAAGGTTTCATTAAGCTTGAACATTCCTCTACGGAAACTATTCCAATGATTTAGAAGGCTTTCAGAAATGATGCAATGGATGCAGTGCAAATAAAAGTGTGGCACAAACACTCAAAGATGATTGAGAATCTGTTGAAAGTGATCCGTTTTCTGGAAGGCCTGCAACAAGCAGAACACCTGAGCATGTTGAACGTGTACGGGCTGCCCTCAACAAAGATTAGTGACTGATAGTGAGAGAACTAGAAGCTGATCTGGGGATTCCAAAAACTACCGTGTCTGAGATTTTGATGCAGGATCCTGGCATGAAACATGTCGTGGCAAAATTTGTTTTGCAGCTTCTGCTACCAGAGCAGAAGGAACATCATGCTGTCGTTGCTAATGACTTGATTCAAACCACTACCAATAAACCAGATTTCCTCAATAAGGTCATAACTGGAGATGAATCATGGGTCTACAGCTATGATTTGGAAAGGAAGGCCCAGTTATCCCAATGGAAGTCACCTGGTTCTCCGTGCCCAAAGAAGGCACAGCAAAGTCTCAGCAAGATCAAGACCATGTTAACTGTGTTTTTGATTGGGAAGGTGTTGTCTATCACCAGTACACTTCTCCAGTCCACAATTAATAAGGATACAATACGATGAGAATGGCCACAGCTATGGGCAACTGGTGATTGGCAGCTTTATCACAACAACAACGCCTGCTCATGCATCGCATCCTGCGCAGTTTTTTGTTGAAACATAAAATCACCCAGGTGATTCAGCACCTCCTACAGCCCAGACTCGATGCCCTGCAACTTCTGGCTTGTCCCAAAACTAAATTCACCTTTGTAATGGAAGAGATTTCAGACCATCAATGAGATTCAGGAAAATACAATGGGGCAGCTGATGGCGATTAGAAGAACCGTGGGAGGTCCCAAGGTGCCTTCTTTGAAGGGGCCTGAAGCATCATTGTCTTGTGTACAATGTTTCTTGAATCTTCTTCAATAAATGCCTCTATTTTTCATATACATGGCTGGATACTTTCTGGACAGACCTCATAAATCTATAAATATGTAATTACTATGTTGTACACATGAAACTAATATAATATTGTATGTCAACTGTAATTGAAAAATAAATTTAAAAAATAAAATAAGTATCTGGAATCCATCCATACCCCTCCAAAAGAGCAAAGTGAGAGAGCTGCTTTTAGTTTTCAAGACGCTGTCATAAGATATACATAGTCGTGTTTTCTCCATCACTGGTTTTCTGATTTTTCTCCTAGTCTACCCAGTTCTTTCCCGATAAGATCGCTGCTATGCTGTCTGCATGTGAAAAGGTCTTTTGACTAGTATGCCATCAGAGTTGTTTTTTTAAAAAAAAACAGTAACTATAGGCTATTAGATGTGTTCAGCTTTCACTGTGTTCTATGATTTCTCTGCTAAAATGAAAATCAACCTACTGCAAGTTGGTGACTCAAGCATCAGATCTATGTACAGAGTCTTCTTACAACTAATAGCTAACTTAACTGTAATTTCCTCATAAATGTCATTTCAACCAAAATCATATTTGAATGTATTCATTACAAGAAATCACAACTCATCACAAAAATTCGTGATGACCCCAAACAGGTGGATTTCTACACATACATTCACGGCTCCCACTTACATAATAATCATGAATAAAAACAAAACACAAGCTAGGCACACTTTTAAAACTAAATTTTTCTAAAACCATTCATTATCTGTCTAGTATGACTTGTTAGTTATATTCTTTATTCCAACATGGACTCCAACATTATTTGCCAAAAATCGTCTCCATTTCTCAGAATCAGGTTTTCAATGACAGGAAGAAAACATGGTTTGTAAGCTTTTCTTTTGAAATATTTCATGCAGAAAACCACTGGGTTACACTTCAAAACTGAATCTTCAGACTTGTAAATGAGCAAATACTTCCTAGCCTACTGCTAGTAAGAGGTCTATATGTAAAACAGCTTTTTTCTTTACAATGAAAAACATCAGAATTTGTAATTTGCAATACGTAAAAATCAGTAATAAATTCAAATACATTTGTGAGAACCAAAATGAATTAATGGCACCCTCTCTCCATTAGTCTATTTGACCCTATAAATCACCTTTCCTCCTCTTCCTGTCCCCTTGGAGCTGCCCAAGAGTCAAGGTCAAGTTAGTTTGTTTGCTTTGGTCAGTAAAGAAAATGCTTGGTTTTGCCTTGAAGTCTGAATATATTGAAAGGTACAGAACCTTCTACTCTAAACACTGCATCAACTGTTTCTTCCCCTTACCCCAAGAATTTAAATGCAATTTCAACACTATTTTCAGGGTGGACACCTAAATAATTACATTTTCAGTTTATTGCATTTTTTATGCTGCTTGAATCTTTTTAGAAATAGGGTGGGCCCAAAATTACATTACTGAGAGAAAATTTATTAGAATGTCTACTACCCCCATATTTAAAATGTCAGCTTCATGATTCATCGATTTTTGTCAGTTCTCCTGTGCATTGTACACGGTACTTAGCTAAGTCTTTCTGAACAAAATCTGCCAGAGTCTTGAGGGGCAGACCTGGGGGGCAGGAGAGAGAGATGCCTGTGGTTAGACCCGGTTGCAGTTAAACTAAGGATGCCCGGATCAGACCACAGGACTGAAGAAGCCCTGAGACGGAAAGAAATGTAGCTCACCACCCCACTCCAAACGGGCCAGGAGGGCCTGAGAATTGTCTTCCTTTTGACCCCCGAGGAAGAACTATTCCCCGGAGAAGCAGATAAAGGGTGTCAAATCTTCAATTGCACTTTTACACTACCAACACTGTTTTACCACCTACTAATAAATTCTCTGGGCTATTAGAATGCGTCCTTTCCATTATCAACTACAAGTTTAGTTTCATATGTGGGTATTTATGGATATGTAGAAAAGAGAACCATGGTTCTCAAGTACATTCTTGTACCCTATGCTTTATGTGCATTTTCTTATCCCCTCTACACTGTTGTGCACCTATTGTATATGAGACACATAAAATACAAAACTCAAAAAGACCAAGTAAGACCCTTGTGCAAGGAAACATATGCCTAAAAACTTGGTCTGGGATTCAAATGTACATTGGATTCCAAAGACCCTGTTCTTTCTGCAGTATAATGGGGGCTGGTGAGATACAGATTTCCTCACAAGCTGAGGAAATTGAATTTGGCATTGAATAGCGTCATCCAACTCTTACCTCTGAAAATAGTTTTGGCAGCTTCTCAAGTAACTGATCTGTGTTTTGTTGTGTAACATTCATTTCTGTTTGACAACATTTCCAATATTTTAGTACTTATGCTGAAAATTTGGTTGATCTGCTGACATTTAAATTAGGTTTTGTGTGTCTTTACTTCCAACAATTTTAGGTCATTGAATTTCAGAGCAGAGTCATAATTGTAAAGAAGTGTTTTCTTCCGCATGTTAAAAAAGCGACTGTATTATATATAGAAAAAAGGCCAAGGATGAAAGTTCTGAAACCATATACTTCTCATAGTGGGGTCCAGCGAACTCCTATATCAAAATCACATGAGGAGATTGTTAAAATGTAGGTTCCTGAACTCTATCCCAGAGATACTGATTCCAGATATATAAAGTCTGTCCGGAAAAAGTCCAGCCACTGTTAATACAATGAGAATGGTTTGTGTGACATCGATGCAACCTGGCAGCCAAGGAGAATGGACTGGAATGTGCATACAAAACAATGACAACTTCACTGTACTAGTCAAGGGGGGCAGTAGATGCCGTTGAGTGAGCATGTGTACTGTGTGGCTGTCACATTCCAAATGACTGAGAGGGTAGAGCAACAAATCTGTATCAAATTTTGTGTTAAGCTTGACATTCCTCTGCAGAAACTATTCAGATGATTCAGAAGGCCACAGCTATGGGCAACTAGTGATTGGTAACTTCATCACAACAATGTGCCCAGTTATGTATCACCTCTTGTGCCAAGATTTTTGGTGAAACATCAAATCACCTAAGTGACTCAGCCTCCCTATGGCCCAGATTTGGTACTCTGCAATTTCTGGCTTTTCCCAAAACCAAAATCACCTTTGAAAGGGAAGAGATTTCAGACTGTCAATGAGATTCAGGAAAATACAACAGGGCAGCTGATGGCGATTGGGAGAACTGTGTGAGGCCCCAACGTGCCTACTTTGAAGGCAACTGAGGCATCATTGTCCTATGTACAATGATTCTTGTACATAGGACAATGTTTCTTGTGCAATGTTTCTATGTACAATCTTCTTCAATAAATGTTTCTATTTTTCATAGTACATGGCTGGATACTTTCTGGACAGACTATTATATATGTGTATAAAGTCTACCCCCCAAAAATATATATATTCTCCCCCCAAAAAACAACTTAGTCCATAACCTAATACTTTTTCACTTGGGAAAGTCTTATATATAGACCTCCAAAGAACTTCTAGTAATAATAAATATAAATAAAAAGAAACTAAGAAAGTTCATTGGTACTGTATAAAGGAAATCTATCAAAATTTTTTAAGAGGTTTGTTTTTTTTTTTAAATGCTTCTAATGCTGATAAGTATAGAAGGATCCTATGACTTAGAAACATAACAGAATCAGTGATAACAAAGGTATTCCTGTTATTCTGACCCCTTTCTTGGTAAGGATGACATATTGATTTCTAATTCTGCTCCAAAGATAAATCAGCTTTCCAAGGAATTCCTCTCAAGAATTTCCAGACAAACTGAATTGGGTCTCATTTCAGTCTCGTGAAACAATGATATTACATATGCAAATTAAGCAATGCATAAAACAAAGAACCCCCGTTTCCATGAATTACACGTCGATCTAAAAGAAACGCACACTAAATGCTCAGGGAGTACAGAATGCGCCTCCCAAGAACGTGCCACTTCGGCATGTGGGTTATTTTGACCTGAAGACAATCGAGGACCCAAAGACTCAAGAAGAGGTCTTTACCTTCCCTTTAACTGCCTAAAAGAAGTTAAAGGGCTTAGTCCAGGAAGAGAACTATCACCAGAGAAAACTACAAAGAAGGTGAGCCAGGTGTGGTGGGCTGGGGTGAGGGAGACTTGTTTGGTAGGGGCCCTGTCTGTCCCATCGCCTCAGCGTGGCAGGACAAACATTTGTTTACCAAACATTTGCTTTCCCATCTTCCTGTGAATTGTTCTTTGCCTCTGAAGTCCCAGACCCCTTCCCCTTTTCCTTTGCTCAGATGGCATGGAAGCCCTTTTTGCCTGACTGCCTGTGGGCCTCACACTATTATGGGGCCCCCACTAATCAGACTTGTTTTTCTCCTGTTAATCTCTTTCATGTCAATTAATTATGAGACCAGCCAGAAACACTTAGAAGGGTGGAGGAAAACCGCTTCCTCCCCATCAGGATGTGCGTGCTAAAACGTATTTTTCATAAGGAGCACGGGCTCATCCTTTGACAATATTCTCTTGCTGCCCATTTTTAATCTACTCAGATTTCTGGAATAATTTGTGCTCCAACCTCTGATCTTCACCCAGTACAACAGGGCTACCTCCATCCTCTCTCGAGCCTACGTGGCATACTTTCATAGAAAAAGAAGAAAACCCTAGAGCTACATTTAAAATGCACATTTTAATCAATGGCCAAGATTTGAAAAGGGCAGTATGTATAATGCTCATTCTGCCTCCACCTCTGTAGAAAATGATGGGCAAGATTTACGTACTGCTTAACTTCGTCACAAATGATTTTTCTGCAATAATTTACAGTTTTGTTCAGCTCCTAGTTTTAACAAAGTCAGATTCTCAAATAATTGGCTGTAAGGTTACATAGGATGTAACATGTTCGGTTTCATTCCCTGCATTTCTGCCCCATAATCTGTGTCTATGTCAAAAGAATAATTGAGAGTCGAAACAAAGCTGATAATTATACATGTTTTCATGCCTTAGGTAAACAGTCTTACGACTGGCAGTTTCCAAAGGATTGCTTTTATGTTCTCTTCTCCCTCAGCTCCAACACAGATTTTTAAGAGATTGGAAATCAAAGATCCTGGTTTGATTTATCCTAACAATTGCATACTGTGTTTAATTATTGTCTTAACCTCAAAGTGTGATGGAGGGTGAATTTCTGGTATGGGAGGAGAAGGAACAAGGTATATGGAGTGTAAGTCCTGACAGTTGGTTTTCTTTCTTTCTTTCTTTCTTCCTTTCTTTCTTTCCTCCTTTCTTTTTTTTCTTTTTTCTTTCTTTCTTTTTTTTTGTACTGCAAGTGCCTGACTTAGGCTTTGATTGCTGAGGCATCCATTTCAAAGAGCCATCCACTTCAAAGATGGCTGTCTCCAAAGAAGACATTGCCAGCCACAGGACTAGGTAAACCGCCAGGCTGCCTCCCGCCACTGATGCTCCTTTGTTTTAGAGACCTTGGTTGATTTCAGCGACTGACCATTTTGAATACATTTTTTTCTCTTCCCACTCTTTAAATTCCTTTTTATCTTTTAAATTCACCAATAAAGAGTGAGCCCCAAGTTCCTAGGCAACCACCTTCAACCCCAAGAAAAGCAGAACCTGAAGCCCATACCTGTTTCAGGCCTGTTCTCATTCTCTCCCATTTTCTCTCTCTCTCTCTCTCTCTCTCTCTCTCTCTCTCTCTCTCTCTCTCTCTCTCTCTCTCCAACGTGCCCACCTCCACACACCCCTAGGTGTGCTATGTAATTTTCAGGTCTTGTAAGTAATCAAGTGTATCTTTTCAAAGTTACCTGGTGATTATGCTTTATAATAAGAACCACATGGGCCAGTCCAACCACAACATTGGTTATCAAAAGGCTGAGGCCAGAATGAAACAGTATCACTGAGAGAATACTGTTGAGACTGTGAGAACCTATGTTCTCACCTCCCCTGCCCTCCATAAACAGCTCTTCAGCCCAGATGCACCTTCTGACCTATAAGACAGGCATCCAGAACCCTTTTACTGTGATGGTGAATGAGCCTCACCTCCAGAGAACACACACAGCAGCTTGTCCCAGATTAAAGAAACGTTCTTAGCCTAACGCAAACACAGAAGAGGACAGCTGTCATGAAAAAGGGGGCACTAAGGAAAAGAATCCTCCAATAAGACCAAGTTGGGCAAGCCCAACGACTCACAGCCACGGGGCCAGGAAGCCCAGTGATGGTACCTGCTACCCCTTCATTGGTCAAGGTCTCTCCTAAGTTCAAGAACACAAAGCACTTAAAGTTGATTATTGCTACCTGCCCACTCTCAGGTGTAGCCTCACCTCTTTGTGTATGGCAGCCTCCTACTCTCCCTGGCTAACCAGGATGCCCATGTTTTCCCATTTTTCTTTTTGCTATAAGAAGTTATCTGCACGCCTCCACATTCCATCCAGGGCCTGTGTGACAGGCTCACTCACTGAGCCATAATACTGATGGATGATAATTGCTCCATGTGGTCCTCCTTCCTAAGATATATGACTATTTTTAAAAGGGGCCTTTAATATCTTTACCCAAAGACATAGCAATGTAGAAATTCCAGATACCCAGCATGATGTGCATGACAGGTGAGAAAGAAATGTGTCTACTGGCGTCTCTCAAATCATCCCTTACACACTTGTACTATATTCAGGGTGCAGAGGCAATGAGGCATCGCTATCCTCTCCATGTGCTCCAAGGACTCATCTACAAATCCTCTGTTGAGATTCTATAAGGCTGAGGACCCGACTGAAGGCAGAATGCGAGCTAATCAGAAGTACAAACAAAACAGAGTGGTGACCGCTAATGTATTATGGTACCTGTATGTGCCCCATTAAAGTCAATTGCGTGGCACAATTTTTGCCAGACTTTCTTAGAACCTGTCACACCACACAAACATCACATGCACTGCAATACTGAAGAAAGCACTGCCAATTACTCCCTGTGTGACCTCTGACAGGCACACACCCACTCTGGACCTCAGGTTCCCCATAAACTAGACATTACAATACCCGCCATTCGGGGCTATTGTGAGAAATGTGAAGATTTATAAACAGGAACCTCCTTTAAATTGGAGTTGGGATGGCCTGCAGGGAGAACTCTCACCTCCTATCACCTTGTCAATTACCCCAAACAGACAAAGACTACTTTTCATCTCTGAAAGAAGGATGTTTTTCTACTCTGCTACTCCAGCAGAAAGGATGAGGATCTTATCTTCTCCCAGCAACCATTCAGCCAATGAAAGATTGCCATAGTGCAGCCAATGAAAAGCCACCAGACTTCTAACTCCCAATTTCCTCCAATGGGCTCTCTGTTTACAACCACCCCTCTGAACTCCTCCTTTCCCCTATAAAGAGTCCCTCTCCTTTGTTCTCTAGACTTGAGTGTTGGTTTGCCATTAGACTGTATGTCCTGAATTGCAGCCGTTCCTGAATAAACCTATTTTGCTAGAACAATGTATGGCTATTTATTTAAGGTCAACAGGAATAAATGAGACGGTGCCTGTGAAAGCAGCATGCCTGGAGCCTGACACATAGTAGGAGAGCAACAAATGCTGCTCTTCTTTACCCCAACTTCAGATTCACTTCTTATCTGATATCCTTTTTATATGAACTTAGATACCCATAAAAGCCCATATTTTTCTCTTCTCTATAACTACTCACTCTCCTTCTTGCACTATTTTTTCTGGCTCTTGGGAAAACCAATCAATCTGTTTCCCTGGGTTCTTTCCATGCTGGCCATAGCAATAAATATATGGAAGGCCTCAAGTGAGCTCACCCTTCCTCAACAAGAACATTCTAAGAACAGCCTCCTTCCTCAGTCTGCACTTGGCACTGTGATGGCCTCCACCAGAGCAAGGATAGGACCTGGTCCACCCAAAGCTTCCAATCCAATTGAGAGAACTGCTAAATACATAGTTTGCTCTAAGACAATGTGAGACTGTGTACTTTTAGTGTGTATTATGTTACAGATTCTAAGTAATAAGTAATATTAGCTAAAATAATGAGTGCTTGCAATGAGCCAAGCACTGTTGTAAGTATTGGCGAGAGATACAGAGAGAGAGAGAGAAATAGATATGGTACTAGTGATATTCCAGTTTTATAGATACGAAACTGGAGGCAGAAAAGTTAGGTGGTGTGCTCAGGAGCACACAGTGCTGAATGTCTGGTACAGTCAATAGAAACAAACATAGCACTGTGCTGAGCACAGGCTGAGAGCCCCGGATTAGTGTAAGATTCTTAAGGGCAGGAATCTAATCGTCCTGATTGTTATTTCCATAGTAGACAGTCTGTCCATGTGTGGGGATTAGCTGACTAAGTGAATGAAAGAAGTCTTGTTGAATGACATGGGGCTTGATAATTAAAGTGTAGAAGGCAGGCAGAGTAGCAGGCCCACATGCTCAGAGGCTGGGTTTAACATAACTATAGCCAGAGACTAAGAAGAAGATTGACCTTAATGAAGCCCCAGGATCGCCTTGAGGATAATGATAAATACTGATGGGTAGAGGAGATAGATGGAGATAATGGGAAAGTTTTAAAAGCTTAAGCAGAAAAGTTAGTGTTGACACCATGGGCAATAGGGACAGCCCATAAATCCTCCAGCAAGGAAACGATTTGAGAAAAACAGCATTTTAGAAAGACTGATGTGGCAGAAGTGAAAAATTGGAAGGAAGCAGAATCATCCAGGTGTGTGATCAGGAGGGGGTGAATCTGGGTTTGCCAAATGGTTGAATCAGAAGGAAGAGCTGTAAGAGCCAAAGCAGACAGAAACATCAATTCAACAATTACTGAGTACCTGGAATGGTGCAAGGGGCTGAGGCTAAAAAACTGAATAAAACATAATCCTGGGTGACTATTCACCAACAAGATGAACATGAAGTTGAAAGATATCAGCCAAGATGACATCCAGGTAATTAGAAGGGGTGTCATCTCAGACCTAAGATCCGAAGGGTGAGATACTAATTCCAGATGTGTAAATTGATGGAGAGACAACTCCCATTTTCCCCCAATCCCTTCATAAGTAGTATTCTCTCTGGTAAGGTCTGAAGCCTCTCCATCAAAGGAGCCATATCATTCACATTTTCAAGATCCCTAGGACAGTACTGGAAATCAAGAAATCATACTATGAATCCCTATGATCAATTAACTAAATGTCATGAAATCCAACAGGAATTTCTTGCTTAAAATTATTACAATAACCTAGTTTCTCTCCATTCCATTCCCTCATTATCATTTTGCAGCCCTCCTCCCCCACTGACCTTTCTCTCGTCCTTCACAACTACCTCCGTACTATTGACCGGACGCACTTCCTGCCACTTCAAGCCATCTGGCACGCTGTTTTTGAATTTCAGAGACTCTATCAATTCAGAAAGATCATCTTCCTTATACTTTCATAAAGGTTAACATGAAGAAGGAAAGAACTGTATTTTAGGAGCTACCGTTGGTAAGTGTTAGGAAGGTACACCGTGTTGGCGTTGGAGCCTCAGAAGTCCAGGGGCTCAGATTCCACCCCTGGCCTTCTGACTTCGGCATTGCCTTTCTCCGTGCCTGAACTGTTCCATTTATCAGTGGGAAATGCTCTGCTCTGATAAACCCTCCCAAAGAAGGGATCCAGAACCCAGCACAGGCCTCAGCACAGAGCTGCATTAATGAACAATATCCACAATGGGTGGGAAGTAACTCTCTAGCACGCCATCTCACAGGTGCTTCTAAATGCTGCACAGGAAAGGCAGGCACCATTAAAACCATGGATTGCCTGCTCGTTACAATCTATAAACACGTGGTGGGGGACAAGATGCCAATCAAAAAGCTGGTAAAGTTCCTCAGAGCATCATTTCCCACTGCAATGATCCAAGAAACAAAAGAAATGGGATGAAAAATGGGTTTCAATTCTCTCACAAACTCCAGTCAATTGACACTAACTGCCTAGAGCCCTGTGTTAAGGACTCCAGGGTTGCTCTGGGCTTCTTAGTATTTTGTGATGAACTGATGGTGGTACCTAGCATATGGAAGGGAGAGCAGATGATATGCGTGCTGTTTGGACAGAGCTGTCCAAACCCTACCTTGATAATCAGAATGAATAGTCTAAAGGACTGAGTGAAATTTCGCTGTAAAGCTTCTAGAGGATGCCAGGGAATCTGACCTGTGGGTGTTTTCTGAGTCATCACCGCTAGGTGCGGGGCACCATATATTACCAAGGGGAGCCTTGTAGTGAAGGAGGAAGAGTACGAGGGAGAAAATCAAAAGGCCTGCAAGTTTTGTACAAACTAGCTCTAAAATCTTGGGCAAGACATTTTACTCTCTTGGACTTCCATGTGTTCATCTGAAAATGGGCAAAGGGCATGCACTTTCTGATACAAAAGTGTGTTGTTTGTTTCTTTTTTAATTGTCCATATTTACTATTTATTCCTCCCCCCCCCCCCTGCTCCCATGCCCTCCACACACACAAAGTTGAATCACATCAAGATGTATGGATCATTTGGGGGAAACAAGTCTACCTTCAAGATGAAAGTGGAAGTAATCATAGTTAAACCACACTATCTACATATTGGACATTCTTAAATCTAAACTTTGGTCTTTTTTTCCCCTTCTTATAAGTCATACTATATTTACCTTCTCTTGATGCCAGCCTTAAGAAATATAAGTAATGTTGGTACTGGCTACTGATGATTAACTACTATGTAGGCACTAAGAGTACTGATGGGGGAAGAGTTATCATTAGTTACCAGATTTCAAATTTCTAGATGGGAGGGTGGTATAGAGGAGAAAGAACTTGAGAAAAGACTCTCTTAGTTTCAGGTATTTTGATCTTGAGGCACTTAGGAGACACCTGAATAAAGCTGTCCAGTTGGATACGTGAGTCTAAAGCTTGGGAGAAGGCTCTAGGCCAGACATAAAATCCAGGAGTCATTGATATAGTAATGCTAGTTGATACAGTAATGAGAATGGGTTAGATCACCCAGGAAGGAGAGCATGCACAATGAGGAAAATAGTTTGCTTAGAATAAAAACAAAGCCGGAGTTCTACTGCTAAGCAGTAGGAGATGCCCTGAGAGAACGAAGACAGAAGAGAGAGTTTGATGAAGTAGTGTCAAACAGCAGAAAAAAGCAAGAAAGGGACATAAAAAAAAAATAAAGTCTAAGTGATTTGGTAATTAAAAGACACCGGGAGTGTTAGCAAGAACTATTTCTACAGAATAGAGTACGCGAATGCAAATTGAAATGAGGAAAAGAGTATTTTACTTTTATTTGGAGGAGTATGAAGGATCGTGTGGGTGAAGCACACAGATGGAAAATGAAAAGCTAATGGTATAGGGCAATACATTCTAAACACTGGCTCTTTTCCATTGCCTGCCCAGATGAAGGTGGGCTATTTTTTATTTACTGGCATGAGTCTATCAAAAGTTGATTTCAAGTCACTCATTGCTGGGAGAACTGACAAATGACACTAAGAAAATAACTTAGCATCTCTGAAAGAAGGGACCTTCCAAATCCCATTCCCTTGTTTGTCGTGCTACATCTGTCAGGTCTTAACACAGTCGTTCAGCGTCTTTGCTGATCCATTTCTTTAGCTGTGAAATGGAAAAATAATTCCCTTTTAATTGGATCCTGAAGTGCTAAGGGCTTTTCAGACTGCTTGGAGACCCGGCAGTGTTAAGAGACAATATCCTAGCTCAGAAATTCCACAGTGACTTTGTCCTACTACCAAGAAAGCCACTTCTCTCTCTCACGTGAAATCCACAATCCAAACGCTCAAGATGGAAATGTCTTCATGCAGGTTTGTTTGGCTTTGCATCCTGAACTATCATCTCACCTCTACAATACGCAAAGAAATGTGGAGAACTGAGGAAATCATCAATGCAGCTCCCAGTGCAAAGTTTCCCTCAGACTATTCATTGGTTCGACCAGAAAACTTTATAAAACAATTTCTGCTGCAGAGGCAGTGGCCTCCTGTTTGTTGGTGCAGGTTCATTTGAATTCTCCGTCTCTCTCCTCTTGAAGTTCAGCCACCACCAATTTTGTGTCCCCCAGGTGCTGTCATTAGCAGCTATATATCCCTGCTTGTAAATAACCCCAACTGTCTGCTGGAAATTTCCACTTGCACACCCAGCCATCTCACCAAATGTAACGCACCCAAAATCAAGTTCATCAATCTCTCCCCTAAAGCTGGCTCTTTCCCAGGCTCTCCTATCTCTGTCAATTGATGTCACTCTCTCCGTCACCCTGGCTTACATCCTCCACGTCCTGTCTGCGCCCTCACTCTCCCTTGTCGTCCGCATCTATTCCCCCAGCCTTAAAATTTTCCACTGAAGTGCTCGGCCCACTTAACCCTTCTAGTTTGCACTTTCGCATACTTCACATGTGCCACACCTGTGCTGAGCACTTTACAAACCTCACCTCACTTAATCCTCGTGACAACCCGGTGAGGAGGTTGATGAAACTTCCCTCGTTCTGCAGATGAGAAAACTGCTTCCGACGGCTATGGGGACTGTATGGTTGTGTCCCTTCTAAATTCATTTGTTGAGGCCCTCACCCCCAACGTTGGGAAACAGGGCCTTGCTGAGGAGTAATAAAGGCTAAATGAGGTCAGGAGGATGAAGCCTTAATCTGTTGAGGCCAGTGCCCTGGTAAGAAGAGGAAGAGGAATTGAGAGCCCAGAGCATTCTCTCTCCCTTCCCCTCTCCCTCTCCCTTTCTTTCTCCCCCACCCTCTCCCTCTCTTCCTCTCTCTCTCTTTCTCTCTCTCTCTCTATCTCTCTATCTTTCTATCTCTCTCTCTCCTGGGAGAATGCAGCAAGAAGGCATCCTGCTACAAGCCAAAAAGAGAGCTCTTACCAAGAACTGAATCACCCAGCACCTTGACCTTGTACTTGCCAACCTCTAAAATTGTGACAAAACAGCTTTCTGTTGTTTAAGCCATCCAGTCCATAGTATTTTGTTACACCAGGCCAAGCTAAGACAGATACCATGGCCACCCCAATATTAGGAGACAGAGGTAAGATGCCAAGCCAGAACCAGCGTCTCCAGAGAACACGTCCTGAGCCACCACATTGGACAGCCCCCCTGGGCCAGCTCCCTCGCTCAGGCCCTCATCACCACTCAGGAAAAGCTCAGCCATTTGCTTCAAATTTTTCTTGCCTTTCTCCAGGTAACCTGAGCACACAGGTTCATTTCCCTCAAACACCACTTGGGTCGGATGATTCCTCCAATAGAAAGCTTTCAGTGGCCCCCCATTGGCTACGAAAGCAGGTTTAGTTTCTTTTAATAGACCCCCAAGTTGTCTCCAAGTTGGCCCTAGCTTTCTTATCTAGCCTTAGGTCCCCTCGATGCCTATTCCAAAGGCATGTTTCTGGTCACCAAAGTGGCGTAAATTATTTGTCTGTGAGTTCCAATGAGAGCAGGGGCTTTGTCCCATCTCTGTGTGAGCAGTGTCTAGCTCGTAGTAAGTGACCAATAAATGATGGTTCAATGAATGAATGAATGAATTGGTATTTGTTATTCACCTGGCCTGCCATCTGCAGTTTACCCAGCCATCAGGACCAAGCACAGATCCTAAATGACAATGGCCTCTCCAATCACCCGAGCCCACCGTGATCCTACCCTTTTCCAAGCCCCTACTCAAGACTTTTCTGTTGCTAAAACTCTCTGGAGGCATATCCTTACTAGAAGGAACCAACACAATTATTCATGTTCAAGAATGTTCATTTTTGCATTGTTCGGAATAACAACACTTTGGCAACAATCTGTGGCAGAGACTGCCAGCTGCCTCTCCAATTCTCTTCCATTGTTTTTCTTTATCATAAAAGCTCTGATCTTTAGCTGGACTTATTGCCACTCAGCTTAAAAAATTTTTTTTTGCTCAGCCCTCCTTACATTTGCCTATGGCTACAGGACTAAACTTTGGTCAATGAGGAAGAGACACACCTTTCTCCTCCATATTCTCAGTCCCATTACCTGGAATTCAGATGTGCTTCTGGGACTCTAGCAGCCACATTAGACCATGAGGACAAGGACTTGCCAGGACAGTAAGCTAGGAAGAGCCTGAATAACGACCATTATCATGGAGCTGCCACAGCATCCCTACACTGCCTGCTCCTGGCCTTCTTTTTCATGAGGGAAAATGCACTTCTGTCTTGTTAAACCACTGTTAATTTTCCCCATTTAACGCAGCCGAGCTGCAGCATACTGCAAATGCCACTCATTAGAGAAACGAACAAATGAGAGTATATTGATATGAAGGTATCTGAAAGAAAAGAACAAGATCAATTGATCAGTCGACCTATCTACCTACCTACTTCTCCCTCTATTTGTCGGGGAGAGAAATAAGCCATATGTGCATTATAGTACTTTAAAGTAAAAGAACAAACATATATTACTTGTACAGCAAGTGACCAAAAAATGTTTAATCATAAAAATTGCTAAATTGTTCTACTCTGGGTATACTTTGCCCCCTCAATAATTTTTAAAACTTCCCCAAGGCAGAGATAAGAACTTTTATTTTCTTTGTGTCTTCCACTCTCTCTAGCATGTAATAGGCCCTCATATTTGATTGGCTAAAATCTATGGGAATTTGTCAGACACTGACTATCGGGACAGACAACAAAGGTAAATGGTGGTGGGGAGTGGGGGCTTCAAAAAGGAAATCCCTCATCCATCATAACTTACCATGTTTTATAGCCTGAAGTGTGGTTAACTGTCTGTTATCAGCCCAAACATAAGAGACTTTATACTTGATTAAATATTAATATACTTGACTTGTCTTAGAATCAATCCTCTTCTCCCCACCCCCGCCAAATTTAATTCACTTTTCAGCTTAAAAAGGAACTATTTTGAATTCTAAAATGAGAGGGAAATGGGTGGTGGTGAAACTCAACAGTAAGCGAAGCTGAAGGAAGCAAAATAAAAATATACAGAGGAGTAAAATTGAATTTCTTTAAAACACATGGTTTGAGAGATGAAATAATACATATTCATCCATAGATTTGCCAGGTTAAACATTACTCTTACCCAATACACTTAGTAGGTACGTTCCACAAGACAAGCCTCTTGCCCTCAGCAGTGGAAATCCATCCTAATTTTGGACTCTTCACCAGAAGACTTTGTTTGGGGACCACTAAGAAGTAGTAGGGCACCGCATGGGCGTTTATTGGAAAAACCAGCTCTTGTTTATTTCATAATTATACACTTGACATTTAGAAACTCCTGCTTGTTACTAATCACTTAATTAGGTACCCCAAAGTTCATAAAAAATCATAGGTTTAACTTCAACTTAAAAGATCCTTTAACTCCTCTTGCTCTGAAATTCAATCTCACCCACGGTACAGTACATGCAATCACAGACGTGATGACTGATTGCTGATGCTAATAGACCCCATTTAAAGGAGAGAAATCTAAACACTCAATGACCTGATTTTTTTTTTAATCTGTGTCCATGGAAAGAAGGTGTGGAACAGATAAATCAAAAACGACTGACCAAAAAACGCACAAACCAACCCTAATTGCTGACTTTATTTGGCAAATCATTAAATAAAGCTTGCATTAATGGAGATTTACATAAATAGTCCTGAATGGTGAGTGACCTTCAGGAAAATTACTTTTAGGACAAAGGCCTCTGCATCTCGAGATGTTTGACAAGGGCGTGACTCTCAGCTGCAAGTCTTCACTGTGGCTGGTTTCCTCTAATCGTCAGGTTTTCCCTCCCATGTCTCATTCTTCGCTAAAGCAAACAGCATATTTGATGCGTTTTGGCAGTTACAAACACACATGCACGCAATACCCAAAATAATTATGCCTGGGAGTGCAAACTAGAAAACCACTGGGGTTTTGTTTGTTTGTTTGTTTTCTTACGAACAATCAATAATATAAAGAGAAAGCAAGAATGACTTTCATCATGAAAGGGTACCATAAAAATGCAGAATATTACACCAAGTCAATACTTTTCCCAAATGAGTTACTAAAAATGATGAACTCTGGTTCATCAATATGCTTCAAAAAAAAAAAAAGAGCTCTGTGGTCAAAGAATATGAAATATGATGCCTTCAACATTCCCTCTTACACAGTCCCATTAGCATATTACATCCTATAAGCACATTAAAGGCCCTGAAAAGCCTTGCGGGGAGGCAACCTATATATATGTGAGCGGATATTCTTTTCCCCAACTAACTTATATTACTATGCCACTTTGGGAAACCATGCTCTAAAGTAATAATCGAAGGTTGGGTTTTCACTGTGCATGATAATCCTGAACTGAACACTGTCCATTATGAAGGTTATTTACCAAATACTCACTGTGATTAAAGCCTTGTAAGAAAAAGGAGATGAATAGAGTAGGATCTGGATCTCCAGGACCTTATACTCCAGTGGGAAATCTAACATGTACACCCCAGACTAAATGGATCTTGAAAAATGGTGTGTGAGGCAACAATCACCATAGTTAAGTTGAGCAGGAAAGGTTTCAGAGTCTGTGACATTCCAAACTGAATCCTAATGAATGGATTGAATTTCATTTGGGTGGAGATGGGGTTTGGAAATATGAGGTACAAAGATAGAGAGGCAGGAAACTTGAGGTAATCGGGAGGATGATGACTGATTGGCTAGGGTAGAGATTTCAGGCAGACCCTATAGGCTAAAAGTCTGGAAAGCTCCCCAGCAGTTTTAAGTACAGGTCAGATGATGGGGGTGCCTGAATGCAAGGCTACAGAAGGTGGGGGTTATTAGGTAGGCAATGCGGAGTAACTGCGAAGGCACTATAATCACAGCTGTGTGCAGAATGCTTTGCAGTGCTGCCCTCGGAATGAAATGCAGCAGACGGAGGTTCCTCACCCTGTGCCTGGATCACAGCAATAGATAATTTAAGGTCTTAAATCCTTTTATGAAGGTTCAGAGAGCTATCCATTCTATCAGAAATGTTCACAAGCAATCAAGAGACTAGAAAATTATGGTTTTAGAATAACAGAGAAAGGTGATAAATTCCTGCTGTCTTTCATAAATCCACCCTGATAGCAACACAAATGAGGAAACCTGAAATATCACCCTGTGACCTCCACTGTCACCTGGGATAGCAACCGCGGAATGGCTCTGCAAAACGGATGGGACTGATTTCTCCACTGCAGCTTGTCCTGGTGGTAAGAGGTTACCTTCATCCTGCAAAAGCTATTAAAAATGCACATGGGGCAGAAAAGTTCATGTGAGAAACATGTGGGTTAAAAACAAACAAATAAACAAACTGGCAATTTCACATACTTAAAGATCAAAACAGGAAACACACAATTGGGTACTTAAAACCCAAATCTGTCTGCTTTAGAAAACACTTCACTGCAATCACCTTCCTGTCTAATGGGGTAGATTATGTAACTAGGAATCTATAATTGTGCTTGCCAGAAGAGTAAAAATGGTTGAAATGAGACGTGGAGAATTTTTTAGTATTATAATAAAATATAGGCAGTCACCGTCCACAACACCAGGATAGCTCTTTTCCTACATGGAGCATTTCACTGGAAAATGAAACAGTTTTTATCTGTGAAGCACTCTATGAACTTTCAAAACAACTGACCACAGTTTGAAGTCTAGACTAATTAGAAGGGTTGGGGTACACAGAGATTTGGGCTCATTTACTTTACTGACTAAAGGCCACTCTTTTTCCTCCTGGGCCTTTTTGCTAAAAATCATCCTGACATGAGTTCATCCATAGTCCATGAAGTACTTTATCTAGATCAGGGATTCCCCGACACCAAACCAGCACCAGACTGGCCAGGTGCAAGTCATCTAGAGAGCTGAAAAGTACAGATTCCTGGCCTGCCTCTCCCCTCAGCACCACCCCTCCCATTCTGACTTTGTGTGGGTCCAAGGGAAGTTCCAGGGATATTTTTTAAAGACCCAGGTTTTGGAAACCAGTAATATAAATGATAATTAGATGTGTCTTAGATGTTCTACAATATCAGAAGGACCATAAAATCTCAAGATTTTAAGTCACTGCTGTGATAGAGATCTTGCTAGGTAGATACCAAATCTTATTCCCCACTCCCGACCTTGGGCACAGAGCTGGACTACATTTCCCAGAGTCCCTTATAGTTGGGGGGGGTCATGTGACTGAATCTCTGCCTGGGAATGTGGACAGAAGGACTGTGTACCACTTTTAATCCTGGCCCTTAAAAACTTCCCAGGGAATCTTCCAGTTCCATTGCCTCCCTTTGTTTGCCAGTCAGGTTCCTTAGAGTCCATAGGACACTGAGATGCTAGAGGAGTATCAGAGCCTCAAGACAGGAAGAGCACAGGTATATGAACGAGTGTGTGGATGAAGAGGGCCACCCCTCCCCACCACCACTGACTCCCATGGCACTGGGAGATGGACAAGAAGTCAGCTTGTGTTATGATGAGCTGCAAGGATACACAGACCCTTTGTCACAGACATTAGCTTACCCTTCCTAATCCAACCCCCTTAATATCTGTAGTGGACTTGGCTGTTGAGGAAGAATTTCAAAATCAGAAGGAGACATACTCATATTTTAACATCTAACTAGTTATAGATAGATGTTAGGCATAACATCTAAAAGAAAATGATATGAGCTTATTTTTCTGTGGTTTTCTTCTTCCAAAAGTGGAATACATGGGGCAGGGGGGCGGGGGCAGGAACACAAGAAAACATCTGGCTAATTGAGAGTTCCAGGTAATAAGATTTCAGTTTAATAAGGTTTTGTAACAGTTCCAGGACTATAAACAAAATATAGCAATAGATAAATCTGAATTGTCAAAGACCACATGGATACAAAATAAAAGCCTGTGAAAATTTAAGACTTAATAGAATCACACAACCTGAAGAGTATTCAAAAGGTCATGCTATTTATTTACTTTTGAAAAAATCTGTAGGAAGAAATTCTACCACTGAGCTCATCATTGTCATCACTTTGGAGGTAGTTTTACAGCATAGCGTTAAGAGGGCAGGTGAGGAGTTAGACAGAGCTGAGTCTAAATCCCGGCTCTTCTGCTTAGCTCTCGGGAAATCCTGAGTAAACCCTCTAAGCCTCACTCTCCCCCCGGCACAATGGCGATGACATTACCTACTTCATGGGTTGTTATGAAATGTAAATGGACTCTAAGGCAGTATATGGCACCCTGTAAATACTTAATACTTGCCTGTATTAGATTAAGTTAGTTGTAACATACCTCCCTTGTTTAGGACAACCAGTTATTGTCTACTTGCAGAAGGAATATCTTGAGAACTCAAGAGCCATAACCAGCTAATTTTTAACCCAAGAGGAAGAAAGATGAGAGGGCTGGTGACAGCTCTGCATTGAATTCTACATCGTGTATACTGTTCTGGGGAAGCAACTGGTGTGCTAGTTAATGTCCGTGCCTCTTAATCCTTTCTCTGCCAACCACGAAGACCAGTGAGTCCCGGGCCAAGATCACTGGTGCTTGACGCTTCTCTAAAGATGGTATAAAACTCTCCGTCTTCTAAGAGAGGTGATCTAGGCAGCCTGTCATGGTCACCCAGTCTGAGCAAGCTTGAGCTGTTGGAGCCCTTCACAGGGCAGCCCATCTCAAAAATGCATCGTCTACAAGAGGAAGCAGAGATCATTTGATGGGGCACCTGCCTCCCTCCACCTGGCCGGTTGGAGACAACAGTGTGAACTTGCCACCACATTTCTTTTGATAAAGCTACTGAGGAGACACAGTGTGTCATCAGTGTTCTAAGTTTGGGTTTGAAAATTGAATTCGGGAACTTGTCAACTCTGACTGCAGAGCTTTTAACACTGAGTTCAAAAACAATCTGCTTGCACTTTATAAAATCAATCTTCTGACTTCAGAGCAGTAGGGTTTTCTAAAATCTTCACTATGGAGGAAATGAAAAATTTCAGTTTCCTTTCTTTCCAATTAAATGTGGGTTCTTAATTAAAGCCATCACATTTTTTTTTCTCCTCCTACCCTAATTCTTCCCCCTAAGGTGTCTCAGCAAAGAGAACTCAATCCTACATTTGAGAAAGCAGGACTGGGCCCTCCTTGTCAGTGTAGACCGAGGACAAAAACAGATAACGCACACGGGATCAATAGGACGTCAACACTGCTCAAGTGACAGGATTCGTGACACTTGGGATTTTAAAAATAATAAAAAGCAAAGCCTGTGGAAGAAATCAATCCATACCTAAAAGTTACCAAAGTCACACCTAGCAGCAGAGGCCTCCTTTGGAGGCTACACTGAGAGGTAAAATCACCATGACTCAAAGGGATAGGTCTAAACACGGCAGGAAACCAAAGGTAAAACCGCGATCCAATGACAGGTGGCAAAGGCCTGTCAGTGCTGGAAAATTACATGGTGAAATTTATTTCTGACATTTCATTCACACAAGAACAACAGGACCCTGAAGTTAAACAATGACATTCGGGGAAAAAAAAACACCTCCACGGATGACACTTCTCGCGTAGTTCAGCCTTCCAGGCTTACACCCAAACCAGAATTACATACAGCTCAGGTGTGTGTGGGAAAGGGCGGGGGGAGGAGGAAATTGGGAGAGGGCAGAGGAAGCCAGCAGGAGGGGGAGAGCACCAACATCTGAGCAAAGGGAGGGTGCGGTGACAGTTCGTTTCTTCTCGGTCCCAAAGGACTTGAGCCTTCACTTCATAGATTTTTTTTTTTAAGTGACATTTGAAAGGTGCTGCGATCATCCATTCATTTGGGTTCTGCTTGGCCTTTAAATGTAGTATTTCAACTGAGAGTTCAAGCTGGTGGGGGGTCGAAATATTTTCATGAAATGTAACCACACCAGACAGTTCCTATTGTCAAGGAGACCCCCCTTGAAGAGGGGAAGCCCTAAAATTTGTCACTCAGGCTACTTTTATTACTTAGGCCCAGAGGCACAAGTCTTCCAGAGTGTTCCACCTTTCCCAGCAGGAAGGTATTGAAGGCACGCAGTCCTTCCATTCCAGAGAAATACAGTGTGTGAGTGAGGAGGAAGGGGTTTGCATCTCACAGCTGTTTCCATTTCCCAACACTGGAAATAGAGGGGAGATGCTTTACAGCGACGGGCACCCAAGGAAAAGAGGGCCCCACCACGTGCCAAAGGCAGGCTCTAAGTTGCTAATTTCTCTCACTGCTTTCTGTTTAAGGGGTGGCCATTATTATTTGCATTAATATTTATTTTAAATTAGTTTTAAAATGGCTTCAACAATGGATTTTAATTATCACTCTTATACTGTATTGGAGATCAATTACTAAACTATAAAAAGCAACAGAAGGGATTTCTCATCTCACAGGATGCCACGCACACACGCACACTCTCCAGAACCCTCCCTTCTGTTTTCTTTCTCTTCAGACAATAAACACGACTGCTCGCCATTGCAGGTGACGCGGAATGGCCCGTGCGCCCTCCCCTAGCCCCCGCACATACATAACTATTTCAGAAAGGTGATTACACACAATATCTTACTTCCCACCTGAAACGTCAGGCTAGAGAGGCTGAGTTTCCCCAGCGCATCTCAAAAACACAAAACAGGATGTTTAATTTGTTTAAATTTCCAGAGCAATTTACTGCAGACAAAAATAAAATACCGTGGCATTTTTCTAGCATCTTAAAAAGGAAACCGTCTCTGAGAAGCACAAGGAACCTCCTGAGATCTCCAACACAACCCTCCATTTCTATGCTCCCATATTTTTTTATGATTTTGTTCACTGAAGAACAGTTTAACATATTCCAACCCATGCACTTCGTAAAAGGGAAGCTTCCAACAAAACAGGTCTTTTCACGAGGCAGCCCCCAACGTCTCCAACAGCCAAAGAGGCTCAGGCAGCCACCCACACTCACCTGGCCCAGCCTGGGCAATCAAGAAACTGCTCCCTGGATCGTCTTAATTGGAAAAAAAATTAGAGTACCAGGCTAGTGTCAGCCCTGAGCTTTAAAATCTTTAAAGAAAACTTCTACGCCCACGAGTAAGGTACTGCTATCGATGCTTTCATTATTTTGAAATGAAGCTTGAAATGAGAAGAATGATTTTTTTTAAAAAAAGAAATAGTATTCATCTGTAGCCCCTGGCTTACACATTGGCCACAGTAGCCCAACAAGGTCAAAAGCAAGCACAGCTTCAAAGATATCAGGTCACTTTCTGCTTTTTAAATCCTACTGTTTGACATTTGCACTTGATTGGCTGCCAATGATACCCTACCATCCTGGAAAACTTCATTTCCCTGTTTGGGAAGGAGTTCTCAAGGTATCTATTGGTCTATTGACTCTCCTTACCATTGCAGGGATAGAAACTTCAAACGCATGGGGTTCTCTGTCCTACTGCTTGTGCTTGCTCTAACCTGACCCTCAACTGCCAGATAACTACTTAGTAACCACAGATAGGATTTATAAGGCACCATCTGTTTATGAGGTGTCATTTGACATACATAAGTTTTCAAACCATCAGCTATTTCACATCAGCTTAGAGTTCTTTCACTGCAGACAACAGAACATTACCCTGGCCAATTCAACCAGAAAAGACTATATCAAAAGGCTATAGTGGAGCTCACAGAACAGATACAAAGGCTAGAGTTCTAACTCAGAAGAAAAATGCGAGCCCAGAAAGGTTTGAGGAGGCCTAACCAACTTAACCGTCCTAATGAGGCATTGATACTGAAATGAATGAGTTCAAATCATTCTGGGGTTTGTTGCTTATACCTCCTCACTGATGCTCCAGCACACCAGAAGGGAAAGTCTAAGTTGGCTTAGATCCGACATGTTGGACTGATCATTCTTGCTGTAGGGAGCTGTCCCTATGCAGTGTAGGATGTTTAGCAGCGTCCCTGGCCTCTACGCACTTGATTCCAGTAGCATTCTCTCTAGTAGAGAGAACCAAAAATGCCCCTAGACATTGCTAAATGCTCCCCAAGAGGCAAAACCATTCCCAGGTGAAAATCACTGGCTTAGATTGAATCACAAAACTGCCCATCTCATGGTTTCAGCAAGGCCAACCACCTTGATGTACAGTCCCGTAAGACAAAGGGAAGGTGGATAAGTCTCCCAAAAGCAAGTGAGGGTACCATTCCCAAAAGATAGGGAGATTAATGCTTGATGTCTGTTTCCACATTGGTATGCAGAAAGTCCTAGAGCAAAGTAAACCTGAAGCATCGCTGGAGGCAAAAATGACAAAACTGAAGCTGTTCTACTTCGGGCACATCAGGAGAAGGCAGGGTTCTTTGGGAGAGAAAACAACGCCGGGAAAGCAGAAGGCAGCAGGAAAAGAAGACACCAAGTTGAGACAGGTTGACTCCATAACAGAGGCCACAAGCATGAGTGTGCAGGAGCGGAGCAGGGCTGTTGAGGACAGGACGGTGTGGACGTCACTCATTCATAGGGTCACCAGCCAACTCAACAGCATGTCACACACACAAGCAGAAGTTAAAGAAGGTTACGTTTTCCAGCCCATGAATTCAGAGAACAAAAAAAGAAAAAGGGAAAATTAAGAAATTTCCGAGAACACGGTAGAGAAAGTCATCGGAATGTTGCCCCAGCCCTTCACAATACCATAACAGTGAGCACTGAGTCCAGGAAAAGCCCAATCCGAGTACGGCGGGCGTGCTTTCCATTTTTTATTCAACTTTTCCTTGCTTCCTTATATATTTTTAAATCCTGCCAGACCTTTTCCAACTCTCGACATCTAGGAACTTGTGATAATTGACATGGCTAATTTAAAGGAATCCGACTCCAAGTCCCAGAGAACACCCTATGCATCTCTGTATTAATTAGTCGGTTAACTCTGTTGGTTCCAACCTGGTGCTAATAAGGCCAAAGACATGAATCCAAACCTCATGCCATATGGGCTTGTTCAACAGCCCGCCTGGAGCCCCTCTCCCACCAGCCAACTGATAGATGAATATGGCTGCTGCTAGGGACGGGGTAGGAGAGAGAATGGATGCAGGCAGACAAACCCATCCCCACTGGTAGAGCACCTGGTGTGGCGTATTCCCCCAGGAACAGGGTCGTCTTATCCTCGAGGGATACAGAGCACAGCACACGCCAATCACGGTACCCCTCTCCGAACACCCCAACATGTGAACAAAGCCACATCGTTGCCTCACTCCGTTCTGGCTCATACCTATTCACATTAGTTTCCTCTGCTGCTCCCTTTCCCTTCGCTCACTCATTTTTCTTCAAAAACTGGTGCAGAGCTTCATCTCCAATCCACACTGACTCTGAACTTCCCGATCCCACCGTCGGTAGCAAGACCGGGCTTGTCTCTTCTCTCATTATTATTTCTGACAGCCCCAAAGAAATTACTTAATATTCATTTCAGTTTCCTTTTTCAGACAGTCTTAAAAATCAATTTCAAAATTTTTCTTCTTGATCCTGTCATTTAGCGCTGAAATGGCCCACACTGATTACTTGAGAGCAGAAGCCTCTCTCCCGTGTCCCACCGGCCTGTCAGCTTCACTTTGTGAGTCTGTTCTGTGCCATTTAAGTTGGCTTTCATTTCAGGGTGGTTGTTTTTCACTAAGAAACTCTTTTGTTTGTTTTGTTTCATTTTTTTAGCTATCTTTCTAGAATACCTTTCAAGCACCTTTAAAAACAACAGCAGTGAAAGAATGGACGAAATACTTTGGCTAAGAGAAATATCAGATTCAATTTTTTTTTTAAAAAAATACTTAAAATTCAAATTATTCTAAAACCTTCAAAGGGCCTCTTTAAAGCCTCCACTTTCCAAACAGCAACTTAGTAACAGTAATATCAGCTTATTTATTAATAAAAAGGAGACATTAAAATAGCCATTCATGATCAGAGGCTGAAACCTGCCAGGAAGCAAAAACAGGAAGAACAGGGTCTGAAAGGGAAGAAAAGGTACCAGCGGCTTTTATAAAGAAGAAAAACGTTCTTTGTCTTTGCTGCCATTCCGCAAACAGTCTGGAGAATTCGGTTCATTGTTGTTGTTGCTACCCTTCTTCCTCGCTATTGTTTTGCTTTTGCTCTTGAATTCTCCAAGTAACATCATTAGAGAACTCAGAGGTCAAAACCACCAGGACCAAGGGGGCGGGGAGAACCTGACCAAATGAAACCCATCCTGAGCAATTTTTTCTTTAGCCTGTGCTTTGTCTTCTTAGAGAACAGAGGAGAGAAACGCTACTGACATGACACTTTTTAAAAGCTCTGGACACCGCCACACTGTCCTCCAACTTGATAACCATAACTGGTATTTTTCTCTCACCTCTTAAGATTACCACTCTGCTCTACGCGCAATTCCACCCGCTTGTTATTACATAGCCGGACGACCCTTCACCCACAGCGACTCTGAGTTGAAAACGAAAATACCTGCTAAGCTAAGAAACAACTGGATTTTTTTCTTATGGGATCAAAGTATCAAAAGTCATTCTTTCTGGGACTGGGGAACATCAAACATTGGAACTTAAAAGTGTCACCTCAGGAATTAACACACTCCAGAATGTGCACCCAGCCTCCACCCACCTTCTGAGACTGAAGATAAACGGGAGGAACCCCTCCACATCACAGCAAACGTAATCGAACAGACTTTAAAAAGGCGCAATGTGACTTGCAGGGGCGTGGGGGGGACGGGTGGGTACCCTTTCACTTTTCTGCCTGCGAACGAGTGGCCTTTCCGCGCAGAGCAAGTGTCCTTCTAGTGCCACCAGGAGGCCACTTCCATTAAACACCACAGCACTGCCCCTTCCTTTAGGCTCTGAGTGTGTGAAGTGAGCCCCTGACTAAAACAGGCTCAGGATGACCTAACAGAACCAGGTGACGGTGATGGTCCGATTGTTTGAGCACTTATTGAGCATCAGTCCACCTGCAACACTGACCCTGACTAGGAATTTACTCATCCACCTGGATGTACAGGTAATCGGGGGATGCTTCGGCAACAAGAAATTGTATCGATTACTGAATTTTTAAACAAATAAATAAATAACTGACTCATCTGTGGAGTCTGTGGTGGTAGCTGGGAGAAGGAAAACTTTAATCTGGGTCTTCGACTAAACCATATACACTCTGCCGGTCTGAAGTCTGCCAGACTTCAAGCAAAAGCAATGGAAGAACATCTATACTTTCAAAATTAAGTTATGATTCCTTCTACCAAAGGGTCATTTATTTTACTAAGGGATTTACTTCTAACTTCCTGCAAATTACATTAGTTCTTTGAATATCTTTCTAATTGAATTAGAATTATTAACATTTCAAAGTAGACTCCAGTGTTGAGACAGAAAATCAGAACTACTCATGTACTGTAATTAGCACGTGGCCCTAGGCAAAAAGGCCTAGAATTAGCACCCTGCCTGGCGATGATACACCCTTAATCTAATGATGCCGCACTTCTAGCTTGTTGGTCATCATCTCACACTTCCTTCTGGTGCTTCGGCATTTGTAAAACTGTCTCTGATGCTAATAAAATGAGCATGACGTGAGCTCAATGCAGAATCACAGAGCACTTTCACTGGCAGGTGACTTTAGATGTCAATACCCCCTTCGAGGTCAGGGAGCCCACCGGCACAGGCCTGATACCCCTGCTTAAGCATATTCCCCCGGACAGGAGACGACTACTTTCCAAGGCTCTCATGAGCTCCTCAGCTCCAGTGCGTAGGGTCTCGTACGGAGTAGTTAACGTTTACAGATGAACAAGTGGAGCTCGTGATACATGACTGGGGGAGCACCTTAGATAAAAGCACATTTTCATTTTCATCATCTCTGTTCTGCTGGAGCATTTGGTTTCCTTACCCTGCCATTTCAAATGTTCTGTGTAACACCACCCTCATTTGAATTCTTTCCACTACGCTATTCTCAGACTTACTATCCATTTCAGAGGAATGGCAGCACCAAAATCCCAAATGCTTATGACAAATTTCTTGCAAGTCGCCTATCAGATGACTGTAGCCCATTCACCTAAGGAAACGCTGAGAGTGCCACAAGCTTCATGGACACAGTGGAGAAAAGCACCTGGAATGTCACATATAGGAGTGGATCCCGGTCAACAGTGCCATAGTCTAACAACTATTAACAAATAGTTAATTTGTGGAAGGCCCTGATGGTCTTACACTGAGCTGCTTACTATGAAGGAATGGAAAAAAACATATCACGTGTCGGTCTTCGCTGTCAGAGATCTTTCACCAACCGGCTCACTGGGGAGACAAGACAAATAGACAAGGCCAAGGAACACATCATTAAACTAACATTTCGTTTTTGAATTGAAAGAGAAGAGGGATAGATAGTTTGTGGATTTGCTAATTATAGTACTGCTGTGCCATGCACATTAGCCCGGAATGGCTCATCCGTGGCTTAACCTGACTTCAGGGATATTTTCATCAAGGCCTCTCTCGATTCTTCCACAAGCTGAGTGACATCACTTCAGACCCCTGGTTGCTTCCAGAACACCCTTGGTGTGGTGGCTGCTCTGGCTCTTTCCCATTAGTGCCAAGCAAACGTGAAAGTTAGACACTCTTAACACCTATCCTGTATTAGTTTCTAAATTTTCCATGCCAGCATGGAAATAAGCTTCCAAAACTGTTCTCATATAAATAGATGTTAAGCAATTTTAAATACTTACAGTCCCTTTCACATCCAGTTGCCAGTTTCCTTGTGTTTAATGTTAACTGGGAAAAAAAAAGGAAAGAAAAATAGCCCAAAGTGAGTAGCAAGTGAAAGCTTGAAAGAAAACACAGGGAATTACATATGTAAATCGTTTGCATGAATCCTTAGCTTTCCCTCTTAGATTTCAGTCTGAAATGATTCAGTTTCACACTAAACCCAGCAGAGGTCTGACACAAAGGAGGGAGAGAATGCAGCGTTTCACGTACATCCTAGAAGAGAATAACCCCATTCTTTTCTGAGCAAGTTCATGTCAACTCCACCCCTTCCTTTGCAGATGAATAAAGGCATTTTTAAATACAAAGTCACCATACATTTTGGTGTTTGCAAAAATAAATCCCCCCAGATGTTTTATGTAGCTTCCGGAGTAAAAATCTTCCAAAGCATTGACTCGGAACATAATAGCAGATTCTACAAGAATACGTTGGGCACTGAATCCAAAACAGTATTATACAGAAGATACACCACATTTCACACCTCTTTTAAGGAGACCTCGGGTACTGAGTATAATCTCTTGGAAATACAAAATTAAGTTGGAGCAAAGAAACTTTTAAAATCATTTTTAAAAGTTAATGGGTGCTACTTCAATCTGTCTGGAGTTATTACTTAAAAATGGAGAGAATCAGGGAGACTTTTTAAGTCAGGGCAAATTAAAAACATTGGGTTCAATTCTTCATTGTATAAAAACTTAAAATATTATAAATATTAAATAACGATTGAAAATAATAGAACACTATAACATGTAAATGAACACTAAAATATACTAGGTAAAAATATTTCAAGTTTCAATCCCCAACAATCACAATTATGGAGTAGGGAGTCCCTTTTTTAGGTAAAACTGAAGGAACACACACACACAAAATTTTTTGAGACAGTTGTGCCCTCTGGAGGTGGCACTTGGGAATTGAATAAATCTTCCCTAAAGGGGTAACAATGACTTTCCTGAAGATTTGAACACCCACTCAGAAATGCAAAGAAGACTTAGATTTCATTCATGTTCCTTGCTTTGTGTTAAGCCAGTTTTCAATGAATACTAATTTAGAATGTCAAATTAGAAGTATTCAAATGGGTGCAAAACATTTTGGTAGGTGATTAAAAGTTTGTGTTCAATATCTGGAATGCAGTGATGAGGGACATGCTGGGTATTATGAAAAGAAAGAAGGGTAGTTCCAAATCAGACGTCCTCAAGGGCTCCTTTGGTAAACTGCAGGGGAGCCGATGGCCTACCCTCTCCTCACCGTATTTTCCAGCGCTCCGGGAGAGAGCCAATTCACCGAGACCAACAAGTGCCTCTGCCCTATCTTCTCAGAATACATTCACCACCTCTCTCATCTTTTTCTTTGACCTGTTTTGTGTACGTCATCCCAAATCAATGGAGCTAAACTTCCCCATCAAGGGAATATATTATTCCAGTGGGAGAAGTGAGAGATTAAGTATTTCTTGTGGGAGTTTTAGCGATAGAAAGTACTAAAGTTGGCTTTGTGTGTTTGGAATTTCAACAGGCAAAAGTATATATAATTAAATGAAGGATACAATTATGGGGGAGGGGAGAATCGAAAACAACAGAACCCCCAAATTTCACACCCTTACTTGATGTGAAAACCAGAACAAGGAAGAATGAAGACGTCTTCTTGATTGTCAATTGGCCTTGGATGTGGGTGAATGTGTCTTTCTTTTAAAGAAGTGGGGAAGGAACTAGAAGAATTGAATAAGGCTGGTACACAGCGAGAGAGTAGAAATACTGTAGTCGGGTGTAGGACAGTACACCCAAATATCCGAGGGCTGCGGTCCTCTTAAACACTTCCCTGGTGCCCGCTGAGTGCCCGGCCTGCGCCAGGCAGGTTCTGAGCAACGGGAGCAGAGACGATCTTCCTGCTTCCAGTTACCTGCATCGCAGGTTCTGGCCGTCGGTCCAAGGACAGCCTCACTCTGCAGCCCCTCCTCCTCCCTCCTCCTTAGAGGGAAGTCAGGGACCCACAGTTACCAGCACCTGGCCTTCGCCAACTTCCACCTGCCTGTGGTTCCAGTGCCCCAGCGCAATTGTTAACTGTTAAAGTTCCCCCGCCCCCTGTCCCCGAAGTGCGCTCCCTCCCCCTAACGCCGATGCCTTAAAGAGTCCCAGGACTACGCCCCCGAAACTCACCGGCGATATCCGGGTCGCACTGAGGGAGCGGCTCAGCACCGCCGAATGCGAAGCAAACAGCCAAGGACCCGCAGGTAGTCAGAGGTCGACGGCTGCAGCCCGGACCCGGCTTCGCGCCTTCCCGGGGCCGCGCACCTGTGCGTCCGTCAGCCCGGCCGCTGCGCCACCGGAGCGCCGACAGAGGGCGCCCGCGGCAAGTTTCGCCGCCCCCGACGAGCCCGCTGCCCCTGGTCCGGCGCCTGTGCCCCGATGGAGCCGGTGTGAACTAATGAGTAAGGCAAACTAGGCTTCAGCAATAAGGGATGAATTTCCTAAGTTCTCTGGACCTCTTAAGAAAATAGTGATAGCCCTGATATTTAAGCCACAATTGTCAGGTGTGACTATATATTCATTCATTCCTTCGTACGCAGATATGCCGTGAGGTCCCTGCCGTTTTCCTAGCACTAGGACACCCTGGCAATCCAAATGGACCCAGTCTCTGCCCTCTTGGAGTGTACATTCAAATGGGATTTACCTGAGGCAGCAGAACTGAGATCAAGCGGGTGGACCTCTTCCCCCAGCTCCTAGCTCCTGCTCAGCCCTCAGGAAATGGTGCTTACTATTATCAGGTGCCTGTATCTGCATCGACTCATCCACCTCCTGCAGGAGAGAGAGGTGCTTCACTCCGGGGTCCCCCATGGCAGAGCACAGCCTTCCTGATATTAACAGCCCGAGGAGAGCTTGATGAATAAATGAAGTGATGGAATGAACCACCCCCTGATTCGTGGAGGAGAGTGGAAGTAATGGAAAGGGCAAAGTCCTGCCACTCTACCGGCAGGCAAATACTACTGGGGCTGGCATGGAACCTTCAGGGTAACCTTGCTTCTGAGGATGGCCTTGCATCTTTAAGGGACTGACCCCCTTTTCCAAGGGGAAAAAAAAGGAGCCTCTTCTACTAAAAGAGGTGTGGGAGTGCTCCGCGAACTCCCGTACTCCCTCCAGCGCAGATCCTTTTCGTTAAAAGCTTACAACGCATGTTGAGTGTGAGCTATCCCCCACCCCTCTGCAGGAGCAGGAATGGGGGCCAATGCTGGAGCTCAGTGGATACAGGGATTCTACTGAGGGCCACAGGGAAGACAGGCATTGACACCTACCCACAGTGCCTCTGGCCTGGCAGCAATTAGAAGCGGAGGGGTCAGGAAGACACGCCCAGGTTCAGGGCTCAGCTCTACCACTTTCTCACCTTGCCACTCTCAGTCTTGTTACTGGATCTCTGTTTCTGCTGCTGTGAAATGAAAATAATCAGACTTCCCTCGGGGTTGTTGTAAACATTGGATGATTTAATGTGTATACATCAAGTACTTACACAGCACCTGTGTGGTAAGAGTAAAATAACTGGAACAACATAAAACCTACCCAGCAAGCAGCCTGGACAAGGATGAGTTGCTATTTCTCATATAACATCTACTGGGTACCCAGAACCATGCTGGGAGCTGTGGGGTTTACACGTGTCCATAAAGCATGATGTCTAACCTTGAGCCAAATACAATCTACTTGAAAGATAAGGCAATCTTCTCAGCACACAGGGGCACTTTCATAGAGCTAGACTGTGAGCACAAGAGTTCTCTTTCTCCAGAAGGACTCTTCCCCCAGGACCTGCAAGCACTTGGCCTCCCCAAGTGTTCAAGCCAAAGCTCAAAGGTCTATGTCACCTGAGCAGCTGGCCTTACCATGACCAGAACCTACATGGTGGCCAGATAGAAGGCCCCAGAAATATCCCACAGAGAGAAACCAACCCATGGGACCCTCAGTTGGTGCCACTCAGAATGGTAAGCCAACATTCAGGAAGCTTCCATGTACTCCTGCCACGTAAGAGTAAATATCAAATGAGACAGTCTTAGAGGAGCTGCTGGAACCGAAGGCTGCAAACGGTGCTGTGTGAGCTTCCTACAGCTGCTGGAACAGCTTACCACAGACTGAGTGGCTTCAAACACATTTATTTTCTCATAGTTCTGGAGGTCAGAAGTCCCAAGTCAGTTTAACTGGGCTGAAACCGAGGTGTCAGCAGGGCTGCATTCCTTCTGTACACTCTGGGAAGAGTGTGGTTCTTTGCCTTCTCCAGCGTCTAAGGGCTGTCTGCATTGCTTGGCTCATGGGCCCACCTCACTGCGAACTCTGCCTCTATCATCCCATCTCCTTCTCTGATGTTGACATTCCTGTCTTCCTCTTACAAGGATCTTTGTGATTACATTGGTCCCACCTGATAATCCAGGATACTCTTCCTATGTGAAGATCCATAATTTAATCACTTCTGCAAAGTCCCTTTTTCCATGTAAGGTAGCATAGTCGTAAGTTTGGGGGATTAGGATGAGGAGATTTTGAGGTGACTAGTTCCCTAAATAAGATGCATGGGAGTAATTGCAACCCTCCCCAACACTGTATGATTCAGAAAAAAAATTACTTATCTCTAGCGCATTTACTTGGTCTAGCCTACAAACAACTTGGAGAGTAAATATTTGGAGAATATATTTATTGAAGTAAGTTTGTTGAAGTTAGTGAGAAAAAGATACTGTTCTCTTGACATCACAAGAGAATAATCATTAAAATTTGCTTTTAAATACAATTGGTAGGGCACCACTTAATAAGATTTGAAAACAGAACATGTATTTTAGTAGCATTCTAGCTTTCTTCACTCAGTGTTTGCAAAGTGCGATGATCACTAACACCTATGTTTCCCCTAGCCTGTGTTTAACTATTCTTTAAATTGACTTAATACTGTATTTTTTTTTTTGACAGTTCAGTGACAGGCACAAATTACTTCACTCTTACCATGGTAACTAAGGGACCTCCAACTAGAAGAAAAAAATAAGATTAAATTAAAAGGGAGAAGGAATCGTCCAAATTGGCATTAGTAATCATTGTCCAAGTGTATTTGGGTGTCAACCGGCCAAGATTTGGGAGTTTTATCAGTAAGGGCTTGTGAATCAGTCAGCTAGCAGAGGAAGTCACCAGGGTAAAGAAGAATGCTTGTCTCCTGCAAGAAGCAATGGTTTAAAGTTTCTAGAAGCTTCTACTTGCCTCTACTTATGCAGCTCTTGTATTTGGGTGTCTTCTTTGTTTTTCATCTCCTCCTGCTTTTCCCCTTCTGAACATATTAGTTACTATGGAAACACTGGTGTGAATGTCAGGAAGCTGGGCTCAGTAGTGCTTCATAAAGTCAATTTATAGAATGGCCTGACATTTATCTCATGTTTAGGAAGTTTAAAGAATTTGTGATATTTATGATCATGGACAGGATTGGGTGGTAAACAGTGTGCGATATGTGGATTTTAAAATTTGTTTTATATACACTGTGAAAACACCAAGTTTTGTCTTTTGGGTGAAGAACAGCAACAAAAACAGGAGTCTGGTTTGGGATTTAAAATTGGATTCATTTCCCATCGGTTCAGGAAGCATTTCCACTTTCTAAGTTTGTAAGGCTGACTGGAATCTCTTGTGTTGAAATAAATGCTTTTTGAAAAAAATTGGACTTGGCTTATTTTTTGAACTTTAACCTGACAATAACACAAATGGTGTTATCCACAATCATGTGCACGATTCTCGTGATTCTCAAAACAACCTGGTGAGGTAGATGCTGTCATCACACTTGTTTTACACAACAGGAAACTGAGGCACAAAGAGGATGAGTAACTCCTCCAAGTAAGTGGCAGAAACAAAGATTCAGACCAGGTCAGTTGGGCTCTGTACTCTTAACCATTGTGCAAAACAGTTCTGTGTGGAAAGTGAAATAATACTAACAACTTATGCGGATAGAAAGCTTTGCGTTATCAGTTCTGAACTAAAAAAGGTAATCTAGGCATAGACTGTACCACCTCTGCCAATGCTGCCCAAAGCCTCCACACTCGCCACATTGTGGCTGAAGATACAATCAGTTCTTAATGATGACAGTTAGATAATGAGTTCAGCTTAAGTTTGATGTTAGACTTGCAGGCTTTTAAATATTTTGTTATATATCAAAGGGTAATAATGTTTTTGCTATATGATCAGCAGGAAAGCTATAAATAGCTGGAAAGATATTGACTTTAACTCCACTGCATTCTATCAGAATAATTTTTTAAATTTTTAATTTATTGATTTTTAGAGGAGGAGAAAGAGAGAGAGAAACATCGATTTTGCCAGTTCCACCCATCCATGCATTCACCAGTTGATTTCATTCATTGGTTGATTCTCATGTGTGCCCTGACCGGGGAGCAAACGCCAAACCTTGGCTACCAAGAAGATGCTCTAACCAACTGAGCTACCTGGTCAGAAAAACGTTAATTAACAGAAAATCCAGTTTCAACTTATGAAGTGACATTTATTCTTTGCCATCCAACATTTCCCATTTCTTCTGACAGCCACTTCCAGTTTTATGTGAGAAAGCTGCACTTGCTCAGTTCACTTGCTTGACCCTCCTGGTGCTGGAATGGATCACATGGCCCAGGCCTACCAATCAGCATAGCTCAACTTCCAACCTCAGTGATTGGTTCAAAGATAGGCATGTTGCCAGATCAGAAGCAATGAAACTCCAGAAGAATTTTGCCAGGATTGCTGGAACAAGAAGAGGTGATCTTTCTCCTCCCTGGAAAACTTAAAGTGTGGAATGAGCTGCTCTAGCCATCTTCGCCACCCACCATGGAAGGGCTAGCCAAGAGCCTACAGAGGCAACTAGGCAGAGAGACTGAAACCTTTGGGGGGAGGGGGGAAACCGTGAAAGATTAAGAGAAGCCCAGCCAAAAAGCATCATCTGCACCCTGAAAATAGCAGTGTCCCAAATCTGTCTGCTAGACTTTTCAATTATGGAATTAATAAGTCACTGACGCCTTTTCGTTTAAACTGAACTCACTTGAGTTGGCTTACCACACACACAGAAAAGAGGCCTCATGGAGAAAACATGGAGCATCTGTATCCTTTGAGACCAGATGCTACATCTTGGTCACCTTGTTCATAGACAGGCAAACATTCCCTTACCTGAGATGCCAAAATCCATGCTGCTGAAACCCGAAAGTCTCTTTGTAGCTCACCTGGTGACAAAGCAGACATGGCCGGCATGGACACGAGGCCACTCAGAGTCTTTACTTGTGCCACTTCATGTGAATATTCCCGTTGGGCTAGGGAACGACTAATGTGTGAGATTACAGGATGCCTCTGCCAAACCTGCCAGAAGTATCAGACTCTATGAAGAGTATAAACTCTTATCTTTATTAAATCAAAAAAGTATAAATCCCGAAGCTCCAAGCATTTTCAATAAAAGGCTGTGGACTTCTAGTCACAGGATAAACTGAATGAATAAATTGATTGTAAAGAAAGTGCTTAATCTCTGAGTAGGATGGGATAGAAGGTCGCTAGCAATATTGTTGAGAACCACAAGATGAACGCATCCATCATTCCCAAATTATACTGAAGGTAAACATACGCTTGCACGGCAGACAACAGATAGACGCCAAACATCAGGCTGATACATACCAAGATAAATTGGAGATTTATAAGTTCAGAACAAAAGCCTCAAGGAATAGTAACAAGAGCTGTGAGAACAGAGAGTCCGGAAGAAGACCAGAACCGATGACTTGACTCCCCATCAAGTCACACTACACTGTACGCACCAGAAACACTGACCTTAAGATGTAGGAGCATTGTGATGCTGAGTACATCTGGCTACAACACTGACTAAATCTGGAAATCCATAGTCCATGTCCACGGCGGATTTATTCTAAACCCTTCTGTCTGAATCCTCGCATTATATAATAAAAAATGTTATTTACTTTTCTTTTTTTATACAACAGCCGAGAAAACTATTGTCCTACGCGACATCAAAGAGAGTCCTGGAAACTAACTAAACATAACCTCAAATTAGCAAACTTTGGGGTCATGTTTTCTTCTTTATTTCCAGGACCAAAAACAGCAACTAGTACACAGTAGGTGCTTAAGATGTGCTTTATTACTAAATGAAATTAGGACTACATTCTGACACCTCTGCCATCTGACACTGACAAGTTTTCAGTGGGGCAACTGACAGAGGGAGGGGGAAGCCAGAGCAGGAAAGAAGCCGCCAAGGATGGCGACATCACTAATCCACCGAGAAAGACTCTCCATGTGCCTCTCATCAGCTGTAGAAAAACCGAGTTTAGATCAATGACCTACCTACCTCTAAGGGGCTTTCTAGCCCTGAGTACATGCCTTTTCTGCATAAAAAGAAAAGAAAATCTAAAAGGGTGCAGATAGAGGTCTATGCAACTTACTTAAAACACTAAATTTGGGTAAGACTCTCCTGAAATTTAAAATTTCGTATGTATGAAAAAATTCTGCATCAAGTACCTTACGAGAGCTAAAAGATGGTACAAACCTAAAAAAAGTTCAGCTCAAAAGGGCCCATACACTGGCCTGAGAAATACTGAATTCTTTCTTCCTGTTAATGAAAGTGCTAACGTCCAGACCACCAAGCTCTAAAGGCCTAGTAAGCCTACCACGTAGTCACTTTCTCCTACCTCCACGACACTGCTCACATCTGACCTCTTTTCCATGGGAATGGTTCTTTTTGTTGCTGTTGTTATTGTTTTAAATTGTATTGTTCAATTACAGTTTACATTCAATAATATTTTGTATTAGTTTCAGGTGTACAGCATAGCGGTTAGACGATCACATACTTTACAGAGTGCTCCCCCAGTATTTCCAGTACCCGCCTGGCACCACACGGAGTTACTGCAATATAATGGACTACATCCCCTATGCTGCACTTTACATCCCCATGAATGTTTCATAACTACCAATGTGTACTTCCTAATCCCTTGTCTTTTTCACCGAGTCCCCCAACTCCTCTCCCCTCTGGCAACCATGTCTTTTCTCTGTGTCTTTAAGTCTGTTTCAATTTTGGTTCTTCATTTATTTTGTTCTTTTGATTCCACATATAAATGAAATCATACAGTGTCTGTCTTTCTCTGTTTGACTTATTTCACTTAGCATAATGCCCTCTAGGTCACAGGTGGCAAACATGAGGCCCTCGGGCCGAATCTGGCCCTCCACCTTGTTTTATCCGCCCGGCACCTCACTTCTACCCGGCGGCAGTGCCGAGCTCCTTGCCCCTAGTTAAGGAGTAGTTACATTTATACAGTCCTAAAATTACACTCAGCCCTTTGAAGGCAACCATGAAGTTGATGTGGCCCCCCATGAAAATGAGTTTGACACCCCTGCTCTAGGTCCATCCATGCTGTCTCAACGGTAAGATTTTGTTCTTTTTTATGATTAATAATATTCCATTGTATAGGTATACACAGCCTTTTTATCGACTCATCTATTGATGGGTACTTGAGTTGCTTTCATATCTTTACTATCATAAATAACACCGAATGAACGTGGGTATGCAGATACTCTTTCAAATTAGTGTTTTGGGTTTCTTCATATATAAACCCAGAAGTGGAATCACTGGGTCATAAGGCAGTTCTACTTTTAATTTTTTGCAGACCCTCTCCATGGGAATAGTCCTTAGCTGCCTCCCTTCACTCCAGGTTTCCCTCCTGTCTTCCTTGCACACAACTGCTGGATGAATTTTCCTAAGGAAAGGCTTGGACCCCATCACTGTTTCAAAACCTTCAAAAGCTCCGCATTACCTTAAGCAGCATTTCACTAATGACATGACGATACCACATTTTCTCATTTTCTCTTCTGCTAGGCTGCTCCTTTTCAGTCTCCAGTGCTGCTGCCCTCTCCTCTACCTGTCCTTTAAAATGTTAGGTTTACTTGACTTTTGACTCTAGTCCTTCTTTTCATTTTATACCTGCTCCCTAGGTGATCCCCCCCCTCCACCACAGGCCTTCAGTAACACCTAGATGCCAACAAATATCATTATTTTTTCAATCATGGTAAAAATACACACTAAAAATTTACCATTTTCACCACTTTACAGTGTACAATTCAATGGCATTGAGTATACCCACAGTGTTGCAGGACTATTGCTATTATCGAGTCCCAGAATTTCACCATCATCTCAAACAGAAACCCAGACCCATTGAATAGTCACTTCCCATGTCCCCCCACCCCTTAGCCCTTGGCAACCACTGATTTCCTTTTGTCTCTACGGACTTGCCTGTTCTGAATATACCATGTAAATGGAATCTTACAATACGTGGACTTCGCGTCTGGTTTCTTTCACTTAGCATAATGTCTTCAAGGGTCATGTTGTAGCATATACCAGTATTTCCTTCCTTTGTATGGCTGAAAAGTATTCCACTGTGTGGAGGTACCACCTTTCGTTTGCCCCTTGATCTGATGATGGACATTTGGGTTGTTTTTACATATATATATTTTAACTATTGTGGATAATGCTGCTATGAACATTAATGTACAAACTTTTGCTTGAATACCTGTTTTTCGTTAATTTGGATATATCGCTAGGAGTGTAATTGCTTGGTCATATGGTATTTTTATATTTAACTTACTGAAAAACTGCTAAACTATTCTCTGTAATGGCTGTGCCATTTTATATTCTCACCAACAATGTATGAGGTTCCAACTTCTCCACAGCCTTCTCAGTACTTTTTTCTTTTTTAAATCACAGCCATCCTAGTGGATGTGAAGTGCTATTTCTTTGTGGTTTTGATTAGCATTTGCCTAATGATTAATGAAGTTGAGCATCTTTTTATGTGTTTTTTAACTATTATAGATCTTCTTTGGAAAAATGTCTATTCCAGTCCTTTGTCCATTTTTAAATTGAGTTGTCTTTTTGTTCTTGAGTTGTAAGAGTTCTTTACATATTCTTGAATAGACCCTTAACAGATACATGATTTGTAAATATATTCTCCCATTCTGTAGGTTGAGATTTTACTTTCTTGTTTGTGTTCTCTGATGAACGAAAGTTTTTAATTTTGATAAGCCCACATTATCCTTTCCACTGTGTTGATTTTGCTTTGGTGTCATAGTTAAGAAATCATTTAGAAAATAAAAAGGAATCATTGCCACATCCAAGGTCATGAAGATTTACCCCTGTTTTCTTCTAAGAGTTTTAAAGTTTTAGCTCTTAAATTTAGGTGTTTGTGTTCTCGTGTTGAGTTAATTTTTGTAAATGATGTGAGGTGAGTATCCAGCTTCATCCTTTTGCACGTGGATATTCAGTTGTCCCAAAACCATTGGTTGAGCAGATTGTTATTTCCCCCATTGAATGGCCTTGTCTGTCACCTTTGTCAAAAACCAGTTGACCATATATATGTGAAAACCTTTATTATTTCTTACACAGATTTCTCCCCAAGCTTAAGACCATATGTGTACAGCAGGCCATTGAACATTCCACCAGCAGACCTCACAGTCCCGACCTCTCCAAACATGCTCATACTTCTCTGTTCTTTCTGGATCACCATCCACCCAGCGATTGAGGCTAGAACATTTCCCTTTCCTCCACTCTACATACCCAATTCCCCTCAAATAAGTCCATGTAAAATTGAATCTGTCCAATTTTTTCAAGCTCCTCCGCTATTTCCTGATCAAGTTGCTGTGGCCAACTCCCAGCACCATTAAAAGTTTCCTAACTAGTCTCATCTCCTTGCATCCATTCTTACACTCTTTTAGTCTGTTACTCAGGGACCTTTTCATTTTGTTAAGTGTATTTTATTGATTATGCTATTACAGTTGTCCCATTTCCCCCCCTTTATTCCCCTCCACCCTGTGCCCCCCTTCCCACTAGCAACCCCCCCACTTGGTTCATGTCCAGGATTGTACATATAAGTTCTTTGGATTTTCCATTTCCTATACTATGCTTAACCTCCCCTGTCTATTTTGTACCTACCCTTTATGCTTCTTATTCCCCGTACCTTTTCCCCCATTCTTCCCCTCCCCCTCCCCACTGATAACCCTCCATAGAGACAAATCACATCAGATCTCTCTCTTTCTCCCCACTCTAAGCCCACCTAGTTTAAAAATTCTCAACTTCCTCCCATTGTTCACAGGATAAAGACGAAATGATAACGTGGCCTGCGAGGTTCTGCGTGACCTGAGTCCAAGTTTCCTCTCCACCCTGCTCATGTGCCACTTTTTATCTCAAATAGGTGACCCTTGCTCAACCTTCAGGTCTCATCTCAAATGTCACTTATTCAAGTGACTCTGCTAGATCAGGTTTCCTTCCTGATTGTTATCATGGCACACTGTATATTTCCTTTACAGAGCTTTATAAAATTAGAAATCATGTATCTCTGAGACTATTTGGCTTATATGTATTCCCCATTAGATGTAGAGTTCCATGAAGCCCACATTTTCTAGCCTGGAAATTTCAAGATGTCCTGTCATCTGTTCTTTGTAGAATTATTCACGACTGTTCTTTACATTCCCATCCTTACATTCTGATAAAACTCTGGAAAAATTCCGTTCTTCTGTTCAATTAGTTGTTTTTCTGTTTTCTCGTACTTCAGTTTTCTACAATTATTCTATTATTACTCTAGCCCATCTTCATTCTTCACTCATTCATTAGTTTAACTTACGGAGTACCTACCATGTGTCAGGTCCTGTACTGCAGGTCCAGGACTAGAGGTTCAGAGCAGAGTAAGCCATGATTCCTGACACAAAGAACACAAGGAAACAGTAAACAAATAGCTACAACCTCAGAAAAACGTTGATATAAAAAAGATTTCTAAAAATTATCATGGATACAGAGACAGAAATAGCTTGCTCTTCCTGAGAAAGTGACCAAAGCCCCACCACAGATGTGTGATTTTAGGTAAGTCTTGAAAGATGAGTAAGAATGGAAAAGAGAAGATTTCAGGGCTAAGCATTTATATCAATACAGTGTGAGGTCACGAAAGAGGGTGTCATGTCTTACAAAGCCCTTATTGATCTGCCCCCCTTCCCCTTTCGGTGTTGCACGGGCTCCTTCGTGTGATCCATGTTCCAGCAGTTACCTCCTATCAAATTTAGACAAATTTTGTTCTTTGCCAAAGTCATTGACTGTGCTGAAAACAGGGCAATAACGGCAGCAGTCTTTAGACATCCAGATATTCTTCAGGCTCCTTTTAGCAGATAAATATCTAGTGTGTATGATTTTAAAAATGAGGACACAAATGTTTTCTTCTTTCACTGGTATTCAAATAATAGGTGTCTTTTGACATAAGATGTGCTTCAAAGATATTTTGATAAGTTCAATTTGTCTGAATACAAAATGAAGCACAATTGAATTTTGACATTTTAATTTTAAGTGAGTTAATAAATTTCACTTGAAAAGGACTCACAATATCTACATCAAGGGCATGTCAACCATCTTCAACTATTATTGTCATTTTTCTATGTTCATGAGTTTATCCTACTAAAATGCATGCTATTATTTGACACGTGGGAAAGAGGAAGGATTGTGATTAATCAAATTTCTGGTTTACTGTATATACCATAAACACTACCCAGGAATTAGAGGAATGAACAATTCATAACAATTCCTACATGTATGCCACCTTATTCAACAATTGATACGATTAGATATGAGATGGTGCTGAATGTCTATGCAGGCCAAAGCGTCCCACTGGACATTGCAGCCCCAGGAAGCCTTCAGAAAGGGCCTCTGCCCACTGGAGAGAGGGACCTGGAGACAAATCATCCCAACTCTATGAAAATTATAACAGTGGTAGAAAATGAATATTTGGATGCACAGAAGAGAACATGATTGTCTTTTCATCATGGAAAAGTGTCACAAAAGAAGTGCCATGTGAGAAGTGTCCTGAAGGATCTGTAGGAGTTTGCCAGGCAGAGAGAAGAATGAATTGGCACAGTACTTGCTCTCTGAACCGAGAGCAGAATGCCAGGGGCAGGAGTGTGGAATAGCAGGAGACAAGTCTTCAAGGAAGGACGAGGATGCCACACTGAAGACCGTGGCTTCCTCCTGCAGGCAATTAGATTTGCCTTTTGGGTGAAGACAGCTCTGGTAGAGGTGTGCACAACAGACAAGAAGGAACAGAGGAACACAGAAGCCTGGTTAGGAGGCTCTTGCAAATACCTCAGCAAGGCAGGCTGAAGCTCCAAGTCACGGTGGCTGGACTAGAGGTGAGTGAGGATGCTTATCAGTGTCCTACTGCTGCATAATAAACAGCCAAAACACTCTCGGTGGCATACGATGGAAGGCATGTATTCCCACAGATCTGAGGGTCAGTTGGTCTGAATGGATTGGCTGAGACAACTCTGCTTTACCGGTCTCGTGCTCCTCTTGAGACCAGCAGCTAGCCCAGGTAGCGTTTCATGATTTGTTTTTTTTAAATGTCCGTGTTGGAAGTACAAGGGAGCATGTGGAAACATGTAGGACCTCTAAAAGCCTAGGCTTCAAGTTGGTACACAATCATTTCGGCTTTATTGTCCACAGCAAGCCACGTGGCCAAACCTAAAGTCACAAGGTGGGGAAATATCCTCCTCCTCTTTTAGTAGAGACAGCAAAGTTAGACAGCAAAGGGCAGGAATACAAGTAGGGGTGAAGGACTGGCAACCATAAAGCAATGCCACACTCTGCTCTCTGGCCCACAATAGTTCATGTCCCTCCCCAGGCAGTGTACGCTCATCCCCACCCAAGGACTCTCAAAGTCGTGTCCAATCACACACGGCCTCAGGCTCAAGGTTCATGATCCTGTAATCTAGACTAGATTCCTGTGTCTCATTTTGGAAAGAACACTGATTGCTCTTTATTTAGAGAAAATGAATGAAAAAATAAGCTATCTACCCCATCCCATATCTCTCCGTCTCCTCTTTCTCTCTGTCACTCACACACAGCCTACCAACAGTGGTGAAGCTGGCACAGGATGACTATAAAAATCACTCCAATTTTAAAAGAATGGGACATTCATAGCAGAACTGGCCAACAGCAATTCTGAAATCCCACCGGGCCAATGCTGCTCTGCGGATGGGGAATGTCCTGGACTGGGCCCGGGGTCTGCTCCCTGGTAGTGCCTCCCCAGTCCTTTGGTCCCCATGGTTTTTGACTCTGCTCTTTGGGATGTCCTTCCCTTTTTATCTTCCTCCTCCTCCTCAGCCACTTCTGAAAAGGTCTTCGGAAAATGTGCCATTTTGACAACTGAGCAATTTTCTCAGCCTGTCTCCTGCACTAGAAAGTTGAGTGCCTGAAGATTTTTCTTCTTGTATTTTTTAAAAGCTTCCATCCCTTTTACTTCTAGATAGCAGTGCTTTTGCTGGTTTGACTATCTAAAACACTTTGTGAATTTCTACACATTTGATTCCAGTCCACTCTGTGTGTGAAAAGTCAAGTCGTGCCCACAATTCTTTCCCACACGTGTTCCACTCTCACTTTTGATTTAATTACTGCCACCAACCACACGTCAGACTAATGTGGGACCATGCCCCTAAGCTCTGTGTCCTTTTTACCAGCTGGAAAAGGCACACCGTAGGCTTTCAATTTTCTTAGTCTCAGGTCGTTTTTAGACTATTAAAAATTACTGAAGAGTCCAGAGTTTCCCTTAGAAAACTCTAGAAAGTACAAGAACATACAGGCACCCAATTCCATTAGATATCAGGGCAATGATGTAATCACATGTTATGTAACCTTTGGAAAACTCCACTCTGTGCCATTGAAAAATAAGAGTGAAAAAGGCAATGTCTTAGTATTATTATGAAAATAATTTTGACCACATAAGCTCCCAGAAGTATTTTGTGAATTCCTGGGGCTCACCAAACCACATTTTGAGAATGATTGGCCTACTATAAGATACCTTTTTCCTTTCAGAGGTTCTAGCTATAGTTTTTCTATAGCTCCACCCTTGATTTTCCAACAAATAACATACTCTCTCCTTATCTTTGTATCTTTGTAGTCTTTAAGAGCTCCATTTCTCTAAGTATGTACAACTTTATAATTTAATACATAAAATAATACTTTATAGAAGTATTTTAGGTAAGGTACAGTGATTATCTACAGTACTAACTTGTCTGGCATTCTGTTAGCTTCAAACGAAAAACAGCACATTTAAACATTAACAAGGTAAGAAGCATAACTTTGGAAAACCCTACAGAGATGGAGACAAAAACTGGAGTTCATGACTCACCAAGCAAGACGGCCGTAAGAGAACCCCAAGGGTTTGGTTGGAACTCTGAAGCATTATACCTTAAAAATAAGAATAAACCAGGGACTTAAACTCAACTTGGAATCCCTCACCCTTAATTAAGATGACATGGGACCCCTGACCAGTGTGGCTCAGTTCATTGGAGCGTCATCCCATAACCAAACGGTTGCAAGGTTAACTCCTGATCAGGGCATATACCTAGGTTGTGGGTTTGATCCCCACTCAGGGCACAGACACAGGTGACCCCCCCATTGGGGTGCTGATCCCCGGTCCAATCACGTACAGGAGGCAACCAACTGATGCCTCTCTATGGCATCGATGTTTCTCTCTCTCCCTTCCTCTCTCTCTCTAAAACAAATGAAAAAAAAAATGTTCTCAGGTAACAATTAAAAAAAAAGATGACATGGGAGTGCTCGTTCCCACAGCCTAGCTGCCTGCTACAGTGAAGCAAATCTTCTCCAGAAGATAATAGTATTCAGAGACTCAAAGTATTTCTACAGTCTTGTGAAATGATGTCAATCACTCAAATATTCACGATCAGAAGGCACAATGTGACCAAAAACTAAGAGAAAGAATGTAAAATAGCAAGAAATGAATAGGCTATCAAGAAATAGTTATCAGACAGACTTTAAAGTAACTAAAGTGAATATGTTTAAAGAATTAAATTACAGGATTTCAACTGAGAATTAGAAACTATAAAAAAAGAACCAAATGGAAATTCTAAGCTGAAAAATGAAATATATTAAACACCAGATTAGGTAAAAACAGTAAAATATAACTAAAATTATTCTGCTAAAATTTTCATGAGGATTCTATTATACTGAACCTAAGTTAGTATGTGAAGAATGACATTGAACAATATTGAGCTTTCCAGTCCAAGGACCTGACATCTCTCTCCATTTCTTCAGCTTTCCTTTCTCTTAGTAATATTTGATAGAATTCAGTGTACAGGTCTCACATAACTTTTATCAAATTAACACCAAAGAATCTCAGACTTTTGATGCAACTATAAATAGTATTGATTTTTAATTCCAATTTTTGTGCTAGTATATAGAAATGCAATTGATGTTTGTATATTGGCCTTGTGTACTGTAACTTTGTTAAACTCAGTTATTGGTTTGATATTTTATACATCCTGTAGGGGTTTTCTGTAGTAGAATATGTCATCTGTGGAGAGACTTTTCTACTTCTCATTTCTAATCTGGAAGTCTTTTCTTTCCTTTTCCTGCCTGATTGTCTTGGCTAGAAACTCTAGCATGTTTAACAGAAGTTAGTGGACATCCTTACTTTGATTTTGATCTTATGGGGAAAGAATTAAATCTTTCACCATAAAGTATGGTGTTAACTGCAGGTTTTTCTTAAGATGCCCCTTATCAGTTGGAGGAAATTGAGTTTTTTACTTTGCTGAGAATTTTTATCAGAAATGAATGCTGGATTTTGTCAAATGCTCTTTTTGTACGATTGAGATGGTCATACAGTTTTCATGTTACTCTGTCAATATGGTGAATTACATTAATTTTCTAATGTTAGCCTAAATTTGCATTTTTGAGATAAACCTCACTAGTCAAGTGTATTGAGTTGGCCAAAAAGTGTTTTTTTCTGTAAGACGGCTCTAGTAGTGCTTAGTTGTCTTTAACTTCATTTGAAAAAATTTTGTTAAATTGTATTGTGACAGCTGTCATATCAGTGTGCATTAAAAAAGAACATCAAAATTGGTGAATTTTTGTATAGCCATTTTAATATTGAAGATGGAAGGAAATATGCAACATTTTTGGCATATTATGCTTTGTTATTTCAAGAAAGGTAAATATGCAACTGAAATGCGAAAAAGACTTCTGCAGTGTACGGAGAAGGTGCTGCTTTGACCGACGGAACATGTCAAAAGTGGTTTGCAAATTTTCGTGCTGGAGATTTTTACTGGATGATGCTTCACAGTTGGGCAGACCAGTTGAAGCTGATACGGGTCAAATCAAGATATTAATTGAGAACAATAAACTTTATACCACATGAAATATAGCCAACATACTCAAAATATCCAGATTAGTAAAGTTATTGGCAAAAATGAAAAATGTGTCATTTTTTTAAGCAGAGAAAACCATATAGACTTTTTGGCCGAGTATTATCCTTTTTACACGGACTTGGATTCAAATTGCTAAAATTTTGTTTAGATCTTTTGCATGTGTTTATGATGAATATTGGTATGTCATTTTGATTTTGGTATCAGGGTAATGCTGGCCTCAAAGAATGAGTTGGAACTTTTCCCATTTTCTGGAAGCATTTGTTGAGAATTAAAATATTTTGTCCTTTAAACATGAAATAATTCATCAGTGTCATCATTTAGGTTTGGCACTTTGTCAAAACTACCTGTAGAATCTGTAGTGGTTACTTCTCTCATTCCTGATATAGGTAGTTTGTTTTTCTCCCCCCCCCCCCCCCCCCACTAATCAGTCTGGCTAAAGGTTTATCAATTTCATTGATCTAAAGGAATTAGCTCCTAATTTCACTTACTCTCTCAAATGATTGTTTTCTATTGCATTTATTTCTTCCGTGATCTTTATTCGTTCATTTTCTTGTTTTGTTTCACTTGTCATAATTTTTCAGGAGTAAGATGGAAGCTGAATTGAGTCCTTTCCTTTTTTAATAGATATTTAATGAAATTCCCCTTTAAGTACTTGCTTTAGCTGATTCCCACAAATTTTGATCATCTGCATTTAGTTCAATGTTTTCAAATTTATTTTTGTATTAAAGCTATTTGTCTTTACATTTAAAGTGGATTTCTCAGATTCAGTATATATTTGGATAAAAAAGAATCTAACACGGGCAACTGACAATTTACACTTATTGATATTGCTGTATAAGTCTACCACCTTATTCTCTATTTGTCCTATCTATTTTTTGTTCCCCTTTCTTCTTTTCCTTCACTCTTTTGGATTATTTATAGCTATATTTCACTATCTTTGTTGGGTTATTGGTTTTAACTGTTTTTCTTTTTGTGGTTGCTTTAGGGTTTACATTATACATTCTTACCAGACTACTTGCAGGTAATATACTGCTTCACAGTACAGGCACCTTAAAGTAACATGTGAATTTTCCTCCTCCCACCCTTGATACTGTCATCAGACATTTCACTTTACGTACGTCGGCCACACAATACCTCATCATTTTTGCTTTAAATACTCAATTATCCTTTAGAGATCATTTAAAATAAGAAAAGAAGTCTTACATTGGTTCACATATGTACCATTTTTGGTGCCCTTCATTCGCTTGAATAAAAGCAGATTTCTGTCTGGTACCACTTTCCTTCTGAATAAAGGCCTTTTCTAACATTTCCTGTAGTCCAGCCTGCTTGTGATGACTTCTTTCAGTCTTTATAGGTTAAGTCTGAAAAAGCTTTTATTGCCTTTTAATTTTTAAAAGATATTTTTGCTGGGTATAGAATTCTAAGTTGGGTATTTTCCTTTGGTACCTTGAAGAGGTCACTTGCTGTCTCTGACATTGTCTTTGCTCCTCTGTGTCTTTTGACTTTGGCTGCCTAAGAATTTTTCTTTGTCTCTGGTACTTAAAACTTTGATGATGATGTGCTTTGGTGTAATTTGCTTATTTCTTGTGCTTGGGGCTCACTCAGTTTCTCGGATCTCACTTGTTTTCCTCTCGCAGGGATCACGGTTTTATGCCTCGTGATGTCCACTATTTGAAAACTGTTTCACAATATTTGTCTCTTTTAAAGATTTCATATGGATAAACCCAATTCCTATTCCATCTTGGCCAGAGGAGAAAGTTTAATTCCAGGTTTCCCATTTTTACCATATATAAACTTTTTGGCTGTACTTATTTAGCTTTTAAATTCTGACAAAAAATGTTTCATCCATATACACAAAGTTACTAGAATGGTTTTATTTATCCCTCCTCTTTTAACATACATCAAGTGCATATACAGAAAAAGGCAACAGGAAAATATTAATGAATTTAAATAAAGCACGTAGGCAAAACACACTTATGTTTCCTAAAGCTGCTTGATACTGATATATAAGAAAACTTGTTACAAGTCATAATGCTTTCATAATCTGCCAGGAAAAAGACCACAGTGGCACCCCTTACGCTTTAAAACAAATGTATTCTCTGAGCCACACAGGGAAAAAGTAGTATTTCTGTTTTTATTCCTTGACATAGCTACTAGTATGTTTACACTTATTACGAATACCCTTAAAATTTTCCATTGCTTTGGAAAACTATGAAGTTAGTAAGCTAGCTCGCTTTCTTTTTTATTTTAGTTTTTTTTTTTAATCTCAGAAGTCAACATGGGACAGGAGTACTACACATGAGGGACACTGTTTAAGTCTTTGGGACAAGAGACTACAAGAAGGTAAACAAGCCAACGACCTGCCTAACAGTATGCGACTGAAACTCCAGGTCACGTGAGGTAGATGTGTCCATCTACCTACTGTCAAAGAGTTATAAACTCTTCTGACAATTATCCCTTGTAAATTTTATGGTAAGGTTAATAATATAAAAATATTAAACACAGCACACAAAGAATTAGAGAAAGTTAATGATATAAAACCACAAAAAAGTCTACACGTCTCATTTGGGAGAAAACAACGACAATAATACAGTAATATTTAGTATCTAACATGAAATTTTCACTGATTATAAAGTAAATCATGTTGGTTGAAACTTGAAAGTTTAATTTTGCTTGCTATTAATTCATGAGACAAGTAGCAAGTGTGCAGTTCTGGTCAAATCTTTCAAATCCTTAAAAGTTTTCATAGGTAAAGTGAAGTTAGCTTAAAAAAATGCCAGCCAAGAACAGAGACTTGTCAGAAGTACAATACAGTAACACAAATGCAATGGATATAATCTGTGTGATTCCAAATTCCCAAAATTGTCTTATCAAATGTGTAAGTAATAAATAGCCGTCATTCTCCATCAAGTTATCAAAATAATTACTAAACCACCTTGGGTTTTATTAGTCAGTTACTTAGAAAAACCAATTGCTATTTTAAAATTACTTTTTCCATAAAAAATAGAGTGCGTATCAAACTCTTTAATCATCAAACATCCAAAAAAATTGGAAGATAACTGTCAATCAAAAATATATCTGTTTAAAAAAGGTGACTTTAAAACATCCATAACTTATTTTTTATTTGCAAAACTTTCTTACGAAAAAGGGCACTTAGTGTCTACCTAAAGCTTTCAGAAAATAAAGATCCTGCTGACATTCCTATTAGGCAGATGATACATTGTACAGCTTTTAATATAAAAAATATAAATATTTTTGATAGTCAAGAGAAAATGAAATAGTGGTCGGTGTATAATCCCATCACCCTTTAACTTGAAAAAATTTTCCCAGAGGCCACGAAAACAATACTGATTCCATGTAGTTCTGTGCTGCCAGAAACTTCCCAAATTTCAAAACACTAAGGTGTTCACTGAAATTTCAAAAGTGGGCCCGTAGTCTTTTGTTTTCTTCTCGTAGTCTTTCAATTTCGGCCACTAAACCTTCATTCACTGAGTATCTTTCCAATAAAGAGTGCATTTCATTCTAGAAAAGGACAAAAGTGCTTTTTAAATTATTGACATTTCAAATTTATACAGCAAGTGTTACATACTGTCAGCTATCATTTCTCTCATGTTCGATTAACTAGCTAAATGATATTCTTCAGACTTAACCACTCTTGCAAGACAACTAGTAAAACTTACATATTTTGAAGGCTTTTATTTGCACATTTGGGAAGTTTTTTGCTTACTTATTGAAACGAAAAAAGTTGCCTTAACTATCAAAAGTTAAAAAGAAATGTGACTAGTTAAAAATTATTTTACTTACAGAATTTCTAAAGATCCCTTTTTCTTTATTGTAGCAACTAGATATAACTAAGTAAAAAATATACCATCTTTTACCAGTTTGGGAGATCCACAACTCTATACTCATTTAAAATAAAGTCTGTCGTACGTACCAACTGCATATGAAACTGTTTAATCATCTCCACTTGCAAGTTCACAATGTCCCTATGACACGCTTCTCTAGGGGAGAATAAAAATACCTGTTAGAATTGTCAATTATCATTATAATAAAAATACCAATGTATGTAGCATTTATTTACTGAGTGCTAGGCACTGTTTCTCATACTTTACATGTAAAAACTTATTTAATCTTTATAATAGGTATAATTATTACCTCCATTTTACTAATAAAGTCACTGAGCCACAGAGCAGTTATAACTTACCCAAGGTCACAAAACCTGTAAATAGCAGGGCTAGGACATAAACCTAGGCTATCCACCCCCACTACACTACACCACAGTCCTTAATATAGAAGTTATCATTAAGGAAAGACACAGGTTTATACTGCAATGAAATACAAATAATTTACTAGGTTATAACGTTTTAACTATTATTGATGTTTGAGCTATTAAAAAAATACTTTCAGTCAAATGGAAAGGGATTATTTGGGTGGTTATAACATAGCATACTCAATAAAATGCAATTAATTCATGTGAAAATTATGAAGTATAATTATAAAAGAAATAGTCACCCACCATACATCTTATAAGCTAGAACATTACCGAAATCAGAGAAGCTTCCTGTGTGCTTCTCTGATTCCATCACTTAGCTTTTGGGAGAAGCCCGAGAAAGACGACACCACTACTCTGATGAATTTTGTTTAAGCAAAGAAATGTTTTAAAACAAAAATTGTGTAACACAGAATCTTTCTCAATATATTTTTAATTTGCTTGCTTTTGAGCATTACAAAAAGGGTACTATATTCTATGTAGTCTTTGAGTGGTGTACTTTTAGAAAATAATCCAATACCACACCTTCAGAACTCATGTTCTATATATCTAGAATTCCCTGATTTGTACTGACATATTCATTCTCCTGTCAACTGATATTTGGATTGTTTGCAAGTCTCTATTATTACAATGGTGTTACAAATGATCATTTTCATATCTCCCAATGCACATGTGCCAATTCCTGAAGATGATGCAGAAGACGGACAGACAGTGAGTAGGCACGATCCAGACGTACACTTGCTCAGTTTCACAAAACAATGCACCTGATTTTCTGAGGTGGCAGTATCAGTGGACATGCTCACCAGTGTAACAAAGTTCTTGCTCTACGTTCTCACCAACTGGCGTTGTCTGATTTTTTTACATTTCCCCATCTAATGCGTGTGAAATGGTATCACAATGCATTTCTAGTTCTATGATTAATTGTAGGACTGAGCATCTTTCGTAGGTTCATATATGATTTCTCTTCTGTGAAATGCTGATCCATGTCTTTTAGTGATTTCTCTATTGAGTGTCTTTTTTCTTATTAATAAGAGTCCTTTTCATAATCTGATCCGTTCTTGGGTATATTGAGTACTGCAGATAATTTTTTGTCCTTTCCCTCTGAAATGGGGTCTTGGGATGAGCAGTTCAAATTTACTAAACTAATAGTACAGTCAGGTTTACCAGTCTATTTATATAGGTAGCATATCCTCCTGTAACTTTTCTATCCTGAAGTCATAAATAAATTCTCTTACAGTACCTGAAGTCTTACCCATACATTTAAACTCTTATTCTATATGGAATTGATTTTTAATAATATGAAACAGGGATCCATACTTATTTTTTACCTGAATAACCACATGTCATGACACAACTATTAACTGCTCCACGTTCTGCGCACAGACCTGCCACGCGTCCTCTGTCGTAGATCTCATTTCCATTCGTTGGGTTTCTTTCTGCCCTATCTGATCCACTTGCCAGTCTGTCACCCTGTGCTAATGACACCCTATTTTAATTATAGCTTAATACTTAAGCTTATTCATCTGACAATCAAGTTCCCTTCAACCTTCTCTAGAGTGTCTTGCTTACTCCCAGATCTTTTCTTCTTTCCCAACATCTTCTTCAAAAAAACCCAGTTGGGATTTGACTGGAATTGCATTCAATCTATAGACCAATTTAGAATAACTGACATCTTCATAATATCTTTCCACTTAGTTAATTGTTAATGCTTTCTAATACATTTTTTAAATGTTTTTCTATAAAGATATTTACCATCTTTGGTTAAATGTATTCCTAATTACCTTACCTTTTCTGTTGCCAACCGTAAGGGCATGAAAATTATTTTCTCTTCTACATTCAGATTTGGCAAAAGCCATATTAAAAACAAGTCAAAGGAATGAGAGAATCACAAAGATAATGAGAACTTCTTCTCTTGCAGAGGAGATAAGTCTGCTAGGTAAGCTCCACATTTCCCTCTGCTTTTTCCCCTCGGGAATGTGCTGACTCAACACTGTGGAGAAGAGAGGCTGAGCTGAAGCAGTGGCTTGGAGCTGGAGACAGTGAGGGGCGTGCAAGTTTGGGACTGCCAGAGCAGCCAAGGTTGTAAGATCCCAGATCCTGGAAAGGGGGAGCCTGCAGAAAAGTACACCTGAAATTGTGCGATTGCCCCTGGAGACATCTGCTGATTCTTAAGCAGTGCCTATACCGGGATAGACGACAGGAAACCAAACTGAAAGTGGCAGATCCATCCAAACAGCAGAGAAAGTATTTTGGCAGCCTTGTGGTGCTGGGAAAATGAAGGTTAAACTTCAGGACCCACTAAGATAACAAGGCCTGGTGAATGCTCCAGACATTCAGCTGACATCCTCAAAGGGAAGAGACTAAACATTAGGAATAAAGGCAAACCAGAGATAAACTAGCACTAAGAAAACCTGAAACCCGCCAAGTACAGATCAGTGATCTGCCTGCCAGAAGAAACTTTTATCTTGAAAAACAACAGAAATAGACCCACAGACTTCCACTTAGGATGTTATCTCCTAAACCCTAATAAATAAGAACAAGCCAGATAATCCGTAACAATCATGTTTGTATGATTCAACCAGAGAGCTGAAGAGTGCAAAGAAACCCAAGTGAACTAAAATCCAGAAAATGAGGATTCCCTTCTACCTGAAGAAACCCATGATCGTTTTCACCGTCAACGGAGCAGCAGGGGGAGAAAGCCGCCACTGACAGCATAAGGAGAACTGGCTGAATTTCTTGAGAGAGTTGTAAAGGCAACTGAAGACTGGCACAAAGACAGTTAATGCCCTGGAGTCCCAGCCACAAACAATGTCTGCACTCTTCACCCAGGTTTCCCCACGGGCCTTCGCTGAGTGCTTATGTGAAAAATCAGTGGCAAGGCAGGGGGGCTGGGAGAGACCCCCTAAGAAATAGATACACAAAGGCTGGTGAAGACTTGGGGTAGGAGAGAAGGAGAGCAACCCCTCTGAGAAGGCAGCCACACTCTGGATCTGTGGGAGCACTGCTGAGAGACAGACAGCCCCTCACCGCCCCCACCCCCCCCCACCCCCGTTCCCCACTGTGAGAGGGAGCGATGTGAGAGCTCTGGGCGGAGCAGGTGCACTTAAAGAAGCCCTCTGGACCCTCCTGGGCCCACAGTGAGTGCCAAGCAGAGGCTGACGGAGAGCCAGAAGAGCTGACAGAGGCCTGCCCACCCCTGCTCCCCAGGCACAGACAGGCAGGCATGCTGAGGGCTGAAGGCAAGGCAGGGCTACCTCTCTATACGTGCCCCAGCAGAACCACTCGCTTTCTGTGTTCCCGACATTGCTGCGTTTACATGTTCTGGTCAGCTGTACCCAGACAATTCTACGATGTGGACATATATATGCATTCCTGAAAAGCCTCCCATTCTCTACAGCTAGGTACATAGGACTCAATTTTTAAAATGAGATACACTACAACAGAATATTGCTCAGCCTTAAAAAAGAAGGAAATCTTGGATTATTACACAACATGATAAACCTGACTGATACAATGCTAAGTGAAATAAGCCAGTCAAAGAAGGACGGATATGGCAATGATTCCATATGAGGTAACTAAACAGTCAAACTCATGGAAACAAAGAATAGAATTGTGATTGTCAGGGGCTGACAAGGAGGAGAAACAGGAAGCTGGTATTTGACAATTATAAAATTTCAGTTACGTAAAATGAGTAAGTTCAAGAGATCTGCTCTATAACATTGTGCCTATAATTACCAAGATTCACACTCTATTAAAACAATAGATCTCATGTTAAGTGTTCTTATCACAATAGGAAGGAAGTGAGGAAGGGAGGGAGGGAGGGAGGGAGGAAGGAAGGAAGGAAAAGTCATTATGAGGACTTAGGGAAAGAGGATCAGAGCAGACATTCAAAACATATGCAACTTTATAACCAATTAAAAACAATTAAATCCTAATGAAATTACTAGCATAGTTTTAAAAATGAACAATAAAGACTTCACTTTAAAAAAGTGATTGCCACTTGACAAAAGGGGAAAAAAGACAGAAGGATTGAGCTCTCAAGCATGGAGGCAATAAAAATGCCCCAAATGGGGAAGTAATGACGGAAGTCCTTCCTCACACAGAGCAGGGAGCCAAACCAGGTTCAGAGAAAGGGAACGGAGATGAACGCTGATAGGTAGTCTGCTGCCTTCAGCAGTGTTCATGTACTTTGCTCTGGCTGCTATGACATGAACCAACAAAATTTGCTCATCATATTGTCATCGCTGCCCTATTTACCAATCACAAATGAATCAACACACAGTGAACAAACACACACCACAGGACACACTGTCCCGACCCCAATTAAACTACAAGGACCTCATGGGCAGACCACTCATTCTTGCATCCTCAGTATCTGCTACATACACCAGACACAATATAAAAGCCAAAATGTCTTTTTTTTCTTTAAAAATGTACATGTTAACATTTAAAACTATTTTTTCAAAGTATTTTTAACATTAAAAAAAACATGCACCCACAAAAACTGCACCTCTTCTCCAACGTACTTGCTCACGATAACCCAAATCTGAGTTAGAATACTAACTACAAGTCAGAAAAAAAAACCCACAAAAGACTGTAATGACTGCAAAAGCTTCCAACATATATTGAGATGATAGGTTCTAGAATGCATTCTAACAACATTCAAAATTCAAAGGATGAGAAGACATGAATAAATCCATGTAAACATTTTTTTTAATTAAGCGTTACATTGTAATGCATTCTATTGGAAAAAATTCAGAATTCTCTCAGAAAACATTTTCTCTACTATATTATTCAACATAGCATACCGGGCAGGTGATCTATAAACACTGTATGTAAGAACCCCATTTGAGCTTACCAGAATCTATCCACGTTTCGATGATAAAAATAAAAACATCCGCACTGGCAGCCTGCCTGCTGGACCGCCCTGCCAGATTGTCTAGTGACTACCCTCGGCAAATGTGCCTTTCCCTAGCTGAGAGTCAATACATTCAGTACATCAGGGTCAGTAAAAGTCACGTTTCCTGTAGCTTTATGGCACCAGAGCCTGGGCGCAAGTAGAAACCACGAGCATTACTTCTACTTTCAGTTTTAACCTAATAAGAAACAAGCCAGTTACAGCCCAGGTAGAAAGAGTAATCTCTCAATTACTACCTGAAGTCATCCAGTGTTTCCTGTATCATGTTCTGAATAAAATGGATTTGAACGGATGTCAATGGTGCGTTTGGCCGATTATTTCCAATAGTATCAGCTATTTTTTCTGACAGTGAACTGGCAACTCCAGCAGTGACAGAGGATGCTAACTTTGGATCTAAATGAAAAAAGGAAGAAAATATTAAGGGTCAATTTAGACTAAAAGACATCAAACATTTCTAAATAAGATCTGGCATGAGAAAACTTGAAAAACTGGTAAACTGGTAAAGAACAGTGTTCCTGTGACATTTAGAAAAATTCACTGTTTGGAATACAAATCTTACAAACTTTTTATGACATTATTTCTAATGGTCATTTATCTCCATGTATAAACTGCCAACTGTCTAATGTAGTAACAACATATGACAAGGGACTGATCTTGAGGAATCTCTGAACCATGGCCTCTTATAAAAGATGGATGTGACAAGCTGCAGCAGAAACTAGATAAACCAAGACTATTAACAACAAACAGAAGGAATATTGGAGGAAAGTAGGGCTATAGGCAAAGCCCTAGAGTTTAAGCTAATGCAGTCCATCCACAGAAACCTTAAGGTAAAATATAGATATCCATATAAAAGAGCTGCTTCCATACAAAGAGTTGTTTTGTATGGATAACTCTTATGGATGAACCTAATAACCCTTTAAATGTGCTCAGGAACTCTACGAACAGGACTTTAATATGGGGAAATATACACTAATATAAAATAATATTGAATGTCAACTGTAATTGGCAAATTAAAAATAACATAAAAAAACAAATACAGTTGGGAATAATATCTTTGTAAATAAATCTTCATTTTAATTTAAAAAGACAATTTTAGGTAGTTAATGATCCATTTTCCAAGGGTCCGACACTCTATTCCTATCTGTATCACACTAGATCAAGACACTTATAGAGTAAATTAAAGATGAAATTAACACCAAGAGTGGCAAGCAAATGTGTTATATTTAACCACTCATATGCATTTTATTATCTTCTAGTATGAAAGGCACACTAGAAAGACGTCATAAATTTTAAACTCCTTAAACATTTAAAACTTTTAGTCTGTGATCAATCCATTTATTTATCCTTTCAAGTTAAATGGTGGGAGTACCCAACTTAACACTGTCCAACATTAGGAATTTTTATGTACTTACTTGAAGTTGAAGATCCATTGAGTGTGGGTTCGTATAGTAACTGTGCTTCGCTTTCTTTTTCTGGCTTTTCAAATTTCTCAGGACTTCTTGTTTGGTTAGATGATGCAGAGGTATTTAGATTTCCAGTTTCAGCACTGGGGATCAACTTCACAAACTTTACATTTAAAATAAACAATTAATATATACATTCTGGTTTTACCCACAGAATCCACATGATTTGTACCAACTTTCTCTTTTTATCCAGCAGGTAGGGTCAGGTAAAGGAAGAAAAAGAAAGGGATAGAGAAAGCGAAAAAAAATGCTAGAACTAGTGGCAAAATAAATCAAGTTTACTAATCAAAGCAATGTCAATGATAACAGAGAAAGAAAAGTTCAATGATGACATAAGCATCTGGCTGTTGAGTATCATTTAAAATAATTATCACAGGCAAAAAAATCCCCAAATTCTCATGTGACATAACTAGTCAGAAATACTTGAAAAATAAGTCAAAAGGTATTTTTGTACTTCTTGAATTATGGTATCTTTTCAATATCATCCTAAAAATTCATTTGCTCTACGACTTGGGGTAAATGACTTAACCACCAATTCAGTGCTCTCTCCTGCAATGGAAATGCCTTCTAAAAAACTCAGGTATAAAATACTCTTACACAGACAGCTAAACCAAGATTTTTGTCTTATAAAAAATAGTGTAAGTTTAAGTTTACATCTGCTGTTACCATCATCACACCCAGAGACACTGCAGAAGTATCCTTTAGTTTCTAACCTGTGACATCCAGATTGAAGGGTATTTTCCTAGCTAGTCAGTGCACAGCACTGTCCACGGTCAGGACACATGCAGTGGCAGCTGTCTGCTTCCTAGTGAGGAACTTCACCCTTATGCCTGCCAGCGACAAACGCGCAGTGAGGTCAGCCTCACTCTCAGAGAGATACCTGCTTGAAGGGGTCTTTGGGCTCCTGTTTTCCCACATACGTTTTCTTAGGCTCGGCTGTCAGATCGTGAGGTTCATTCTCCTCTTTCCCTGGAGACCCCATGAAGACAGTGAGAGGGCTAGAGTGCAACACTGAAGTGCCCGAAGCTCCTGGATTTTTTCTTAGAGGAAACATGGAGTTCAATTGTGTTAAAAAATCGAGGCCTGAAAAACAGGAGGAAAAAACTGCATTTGCCTGTGATGTTCTCCGATCTTGGATATTTAATAAAAGCAATTAACACAACAGACAGGTTAATGAGGTAGAAAGACAACGGATTTAGATTCCAAAGTCAGGTTCATTTGTCAGCTCTGGCCCTTATTTGAGTGTATTCTTGGGCAAAAATTGTAAAACTCTCTGCTTCCTGATCTGTAAATGTGAATAATGATACCACTTCCCTAGTGGTAAGGCTTGAAAGAGATGGTATATGTATAATTACTTCGAAAATTGCAAAACACAATGGATGTTTTAGTTAGTAGTAGTGTTTGAGAACTGAAAATTGTTTATTTGGTTCACATCTGTGGGAGAGATATATGTATTATGTGTGTCGTACATGTATAATACATATATGTGTATTCTATACACATAACACATGCACCACGTGTCTATTTAAAACACATGTGGGGTATATATGTTGCATATATAAAACACATGTGGTGTATGTGTATATGTTCTATATCTGTATAAAACACATGTGAGGTATATATGTGCATTACATTATCTATATAAAACACGTGTGAGCGACAAACATGTATTATACATATATTATATACATCTTGGCAGGCAGCCTCTAAGAAGGTTCCTAATGACCCCTGACATCTGGCATGGATCCATGCCCTCCTGTAACCCCCCCAGCTTTGAATGAGGGTTGGACCTAATAACCTGCTTCTGGCAAAGAGAATACAGCAAAGTGGATGTCACTTCGAAGGTTAGGTTACAAACACACTGTGGCCCCCACCTGAGTGCCTGTAGCCACAGGAATGAGCTTGGAAGCAGACCTTAGCCCAGTTAAGCCCCAGGACTGCAGTCCTGTGGACACCCCGATTAAAGCACCAAGAAAGACCAAAAGCCAAAGGCACTCAGCTACTAAGCCTTGCTCAGATCCTTAACCCACAATTATGATGACACACACTCTTTTAAAATTCAAATGTTGGGGTAACTTGTTACACAGCCATAGATAACACAATTCACTTAAAATTTTCATAAAAATACTTCTCAACAGTTCTTACCATCTCCTTTACCCACAGACTCATCACCTCCCTTGTTCACCACAGCATCTAGAAACAAAATTAGAAAACCAAATTTAAAAGATAGTGAAAAAGACACCATAGCAATTTAGACTTCCTATTCATTCCTGAAAGAGTTCAGAGACTAATGATTTTATGAAGAAAAATCTGGGTAAAGTTAAAAGCTAGCAGTCACATAAACTTCCCTTTTCGTTCTTTTAGCTTTATGCATAGCCGTAAATAGAGAAAGATAATTCTACAATATAGTCATTTAATGAGACACCAAAGTGTACTACAAAAAACGCCACAGTTTGTTCGGTCCAAAGACCTGCATTCGGTTCTGCCTACACCACCTAGTAGCTTCGTGGACTTGCACAAACCTTGACCACAGTTAAGCTTCAGTTCCTGCATCTACGCAAGGAGGACAATGCCCTGACCGTCTCACAAGATTGTTTAGAGAATCAACCGAAATAATGTTAAAATATTTTGCAAGCAATACAATGCCATAAAAAACATTAAGGCTTTATTTAACATTTAATTTACTAATACTGAAATTTCAATAGTAGAAATTTCAATACTGTAATATCACTAATTTACCAATTAAAAACCAAAAATTGCTTAATGAATTCTAATGAATTAATAGAAAAATGGTCAAATTCACCAGAAATTCAAATGGCCAATAAAGTAATTATCATACATGATTATCATATTAGTGGAGTATCATCCATCTATCCCATCCATCCATCCATCCATCCATGTATCTGCAGGTGTATATATACCTAATAACTACACAAAATACATACACTTTTAAAAGTTATTAGTACTCGCCTAACAAAAGCAGAAGTACTCTAATTTAAAAGATAAAGAAATTGAGGCAAAACAGATTAAGCCTTTTATGAGTAGAGCTGCATCCTTGAGACTAAAACACAAATCTCCTCACAATGAAACCAGCGTTATAGTTAGTATCCACGTTTTCTTCTCAGTAACATAAAACTCTAAGAAATAAAGGGCATATGGCCCCTATTGTAATCACATTTTTAAAAATAGCTTAACTAATGAAAGAGGAGTTCCTACCCTTTATTCATTTCTCTGGAAAACCATGAAAGAGGATTTCATTTATAACTCAAAACCCTCTAAAGCCCCGCCCTACATTCTTCAATTCCGGAGTTAACTAGCAGGGGTTCTCATAAACTTTGGAACCTTTTCTCTGCTCAGCCCAAGCCACCTTCCCTTCCGGCATCTGCGCCCTCCTCACTCTTTATGCAGTCTGACCTCTCTTCGCCCCAAAAGGAAGGGACCCTTCCCTCTTTCATTAGGGGGAAGGAAGATAAAGGATCTGACCTGCAATTGGAATATTTTCATGCAGAAGACACTCAATAATTCTATACCATCTTATTTGTACCAATTCTTTCAGATGAAATTAATTGCAGAAAATTTGGAAAATAGACGTTTTGAAGTAAAAAAATTATGTAAGATCATAAGCACATGTTAAACATCCTGCTACTGCTGACATTTAAGTTCATTCCAGTTTTTCACTATTATATATAAACAGTAAACATGCAAACCTTCGTGGGTAAATTTTCTTAGGTTAACTTATAGAAATGGAATTAACAGGCCAAAATTTAAGCCTGCCAAATTATTCTCTGGAAATTGACCCATATTGTTGATGATACTATTAGCAGTGAAACTATCCCATTAAGGATGAACATCTACCAAAAAACACAGCCAAAGAATGTGATTAGTTCATACAGTGTGAACAACAGTGATAAATAATGTTTCCATTCATCAAGCTGGCAAAGTTTTTTGTTGTTTGGTTTTTTTCTTTTCAATGGCAACACCTACTAGCAATGGGTGTGTGTGTGTATATGTGTTACAGTTTCATACATAGTGCAAAAGATGAGGCAAAGTATCACCTTGCCACATTTCTCCATGAAAACATTTAATACATACCAATTAAGTACTAATAATCACAGAAACAGTTTTTTTTAAGTTAGGAAGATACCTTTTATCTATCAAAATCCCAGATTTTACAGACTTACTTAGAAGTAAATACAAGATTGCTTATGGAGGCCAAACTTCCTTTAAGAAATTTCTGGAGAAATTACAATGCTAACTTGAAAGCTTTTTGCAAACTTCCCGTGTGAAAATTACCTGCATACATTCTGGAACGATAACATTTAAAATATCAGGGATTGAGAAATTAGCAAACTATCATGACCACCACTAAACTGCAGCTATTACCCACATCTTTTAGCCAGAATAAAAATGTAGTGACTACCAGCAGGAGAACGTGATCCTCTGATCTGAAGAGACTTACCATCTCTGATAGGTGAGAACATGTCGCCTAAACTACTTGTTCTACTATCGTCAAAACTGGAGAAGTCTTGACTTTTTCCACTGTCTGTGTTGATGCTTCGAGGCAAACCTTAGAGGAATTAGAAATAAAAATGTCTTATTATATCTAAATAAATTTATCAGCAGAAGCTAGGTTTTAGAAATATAAAACTGAAAGCAATGAATGAACAAGCAAATAAAAATTTACAGACACAGACAACAAGTACAGTGGTTACCAGAGGGGAGGGGGCTGGAGGCGGGGACAGGGCAGTAAAGGGTAAAGCGGTTCGAATACACGGTGACGAAAGAAGGTACGACTGTGTGTGGTAAACACACAATGCAATATACAGATGATGCATCATAATACTATACACTTGAAACCTACATAATTTTACAAACCAATGTCAGCCCAGTAAGTTTAATTTAAAAAATAATTTAAAAAGAATAAATATATGATTTTCTCAATAAAAAGATAAAAATGTATTACCATATCACTGGTAATATTACAGCTGTGAGCATCAGGGGAAAAAGCAGAATTTAACAACAGCTCAGGTAACCATCATTTTCGTGGGGTAAAGTGCTACCCCCAAATCAGATAACTTATTTATTGATACACCACCACCTTATTGTAGCCATTTTGATTGAAATTTTCCTAAAATAATGAAAATACTTTGCTTTCATCTTAAACAAACTATTCTGAACATAACTTGGTTTTGTTACTGACTGACCCAGTCGTAAGACTATCTGCTAACGGTTTTCATAAACAAAGTCCGCCAGGCACACGTAGCACAGTGCCCGACAGACAGGGCAGGACTCGAGTTATGTTAGCCCTTTCCCCAACTTGCAGTGAATAGATACTTCCCCTCTTCTGTCTTTCCTTCACTAACAGCAGGAGCTTAACATTGCTCTCAGCATTATCAACCTCAAATGGCTCCACTAACCGCACAATAGTTTACTAAGAGGAAAGAAACCAGAATTCCAAATTCAGAGAGAATAGTACAGTAGTCACCAATAAAGAGGCAGGCTGTTTCCTACTGAAAATCAACAGTAGCAGTAAGTCTGCAGAGGTTGTTTTCAATAACTAAATCAGACCCCCTCAGTGGAAGCAGCATGAACTGTTTTTTCAAACTTTGGATTTATCTTACAAGTAGCTTAAAATAATAACAGTAATGATGATGATGGTGATGACAATATTACTAGCCACACCATAATTACTGAGCGCCCACCATATGCCAGGCACTCTTGATACATTTTCTCTGATTTTCACAATAACCCTAAAAGTTGAGTATTACCTGTGGAAGAGAAAAAAGAGACTCAGACTTAAGAAAACTGCCCAAAGTCATCCTGGTAAGAGTGATAGACCTGAGACTTAAACCTAATATACTGTCTGCGTTTCAGAGGGGGGAAATGTGCGTGCCTGCGTGTGTGTGTGTGTATTTGAGAGAGAGAAAATTTGGAAGCAAATATGGCAAAATTTATAAAATGGTCCATCTGCTAGATAGTGGAGCTCAGGAGTTCTTTGTAATATTATTGAAACTTTTCTGTAAGCTTGCAATTATTTCAAAATAACATTAATAAACAAAATTTCTAAATATGGGTGCAGAGCAAACATTCATTTTGCCAGAAACTTTGCTAATCGGCCAAGAGTTGTTAATCAGTGACCCTGCAGGCCCAGGTCTTTCATTCCCTAATTACTGCTGCCATTGTTCAACATGAGCCTCCTCATTAAAAACTAAATGAGTAATAGGCTTCAGAAAATTCACAGAAAATGAGAAAATCTTTATTTTGTTTAATTTTTGAAAATTATGCATAAAATTAATAATAAAATAAATTTTGAAAATAATGGCAATTTTCATACAGTTAATTCAATATTTTTGGCAAATGTTACTCAAAGTTACTTTCAAAAAGAATTTCTTCTTTTAAGCAGATAGCAATAGCATTTATTTCTAGGAGTTTTTAAATAAAGACCTAATTATTTTTCTACATAATATGTAATAATTTTTATGTAAATATGATGTAGTTATTCACAGAAAATTCTTATTACCTTAAAAAAAAAAAAACTATTCCACACCATGAACACTAACAAATTAAAGTTTTGCTAATACTTGGAAATAGTAAACTCAGATTGAAAAGGCACCAACAAATATTTTTTTACACCAAATAATGGATGCACACGTCCATTTCTAATGAGAATATTTTGAAAACATACTGGCATATATACCATATAGACTTTTAAAATTATCTGTTGCAAGGGGACAGTTTAGCATACTTCTTAAAAACCAGAAGGTTTTCAGGAACTTAGGAAATATGATCTTTATTGTAGACAAAGAATATATTCTACAGTAAGTATGGGGAGGCTTATCATGTTATACCTTTACAATGTCTAAATGAATTCTTTTTTAAGAAATATTTCACCAATATGATTATAGAGTAGAAAAAAATTATTTTAAATTGCAACATTTTCATTTCTTTTTATTTAACAAACTAGCATGCTGCTTAATATGTGCCAGGCACTATTTAATACTTAAACACATTCATTTCATCACTTGACTTATTTTTTATTCTGAAATGTGACATAAAAGGAGCCACTAATAGCTTTAAAGAAAAAGATCATATCATGACATCATCCAAGTTTCACTCTGTACTGGTTAATCTGGAGACACAATGGAAAGTCATCCAGTCTGGTAGTATTAAGAATGAAAAATTTCTGAGTTGACATTATTCTGTCGTTTTTAATGTTTTTTAAAACAGAAGCTCAGCTAAATAGACTGTTTTTCATTAATTTTTGAAAAAATGTATAGGTGAAGTTAAAATTTTCACTTCTGCAATGATATCTACTCATACTTTTACCCAAGCACTCCAGTGAATGGGAGTGCCAGGTTCCTGAAGAACGTGTAATGGTATACACTGCGGTGGGGGTCGGGGCACTCCAAGCCCTACACAGAAGCAGCACTCACCGGCTCTGTCTGGGGCCGCGCCGGCTCCTTTCCCCAGAGCGGCGGTCGCGGGCTGCGGCAGGACTGCGGCAATGGAAGCAGCTTCTCTGACAATCCCCGAACTCTGCACCCCGCCGCTGGCAGCGCTCACAGGCACAGCTCGCTTCTTCACTGCTGAGGGCTTATTGGAGCAGCCCTTATTTAAACCTGACTAAAATGGAATGGCATATTTAAAAGGTCAGGTTTCTAATGCGCTCCACTCTTATTAATATTTTATCAATCCCCTATTAGATGAAAAATATGTATGTATTTTTCCTTACAAATTTTAAGCTTGCTGGTGAGTCTGAGATTCCCTCTGAACACAACAGCCTCTTAAAATATGTAGCGGGAAATATGAGAATTAAGTGTGAAATTAATAAAATAGTTTTAAAACCAAGTATCAAATGACTGTTTAAATTATATTAAATGCTTTTACATAAAAATGGTTATGAAGCAAAACTGCACTGTGTTTGATTGACAACATAAAATTTCCCTATTCTGAGCTAGATTTCTTTAGTAAAATCAAAAATTCAAAAAGAAGATACTTTACCTTAGAAAGAGCAGTGGAGTACTGAAATACTATACATTGCACAGATGTCTTGTGAGCACTGAGGGTTTTAACTGGTGATTTCAACATCCTTAAATCGTACTGATATATCTTCCCCCGGGAGGATCCAATGGCCAAAGTGGCTCCATCGGGCATGAAATCTACTGCAGTTAGAGGAGCGTCGGCTGCTAGAGTTTTCACGAGCCTTTGGAAAGGCGAGCAAGCATGTGAGCGTATACAGATATAAAGCTTACGTGACATACAAATAACTCTGTGCCAAAACCCAACTTAGAATTTGGCAAATAGCATATACATCCCAAATATTTGCTTAAAACAGAATTCGGAATTACAGACTTTGAGATGCTTCCAGGGCAATGGCATATAAAGGAACTGAACACTCAATGCTACTTTTCTATCCCCTCTCAATAGGTACACCCTACATCTTCTAGAAGCGGTACCTATTTCTTCGAGTAATTATTACTTTGGCAATGAGTGTGACAGAATTCCTGGGTGCTGCTCAACAAAAGAAGGACTCTAGCCACACAATTAAGGAGGCTCCCAGTATCCCCTTTCCATGTATTGACCTGCTGAAGCCTCAAGAGGACTAGACTAAGCATGACTTTCTACAGGGGAGCAGCTGGTACTTTGTTCTCAGTTGTGCATCTCTTGACCAAATAGCTAACAGAACCCGTGTGGCGTGATCCTCAGGAAGCTAATATCGAAATATGAATACTGATCTGCCAAGGCTGAGCTCTTTGTTGGAGTGTCTGGGATAAGAAAGAAATGGTTTACCAACTCAGGTCTCTAAGTTCAAAAAGTTAAAACAAGAACGTGACATAAGTAACAGTAAACTTTAATAAGGGCTACAGGATCTTCAGCTATTGTTCGGTATCTCAAATACACCTGCAGCATTCTTGCAGCTTTTTGTTTTAAGCTAACCAAACATCCTTATAACTTGAAGGACAAGAAGGCACAGTAGGCCCAGATACTTGGATTATGTGCCCTTTAGCTCGAGATCAGTGGAGGCCGTTAGGATGTCACAACAGGGCAAGTGCTACTGGCATCTCATGCGGTAGAGGCCAGGGATGCCGCTGAATATCCCACAGTGCCCAGAACAGCCCTTCACAACCAGGAACTATCCAGCCCAAAATGTTAGTATCAATAATTTAGACACCCTGCTTTAGATATGGAATTAATTGTAAAGCAAATGAATCATATTGCTTTAAAAATGTACACATTTAGTTGTATTTTGAAAAAAATAATATACATACATGCTAAAATAAAAATGTGAAATAATTAACAGGCTACCCCTCAACGTTCACAATCCAGAAGTACTCTAAAGACTACCCACGCCTCATCTATTTTTTTCCGCAAGGGGAGAAAAATCTACTTCACCAGACATCAAGTACACAAATTTTAGAGCTCCTGCACATTAATCAGAGGTCTATACAAATCACAAATATGTCTGCTAATGAGATAATTAATTGTGACTAAATTAAGAAATGTCACACTTACTTCTTACTTGAAGTGTCATAGAGAATGATTCTTTTATCCAAGCCTACGGTTACAAATAACAATTCATTGACAGGAGAGAAGCAGATGCCCGAGGCTGGAGCTTTATGTGTACTGTCAAAGTTATGGTAGGAACTCTGATTATTCACATCCCAGAGAGTTACTACTCCATTATCCGAAACACTTCCCAGTAGCGATTTCTTAAATAAGGAGTACTTCAAGTGCCGAATGGGCTGTAAAAATAAGAATCAATTTTATGTAATTGCAAGCATTCATAAAAACATTTTATTTAAACTATATAAATGATGACCAGCCACAAACACAACATTCACACCGGATTCAGGGATTCTCTCTTTACAGGGGAACAGATTTCAATCATAACACCATAAAATCATTAAGTGGGCTATATAAGGTGACCCTAAGACACACCAATATTCCAGTAATTGAAGGTCTGTCATGATTTTACCAAGTTGGAGTAAAGCCATCTCCATCTCCTCTCTTTTTCCAGAGGAAAAATATAATACAAGAAGATTAATGACATTACTTCATCAAGGTCAGAACATCCACCATAAATAAAAGGCCCAGTCACAGCCAACACAAATAAGCACAAAAAAGCAGTATCTGCATTTTATATACATTTGGAATATTTGAATCTGAGCACCCGCTGTGCTGGCAATCCAACACCTGACACATAATAAAAAGTCCACTAAGCCACACAGGAGGAATTGTCGGTACTGCAGACTGGGGACGGATATACCCATTCTTCAAAAGCATCAGCCCGAGGGCACAGCGAGCTTTTAACCACTTGTCCCTGCGGGCAGTGGAGACACTTCATTCCCTTTCTAGAGTTTGATCCAGCTGAACCAAAACAAAGACCCAGTTTGAGTAAACAGGTCCTGGATTAACACTAATAGAATTTTATCTACTTTTACTAAAATGTTGCTTTCAAACTTACACTCATACTGTGCTAAGAATTAAGTATTTTACATTTAAGCTAATGTTTCCCTGTGAAGGAACAGCAATGTAAGTGTAGAAATTAAGTACAAGCCCCAAGAGGGGGAAATTGGTGGTAAGACACCTTCAGAAAGTCCTGAGTCACGCAGAGAGCAGGCTCTGTAGGCAGGTGTCAGCTTTACACGTCACCCAGATAAAACTGGCACAGAACAAAAGTCAAAACTGAGTTTCTGTTTGCTCCATCTAGTTTAATCTTTCACACTGCAAAAGGATTTGAAGCCCCTGGATTTTAGATGTTAAAAGTCATATTCTACTTACTTCTAAAATGTTTCAAAATAACATATATTAGTCCTCAACAACAAAAATATTTAGGAAAAACATAAAACAAAATCTGTCTAAGGAAACAAAAAGGAATATTTGTTACCAGACACATAAGGTAAGATAATTACTATGGTCACCTACTAAATTTGGCTCATTTTCATATGGCTAAAGTACAAAGAGAAAATGCTGGTATATATTTTCCATCTCTGTTGAGGAAAAGTATATCCGTATGAATTGACGAATCTTTCCTCTGGTCCGTACTCAAGGAAAAATAAACTACATGGACCTTAAATACGAAAGACAGAGCTCTTAGTGAATTATGTTTATAGTTATATATCAACCTATCAAAACACAAGGCAAAACAATAAATTTGTATTAACTGTACAGGAAGAACTTAATAAAACCCCCAAACACAAAACTACACCACACACACACAAAAATAGACCTCCTAGATTCTTAAAGTTCATCATGTTCAATCTCTGAGCCACTGCAGCACTTTGCTAAAATATCCTTAAAATATGGTCACCCCATTATCTGCCTGTATAGACAAGGCTCAGGGAACTAACTGCTTTTACAAAATAAGGCTTTACAAATAGTTAAAAACACACTTGTTGATTAAGTCAAAACCTAAATTCCACATATTGTTTCAAATTCTGTAGACTTATATGGCAACCTATTAAGAAAACAAATAAAGACTGAAGATGACCATAAATCTTCCCCTCGGATAAACCTGGGTTCGAGTGGAAGCTAAACCAAACTCCCTATGATTTGGATAAATTACTTCATCTCCAAGCCTCAATGCTCTCAAATACAGAACAGAAAACACTCACTTGCCTATAAAGGTTATTTTGAGGATTAAATAAGATTCCTGCCCAGACCCAGGTACACAATACCTATCCCAACAGTCCTCACAGGCTCGTGACCCCCCCCTTTCATTGCTGTCCACGCACTGTTCAATCACCTTTCACTCCTATTTTTTGAAGACCGTTAAGTAACCTCACTGATTCCTTTAAATGCCTCCCCTGGATCTCTTCGATAACAGATAATCATTCCTGAACTTTCTACATCCAATAAATCATCATCTCTTTAGAATATCATTAAGAGAATGCTAAATAATCCTGGATAAACAAAGTATTAATCTACTAAATTCTACTTAAAATAAGTATTAATTTCAGTATCAGCAGCGCTTATTAAGCCTTTATCTTGTTCCATATGCAAGCTATTTCTAAAAAAAATATTGCCAAGAAGCTTATGAAAATCCTAATATTTTAAGCAGCAATGCTGTTTTTTCTTACAATACATTATGTAAGAATGCGTGTGCTTGCGGAGGACAGCGGTTGTTTCTAAAGATAAAAAATACATCACTTACTGTGGTTCAGGGTTGGCAACATTTTTCTTAAAGGGACAGATAGTAAATATTTCATACTGTTGTACTGCAAAAGCATTTATAAACAATATATAAGTAAATAAGCGTGGCTGCGTTTCAATAAAACTTTATTTACAAAAACAAAGCCAGCCCATGGGTCATAGTTTGCTCATCCCTACTATAAATATTTGAAAGAGTAAAACAAAACAAACGAACAAACAACTTATCCATAATCCCACAACCTAGACAAAAACTGTTTAACATTTTAGGGGACATTTTTTAAATCTGCATAATCAATAAAATAGATCCATTTTTTTAACAACTTTAAATAAGGCCACAATTTGAAAAGGTCACACAGGTTAACCTATTTGTGAGTGTAAGTTGCTGAACTGGCCAAACAGTGATGTGCAGTTATAATCTGAGAAGTCCGTCAGCGCTGGCAGCTCTGCAGAGGCAGCAGGCTCTTCCCCTGCAGAAACGCACTGTGATCCACATAAAACTACCAGCGGCAACTCAGCTCATACCCTTCAAAGTAAGATTCCAAATATACTCAGGCCAGCTCATTTCCAATACGGACTTCAGTGAAATGCAGACTCAGTACGACTTCATTATTGTCCTCACTTTTGCTAAGAAATCAACTTGATAATTTTTAAAGATTTCAAATTGGTTGTTCATATCAACAAAAACAGAAAATTTTTAATTTAATCATTACATGTACCCTACCTACCCCCGTTTTTTTCAATAACACACTATCTATGGTAAAACTGAACAACACAGAAATTGAGCTGATTAAGTGTATTTGAATTGCATTATGTCAATTTTTGGACAGATTTGAAATTTTTATGAATGTTATTTACATTTAAGAAACAAATATTTAGCCCTGGCCAGTGTGGCTCAGTGACTGAGTGCCAGCCTGCAAATCAAAAGGTCACTGGTTCAATTCCCACTCTAGGGCATATGCCTGGGTTGCAGGCCAGGTCTCCAGTAGTGGGTGCAAGAGAGGCAACCACACATTGATGTTTCTCTCCCTCTCTTTCTCCCTACCTTCCCCTCTCTAAAAAATTAATTAAATATTTAAAAAAAAATAAAAGAAATAAATATTTAATATATTTGAAATCTTAAATTTTGAGAAATCTTAAAATTATCTTTAATGGTCCAGTATTCAAAGCCCCACACATCAACACCATGTCCGGGTGTACCTTTCCAATCTTTTCTCGCATTGGCCATATATAAATCCCCATGTGATTCCCTCCATATAAGATACCCCTCTCCCAAAGCTCTGAATTAGCCTATTAGAATCTCTGTAATCTCTAAATGTATTCACGCATTCACCCATTTGCTGAGGATCGTTTTAATGAGAGGCACAAAGCTGGACAACGCTGAGGACAACGAAAACAATACACGGGTCCAACTGGAGTGTGGACACGCAGAGAGCTAACCCTAACAGGAGTCAGATTTGAGGAGCTGGCAAAGAGGCCAGTTTACGTTGTAGTAAAAATAAAACGCACATCAATTAAGCCTTATACCCAGCTGAAATCCTCCCTTCTTTAACTTTCCCTATTTTACTCCCAATCAGATAACTTTCTCTCACTGTTCTGAATCACCATAAGGTTGTTTTATATCAATCACCCTTATTCTTATTTATATGCATCTCTCTTTTATTCCTCAATACATATGACCTTGAGAAAAGACATTTTTCTATACATTTTCAATGTCCATTAATTTTTTCTTAAACACTAAATATATACTATTCAAATAACAATTTTAAAAATTGCTTTTCAAAAGTGAGGTGCTCTCATCTTTTATCTAATAATAATTATGGCCAGAGTGATTATAATAAGAGGGAAAGATTGAAGAAGCTGTACCTCATTGGAAATTTCTGTGGAGAATTTCACGGAAAGTTAGCCAAAAATTAAATTTCTTGAGAAACTAAATGTATTCTTTTAAGAATTTCATAGATTAATTTTTATAAAGAAAAAATGTGGCTAATTTTCCTTTATAAAGTTTCCCCATGCACTTCTGTATGAACCTGAAATACACGAATGGGCTTTGATACATTAGCTTATATACATAAAGAAACAAAAAACAAAACTCCATTCACCCTGTGCCTAAACACGCTCAATCATCACATGTCCACCAGAGTATTTTTTAACGTAAGTGTCCGTCTTGTTGCTGACACAGTTTGAGCTACGCAACACTTCTGTAACTGTAACGTCACAGACAGATTAATATCCCTGTGTGGGCTTAACTACTAACGCTATTTGTACTTTGTTATATGTAGTTATCATCTAGGAGCATGTTACATTCAACGGCCTAGCTGAGCTCAGTCAAGTCAGCACACTCCATCTAGTATGAATTGACTTGCTATTTGAGCATTTTTAAATACTACCATTAAATAACAGCAAGCTGTAAGTTTTTCAAGCAAGTAAAAAATAAATTTAAAATACTGACTTTTAAAACCTTTAAACCCATTGCTTTATTTAAGAGTTCAAAATCTATCTTACCAACTTTATTTTTCTGTCTGTCTTCACCCCGGGGCATGCTCACTGATTTTGGAGAGAGGGGAAGGGAGGGAAACATTGATGTGAGAAACATCAAAACTGGATGCCTGTCACATGTGCCCTGAGAGGGCCCTAACCCACAACCTAGGTGTGTGCCCTGACCTGGAGTCGAACTCACAACCTTTCGGTCTGTGGGATGACACTCCAATCAACTGAGCCATACTGACTAGGGCTCAATTTTATTTTGAATAAAGCCATACTGTACCTGGTTACTACCATGACCAAAAGGAGTACTAGATAAATTAGTGGTTACACTGTGCAAAATAATTTCACTACTGAGAGATCCAGAAGCAATGTAGCAATCATTCCAATTATATGTTACACAGGTTACTTCGTCTTTATGATCCTGAAAGAAAAAAATGAAAGTAAGTACAGTGCCGTAAGACCTTCAAAAGGCACATTTTTCCGTGTTTTTGTAAATTTCATGTTTTATAAATATTATCTACTCATTAATCTAATATTTGCTTTAACATTTTCCTCAAATAACCTACAAATATTACTCATATAAGTAGGAAACCATCTGATCAACCCCAAGTCTTCTCAGGAAACAGAGGTTTACTTTTCACAGCCATAACAATGAGCAGGCACTCTGAAACAAGACACAGAAAGCAAAGGTAATTCTCTACACATGGTGTGTCCACCTTAAAGAACACGCTTCCACTGTCAGGTAACAGGTACTGCGAGGTGACTGCTGGGGGAGGTCCTGCCCAGGAGAGCAGCACTGCCTCGGAGGAAGATAGGACATTTACAATAACATGAAAGTGGCAGAACAAACAGCTTAATGGGAGGTAGAGGCAAGTGTCAAGGGGAAAGAGAAGGAGGCATCACTGTGAACTGAGGTGACAGAGGAAGCTTAATGGAAGTTCAACCTTACAGAAAGGATAAGATATAAATTAGGGGGAGGGGAAAGAAACCAGAGATAGAATCATGGATATAGAGAGGGTTTTGATGGTTACCAGATGGGAAGGGGAGTTTGGGAAGGGGAGTTGGGGAAGGGGAGTTGGGGAACGGCTAAAGAGGTGAGGGGACTAAGAAGTAGAAAAGCTTCTGCACAGCTAAAGAAAACATCAACAAAATGAAAAGGGAACCAACGTATGGGAAAATATATTTGCAAATGATACCTCCAACAAGGGTTTGATCTCTAAAATAGATAAAGAACCCACATGACTCCACTCCATGAAGACAACCCAATTAAAAAATGGGCAAAGGACCTGAACAGACACTTCTCCAAAGAGGACATACAGAGGTTCCAGAGACATATGAAAGGATGCTCAGCATCACCAGCCATCAGAGATGCAAATTAAAACCACAATGAGATACCATTGTACACCAGTCAGAATGGCCATCATAAACAAATCAACAAACAACAAGTGTTGGAGAGGGTGTGGAGAAAAGGGAACCCTAGTGCACTGTTGGTGGGATTGCAGACGGGTGCAGCCACTGTGGAAAACAGTATGGAATTTCCTCAGAAAACTAAAAATGGAACTGCCCTTTGACCCAGCAATTCCACTGCTGGGATTATACCCTAAGAATCCTCAAACACCAATTCAAAAGAACCTGTGCACCCCAATGTTCAAAGCACCACAATTTGTAATAGCCAAGTGCTGGAAGCAACCTAAGGGTCCATCAGCAAATGAGTGGATCAAAAAACTATGGTACATTTACACAACAGAAAACTACACAGCAGAAATAGAGGAACTCCTACCCTTCACAACAGCATAGATGGAACTGGACAGCATTATGCTAAGTGAAATCAGTCAGGCGGTGAAAGACAAATATCATACGATCTCACCTGTAAGTGGAACCTCATCAACAAAACAAATAAGCAAGCAAAATATAAACAGAGACATTGAAATAAAGAACAAACTGACAGTAACCAGACGGGGGTGGGGGCAGGGATAATGGGGGGCAGAATAGGGAAAGGGTCATCAAGGAACATGTATAAAGGACACAAGGACAAAGCCAAAGGGGGTAGGATCACGAGTGGGAGGCCGGGATGTGTGGGGTAAGGGGGAGTGGTGGTGGGGAAATGGAGACAACTGTACTTGAACAATAAATAAAAAGAAGTACAAATTGGTAGTCACAGAATAGCCATGGGGATGTAAAGTACAATATAGGAAATGGAGCAACCAAAGAACTATATGTGTGACCCATGGCCATGAGCAAAGGTGGGGGAGGGAGGCGCGGGCGGGTACTGCCTGCGGGGAGTAGGGGGTGCTGAGCGGAAGGGTCAAAAGGGGAAATATTAGGACAACTATAAACAGCACAATCAATAAAATATTTTTAAAAAGAAAAAGAAACCAGGCACTGCAAAATGGAAGAGAGCAGAAAACAAATACCCCAAACCCAGAATGAGCAAGTATGTTTCAAAGATGACAGCAGCTGCTTCTGTTTGCCGAGTACCTACTAATGCTGAGAGCTTTATATATTATTGTTAATCCTTAAAACAATCTTGGAGACAATGTCATTTTTCCTATTTCACAGATGAGTTAACTAAATGAGGCACAGAAAAGGTGAGAAACCTGTGCAAGCTCACACAACTGCTAAGTGAAAGAGCCGGGATTCAATTCCAGGGTGAACTCCAAAGTTATTTGCCTTCCTCTCTATTCGCTTGTCTCCCAAATGCAAGAGGGAATCCACGTGGAGGAAATACAGTCTTAAATGAAATGAGTTCATAAGGACTACCCTTTCCAACATCTGATCAGAGATACCTAGCAGGAACGTAGAAAAGTGAACACAAACAGGAGCAGCCAAATAACTGAAGAAAAAGACAATTCTCCAACCCTAACACCAGACAGAGACTAGACCACTGTCGTCCCCAACCCACGCTTTTTCCAAAGTGCCCCCAAAACAGATCTCTGATGACAACAAGGCATTCTTCAGAAACTGCGAAGGAAGTGGTTCATTTAAACAAGACTAGAACTAAGTGAAAAAATAAAACATTTTAAACACCAATATTACACCTTAGTGACATAAAGTGAAGGAAAAAACATACAAAAATAAGTTTTTGGCTAAACAGCATCTTTGTTTTCCCTAACAAACCTCACTTCAATTCTGAAGCATCTTATTTTTATCATAAAACATCAACATTAAAAGAAAAGTTTGGTAACTAACACATTGTAAGATACCATTTCTGTAAGCATTAAAAAAAAAAAAACAAAAAACCCAAGTTCCTTACCTTAAGAGATCGATGAACTCTTTTTGATTTTAAATCCCAAATGTTAACAGTGCTATTCAGGCCTCCGCTTACCAAATACATAGATGTGGAATTTAAACTGACACATGTCTGCTTTTGCTATTAAAGGAAAAAAAATTAATTTAATAGAGCCCAGAGGTGACTTTCAAGTCTTAGTCAACACTCAGTAAGCATTTGAATTAAATGCTATAGACATGCTAATACTAAAGATTCACCTCTAATCATCTTCTATATGGAGCCAGCAGCTGGAAAGGGTTCAAAAGGGCTTCAAGGACACCAACCAGACCCTCGCTCTCTCCCACACAACAGGGGTGGCAGAGGAAGCTGAGGGAGTATCCACAAGTCCCAGCCTCCCACCACGGCTTACTTGCCCTCCTTAGCATCTCCCCCTAATAAAGCTTGCACTTACATTTGCACAGGGTAACCACCAACCCACAGCTCAGAAAACACTACGGGTAGAGACTTTAAAGCGTGTGTGAATCCCTCATCTTACAGAAGGGGGAAGTTTCATAAAGAGAACAGGATACTTGCCCAAAGTCTCACGACAAATCTCCTCCTAAGAAACCCTGTTCTCAAACGTCCAGTCAGGGCACCCGACTCTACCGCCTTCCCCGTGTCTGTGAGGACAGACACATCCATCCACTTTCTCAAGATGAAATTCCAGAATTACCTTTGATTCTTCCTTCTCTCTCCCCCGATCTACCATAACTTCTCTAAACTCCAACACTAAAATAAATCCTATATGCCCCCCTTTATCTGCCTCCAGGCCGACACCCTAATCCCAACCCTGCAGAGCCACAAGAGCACTCTCCCAGCCAGTCTCCTGCTTCCACCCCTGCTTCTGCTTCTCTCCATTCGGTTCCCCTTAAGTAGGGTGACCTTTAAAAATTAGTCTGATCATGTCCCTCCCATTTAAAAATCTGCAACAGCTCCTAATCAACCCTAGAATAAATTCAGACTCATTAACCTGGCTACCAAAGCCCTAAGCATCCGGCCCCTTCCAACCCCCACCATTCTGCTCCTCTGCCACCAATTCCCCAGCCACAATGACCCTCCCACATCCCTTAAACCTAACAACCCTAAACGTGCCCTCAGGCTTCTACAACAGCTGCTCTTGCCCAGAAACCTAAATTCCCTGACCCTTGGCTGAAGGGCTTCCTCTGGTCATTGACAACACCTTAAATGACACCTCTCAGGAGAACCCCCTTGGCCACCCAATGTAACTTGCTATCCCAATATCTTATTTTAATTTTCTACATAACAACTTATCACTATCTGGGTATTCCATTCACAAGTTAACTGTCTGTCTTCCACCTGAATGTCACTCTCATCAGAGCAGGAGACCGTAGGCGTGCTCAGCAAAGTGTTTGTAAAAGGAACGGCTGAGACACAGAGCTGCCAAGTCTCTCTCCCGACGGTTATCCGAGTGTCGTCACACAGTGGTGCCCATCCATCTGCCAGAGCACAGCCTCGCACGTTCTGTCCTACCTAACCTCCAGGTGCGCTAGACAGTCACATTCGAGTTCTTGCCCCCACTGGAAGCTATGGGGAAAAAGACATGAATTCCAAAGGGGACATATTTGTGACTCACTTAAAAGTTAAAAGGCAAGCTATGTAGGTTTAGGCAAGTCATCTCACCATTCCGAGCCTACGTTTGTCCATCTGAGACATGAAAGACGGGGACTAGATCACTGTTCGTACCTTGGGAGTGCGCACACCTCAAAAACAGCCTCAGGTATACTTAAGACAGCACTGGATCCCTAAAAGGGTGCTGATGGCCGTCCCCCCTCAAGGTTTCTTACCGCTCTCGAATTCTGATCAAGAATCAAAATGACTAACACTATAAAAACATAAAGAGCACATCACATCAATGCTTCAGTATAGTAGGTGTAATTCTCTTGCAGGCACCATACTAGGAACTGACTTTGGTCTAAACAGACTAATAAGACTTAGAATCAGGTTATCACTGCAAAGCAGGACAGTTCGCTAAGAACTACAAAATTAACCTGTGCAGAAAACAGATGAGAACGATGTCCATCAAAGATCCATATATTAGGATTCTAATTGTCAAAAACAAGTCAGAGTACTTTTAAGGGCTCAGAACAAAAGCTATAGTTACGGCTGGCTTACCCTGATGATAAATTTTTGTGTTAGTATATTTTTAATGTAACTAACGAACCTCATAGAAACCCAGTGGTTATGACAGAAATCCTGTACCCTAAGACACGAGCAACGGGTACAGTTTTTAAAATCTGAAAATAACAGCTGGTCAAATTTCTAGGTTACATAGTAGCCTATCATATCCCTTACAATACTGTTGATACCAATCTGCCTACCTTAAAGAAATAAAATACAAAATCAAACAAAATAAATATAAACTTAAAAGGTCTACGCAGAAAACATTTAAATGAGAACCATATTTTCCATCTGGAAAAGGTCTAATATCTCAAATGGCACATGAGTGAAAGGACTTAGATCCTACAAAGCAAAGGTTTCAAAACACTTACGCTACAAGAAATTACTGGTAAAGGCTAATGAACCAATGTTTGCAAAACATTTTTGTAAGTAAATTAAAGCCAATTCAAGTTACAACTACAATGCCCTCACGTCATCCCATGCATTCTGATGTGATTTCGTAACTGTGGGAAAAAGAACTACAGCCACTGGCGTGAAATATTCACAGAATTCGTAGAACCGGGTCACGTTTGTGATTTCCATCTGCTATTTTTATACTTTAAAAATGAAAACAAAAAGGCATCAAACTGGTTCTAAGGCATAATGCACAAAGCTAGCATAATGTATATGGTGGTGGAGGAGGAAATCAAAATCATTTTGATGTTCATATTTAATAAAACAAATGTTTGTCATCTGCCTCTGACAAGATTTAAAGATCAAAGATGTTAACTAAATTGTTTTTGCCTGCTCCTGAAGTACGTACATTTTGACTTTTATCAACCAGGAAAGCTCTCCGCCTCAATTTTAGTTAACTGAGTTTCAACAGGCAGAAGGCCTCGAACTCCATTTCCCCCTTAATTAGCATTCTCTCTGGCCCGGCCTGCAACATATTGCAGGCCGGGTGCAACTGAAGCTTGGGTCCATCCCACCTGACACTGTCGGGAAATTTTAGAAATCAAAAGTCCTTTTTAAATTAAACGAGCTCATATGCCACTGTCCTGCTGGGTTCTTTCTAACTGGGTTCCTCCCCTGTTCCAATGTGTAAAATTAGGACTATTCCTAATGCGTTAGCGTCTGCTAGGAAAATCTGAAACTTAAAAAAGAACAAGCTACCAACTACTTGTACCTTTTTTGTTTAGATCTTATTTTATTTAAAAAAGAAATAGCTTGGAAATAGCTTCCAACAGATTGGAAGTGAGGTAGCCAGCAATATCCTGAATCAGAGGGATTAACTTAAAAAATGAAAGAATAAGAAAACAATATGCAATGAAAGCTCCACTTAAATGCTTGGGACCAGCCACCCTTTTCCCAGAGAGCTTGGGGGGCTCAGACAGACCCTTCAGTACTACGTGGACAGAAGCAAAAGCAGAAGCCTCCCATCAGACAGAGGTCTTTAGCGGACAGTCCTCAGCCCAGTGTCAGTGACAGCAGGGCTACGTCAGCTATAAAGTTTTATGGTCAATTCAACCTTGTGACTTAAGTGGGACTTGGTCCTAAAAAAGGCAGCGAACACCAGGGAACCTCCCACAGAGGAAAAATGGAGAAAGCAAGAGCCTCGCTGACAAAATCTGAGTCTTTGATTGCTCTCCTAGGACCCACTATTAATTTTAATTAAAGATGATTCAGTACCTATCTCACCTATAAGAGTTATGGTATTATTTTCAGCTTCGGCTCAGGTTAAGAATAATGCTTTTAAACACCTTTATATTAAGTTGCAAGCACAATAAATAAGTAGTTGCCACCCAAGCAGAGCTAAGACTTTAAGTGTTTTTTTTTTAAATCACTTACCCCTTCACCAAGCTCTAAAAGTGGAACAGGTTTACATTTGCAACTTGAAACAACAATTTTGTCGCCACTGGAAGATGCTGTCACTAGAAAGTTATCTATAAGAAGAGTTATGGAACGTAAAACAATCCACGAGCATCTCTAGCACTAGACTATTAACATAAGAATCGTGATGATAAAAGAGTTACTTAGCCCATGTGAAATACTATTCCATTTTCAAAGTAGGCTGGAAGGTCTAAATTCATCCTTCAAGAATGAAAGCACAATAAAAGTACCACCATCATCATATATTAATCAGCAGTAAACACTGCTCAAGATACTTATTTATTAACGCAGTGCTTGGTATCCATTTAAGCTAGCAAGCAAATATCTACACTAGTCTCCTATCTTTGTCTACTAAAAAAATTAAATCTGACCTTTTCTCAGAACCAGAATTTTTATGAATGTTTCAATCTTAAATGCATTAAAAATAAAAATTACAGTAAATAGCAAATATAAATAAATGTGGCTACATATTAACTATAAGAGTTTTATTTTAAATTAAATTTAAACTAATTTAAAATTTATTATTATTAATATAGCAAAGAAAAAAACGAAAGATAAAGTGAGAGGGTAAATTATTTTAAATTAAATTTAAATTATTTAAAGTTTAATATTATTAATATAGCAAAGAAAAAAAAAATGAAAGATAATGTGAGAGGGTAAAAAAATAGAAGACTAATCTCCCTGGAACGTCACCATGTACCCCATCTTTGGAATCCATGCAGAGTGGGCCCCAAGTTTCTGAGTCTGGGAAGCCTTTGTTCATCAGTAGCTAACCTCCGTGTAAGGGATCAAAGCTTCATCAGGAGTAAGATTACACAAAGGCTTCAGACGCACATCTCCTGTACAGGAACGCTCCACAGAAATAAGACCAGTTCCCCAAAAGTCACATGATACCTCCTCACAGTCACTTTACTGACAGACCATGCAGGAGTTTATCAGAAAATGCCAACTCTTAACAAAACCCCTTGGGTTACAAATAAACCAAAACTAATAAATCTTACTAAGAACTGCTACTTTTCTCTTATACAGTAACAGAGAAAAATTAACCTCTAAACATAATAGAAATCCGGTAATAGAGAAGCAGCCTCTCATATTTGTCACTCCCTTCAAAACACTTCCCGCCACTACACATCTGGAGAGTACTTCAAAACTGCAGTCACTTCACCCCGAGTTTGATCAATACGGCATCGAAGTCATTTATTCTGCTACTATAACACAAATTCAAGGAATGAGTAAGTAAATTTAATTCAATAAGAAATTTCATCATTTTTGTTACATATTTGAAAGATTTGGTTGAGCATGAAAACTTCTGATGGTTTTGTTCATAAATCCATCATATTTTAAAACTTTGACATTTTTATTTTCATCAGGAAGCAGAATGTTAATCCTTTGGTATTGATACTATCAGACACATTGAAACCTAATTTGTTGTTTAAGAAACAGTGTATATGTATGAGTTTTACAAAAGAACAATGCCTAGCACACCGAGTATACAGAACGTCTTCATAGAGAAAGTATTTTGTTTGCAGCAGTGGTTCTCAACTGGGGGCTACTGGCGTCTGGCAGGTAGAGGCCAGAAAGGCTCCTAAACATCCTCTAACGCACAGGACAGCTCCCATAGCAACATAGCAAAGAATTTTATGACCCGAAATGTCAATAGTGCGAGGCTGAGAAATGTGGATTTACAGGCGCACGGCCTCATTTATTTTGTCCACATACAGGATCTTACTACAACAGGGAGGATGTGAATCAGAAACATTAAAAGCTTACGAAAATGCGTAAGTTCTCTGAACGTTCAGGCAAGGAGCCTATTTTCATCATAGAAAGGAAGAGAAAGACAAGAGAACATCAGAAAGAGGGGCATGTTGGACAATTTTAATTTTTATCTCCTCCCCCAAACTTTGCTTCTACCTATGAGTTCTATCATTAATTTCCAGACCAGATCCACAAATATTTAAATGTAGATGCAAAAACTAATTTCAAAACCTTTCAGAATTTTCCCCAGCATTACCTACCTTATTCCATTTGATTCAATAACAAATTTTAGATAAAACTAATTCTACAGTCTGGATCTAATAATTAATATATATGCATCTACATTAATAGTGTTTTTCAGTGTAGTGGACTGCAACTGAAATTTTTAAAAATGAAATCAAGAGAAATCAGTGTGTATTCATATGCTATATTGTTTAAGAAGTTCCTGTTTCTTTTTATCTTTCATACCTATGCAAAATACATTTCTCATTATGGGATGCATGCAAAAGTCCCGTTGGTTGTTAAACCTAACAAGAAGTGGTTATTTTTTTTAAAGGATACTATTGCTGCTCCAACACATCGAGCTGATTCCATGTGGTGCTGTGTGTGGGTTGAATTTATCCACCAGTGTCATAGATGAAGCATCCCATATTTTAACATCATCTCCCGATGAAGCGAATCTGAGGTTTTCCTGCATGATTGCACCTACAGTTTAAAACATTTTTAAAAACAAAGATAGGGAAAAAGAAAGTTAAAATGAAGCATCTAATCTAAAACAAGAGGCACTACTGTGCGCTTTTGTCCCAAGGGGACGCTCACCACAACGTAGCTGGAGTGACCTTCCTAAACTGTGAACCACATCATTCTCTTAGCTGACCCCTCCCATGGCTCTCTGCAGCAAGTATAACGAAACCCAAACTTCTCTGCACGCTTTACATGACCTAGCCCAGGTACAACTCCTTCCCTGGAGCCATCAGGCTCACGGGCCGCCTTTCTTGCCTTCCATTTGCTGCCCTCTGCCTGGAATGCTCTTTCCGCAGGCTTCCCACCTTCATCTCCTTCATGTCATTGCAGTCTCAGCTCACTTGTCCCCTCCTCAGAAAGGCCTCCTCTGACCAGCATGACGAAGGCAGCCCCTGACCAGGTGCTCTGTATCTTACGATCCTGTTTCATTTCTTTTCACGGCACTGCTTCCTACCTGCAACTCTTCTTTTACTCGTAATGTCTGCCCCCACCCACTCAACAAGACTGCGAAGACCCTCGGGACAGGCATTTGGTCTTGTCTACTACCAGTCTTGAAACATTCCTGGCCCACAGTAGGTACTCACAAATAAGTGTCGGATAGATAACCTCCTGATCTTTTTTAAAATGTATCATAAAATGTAGCACACCCGCAGGTCCACATCAAGACACTCCAGTTTTTCCAAATAATTCCAAATTCAGCAAATACAGCCAAAGGAGATGTCACTAGTCCCTACACCAATTCTTGGTCTACAATGTCCTCGCTCACATCATTTAGTTACAGTATACAGTTCAAACACACAATGCTGACAAAGTGATTTCACAAATTAAAGCAATCTAGAAGACAGAAGGCAAGAAAACTGCTCGAGGCAGACACTTTGAACAGCAGCAAATGGTAATATATGACAGGTAAAAAAAAAATGCTCAAAAATACATGAGAGGGAGAAAGGAAAAGAAGGGAACCTAGAAAAATATCCTCCAAGCCTTCCAGGTGTGGACAGTTCAAGAGTACAGCACAGCTTTAGTGATGTCACAGACCGGGTTCCAAGTCATAACAAAACATCACACTTTTGTCCAGTATACCCCATCTCAAAGGACAAGTTAGAAGAATGAGAAATTACAGAGCCCTTTGATTCTCGAGAGACCAAAAAAAAAAAAAAGTTCTTAATGTGTTTCTTAAAAAGTTAAAACTTTTGTTAACTAGAATCACGTATGTGATTCACTATGCTTCACTCATCAGATAAATACAGTGCTACTAAAAGCCGTTAAGTCATCTGTTGCAATGAAGGCACAGTATTTGGATTTGGTGCCTTAACATGTAGTAACGCGTCCTTTTGGTTCTCTCCTCAAGGAACAATGAAGTGCAGCAAGGAATCTCTAAACCCAGGAAACACAACTGAAAGGTGTCGTCACTATAATCTTACACCATTCCTGTTGAGCGGTGTGGTGTAGTGGAAAGATCACTTACGACGGGGCTCAGAAAAAGTGGGTTCAAGAGATGTGCCCCAAGGTTTAGGTGACAGTGCCTCTGGCCAACTCATTTGATGTGTTTTGTTCTCTGAAAGTTGAGCGGGGAAGGGGACCATCTGCCCGTCCACCTCCGTCTTCTGAGAACTGAGCACACTGAAGGAAGGCGCATTAATTCCATCAGCCGTTCAAAGTGGGTCCCATAAAGAGGGAGCAGACAGGACACAAGGCTGTAACAGACCGCCAGCCCGGACCTGGGGATAACGGCTATGTGAAACAACTCCACTACAACACTTAGTTTAAACCAATAAAAGTTCTCCAATTTTCATTCACCAAAAATACACTTTACTTGTAGGAGCCTTGCTCAACTGGGATTACCTTGTAAAAGGCATTCAAGCGCCTAATAAAAGAGTCGCAGTTTAGAGGTTTGCAAAAAGGGGGACCGACTGTGGATAAGCTGCAAACTTTGCGGAGGCAGCAAACTCCCCAGAGCCGCCGCCAACGTACCCGAGCTCACCCCGCCACCTCTCAGGCAGCGCAGGAAGCTGTCTCAGGCCGAGGGGCGCGACCCCGGCCCGCGGCTCCCGGGAACTTCCGCGCCGAGCCCGCCGCCGCGCCCCAGCCCCGCAACCGTCCCGAGCGCGGGACCAGCTCCGGCGCGCAAAGCCCCGGGACCCCCGACCCACCTCCAGAGGTGGCCGGAGGGCGGGCGGGATTGGGGAACGTCCCGGGACAGGGAGGGCGATGGCCCACTGAGCCCGGGCCCTGCAGAACCTCACCTCTCGGCCGCGGTACACCGGGGGCCACACCGCGGCCCGCTCCGGCGCTGGGCTTCCGGCTCCCGCCCGGACTGTTAAACTTCAGCGGCCGGAAGTCCCGCCCTCGGTGGCGTCACCGGGCCAGGCGCTGCCTCCGTGGGTGGCTCGGGATCGCGGGGCTGGGTGGGAACTGCGAGCCAGGGCGCCTCCCTCCGCGTCCCAGCTCCGGCGCTCCGGCCTCAAGCGCTACCCCTTTGTCGTGCACGTGTTCGCGGTCTGCGCGTGTGCCAGGCACTTTGCTAGACTCCGGGAGCGCAGGGATGAGGTCAAATGCTCATAGTCCCTGGCTCCGTGGAGCTTACAGTCGCACGCCCAGCTGTGCGACGTTAGGCGGCAGACGTTAATAAATAGTTACACGCTTAATTGAAAAGTGAAATTGTGACAACTGCTTGAAAGGGAAGGTATGTGATGTAAGAAGGCCCGACGTAAGAGAAATTAACATGGTTGTGGGCGTAGGGTGGACTTTCCTAAAGAGGAAAGAGGAGATAATGCCACATGCAAACAGAAAAACATGCTCAGGAAGGCTAATAAATAATCCCAAGTGTAAGCATCTCAGTTATCTGTCTTCAAACCCATGATCTTTTTTCCCGCACCACGATGCTGAGACCAGAACCTCAAACACCATCTGGTTGGCGGTTCTTTTGAAAGGGATCCTTCTCGGTGGAAAAGGAGCTGAACGGAGCTTTTCAAGTGCCCCTTCTACCTGACCCTCCTAGAAGCTCTACTAACAATTTTTGCTTAAAATACGGTAAATATAGGGCATTTCTTCTGCAAACACTGTTATTATTCTGTCATCTGAGTACGTATGGACTGTGTTTCTGAGCTAGGGACATAAGCCCCATCTATTTGTACGCACATTGCAAATAACTGGAAAACTAGTAAGTACAATTTTTCGCGAGCAGAAGTAGAAATCCTACTGAGTTGTAAAGATTGATGGGGAACCTCAAAAGGGGAAAGATAGCAAGCAGCAACTGCCTTAATTGTATAATTTGTAGTTCTTGAAGTTATTAAATTAAATTTTGACAGGCCAAAATTTGGGAAATGAGAAAACAAGGTAAGGGAGTGGGGACAGGGACAGTCAGGACAAATGCAGGAAAAGACTAGATCTCTGAAACTTTGAAGTCAGCAGGAAAATTAAAACTAGAATATATAAAACAATATGATATAATAATACATATCATATATACATATTGTATTATATAACAAAAACATATTGAATATACTTTAAACACTGTATGTATGTATATATAAATATGTATACATACACTACATATATAATTTCATTGTCTTAAAAACACAAATGTATTATTATATATTCCCACTTGATATATGAGGAAACAGAGGTTAAGTGACTTGTCTAAGGTCACACAGTTAAGAAATGACATGGACCGGAGTTAAACCCAGATCCATAAGGCTACGAACACTGTGCTGTAGACCATTATGCAATATAGGCAAGCGCCAAAACACAGCACAAAGACCCAAATGTTAACCTCCACTTCTTCCTCCCTGCTGGTGCCACAGGCTCATCAAGACTTAGAACTGTTCATCTAGAACAGTCCTGTCACAAACATCTCAATAAATTTTAAAAGAATAAATCTTAAAAAGTATGTTATCTGATGACAATAGAATGAAATAGAAATAGAAAAGATAAAAGCATCTAAAAAATCCCCAAATATCTGAAAATTAAATAACTTTACTTCTAAAAAACCCATAGGTCAAAGAAGAAATCAAACAAAAAATAAATGAGAAAATATTCAAACTGAGTAAGTATATTACAACAAATGAAAATTTATGGAATTCAGCTAAAACAATGCTTAGAAATATAGATCGTATCTATATTATGAGAAAAGATCCAATATCAATGATTTATGCTCTCGCTCCAGGGTCCTAGAAAAAAAGCAAATTGAACACAAAGATTAGAGTGGAGAATAAAATTGAAAAACAAATAAACAGTATTCTTTGAAATGGCTGATAAAATTGATAAACCTCCAGCTAGACCTATCAAGAAGAAACTGAAATACAAATTATCAACATGGGGATAGAATGAGAGTCCATCAGTACAGAACCAAAGATATGTTTTTTTGTTTTGTTATTTGCTCTTTATTTTTAATTTAGAAATTTACATGTGCACATTTTTATATATATATTTTTTATTGTTATTCAATTACAGTTGTATGCCTTTTCTCCCCTTCCCTCCCCCCCACCCCAGCTGAACCCACCTCCCTCCCCCACCCCCACCATCCCCCCCGATTTTGAACCAAAGATATTTTAAAAGATGATAAGGAAAGAGTATGAACAACTTTATGCCAATAAATTTGGAAACTTAAAATAAATATCTTGGAAGACATACAATATATTAAAATTGACACATGAACAAATAGATAATTTAAGTAGTCCTATATGCACTACATTATTTGAATTCATAATTAAGAAAATCCTTCCACAAAGAAAACCCCAGAATCAGACAGCTTCATTATTGAATTCTCTCAAAAACATGAGAAAGAAATATCAATTCAATATGAAATTTTTCCAAAACCAGCAGATGACGGGATATTTTCTAAACTCACTTCTTTAAGGACAGTACTTCTCTGATACCAAAAACAGATAAAGACATTAGAAGAAATAGCTATAGAGTCACAGCCCTCCTATAGAGATATAAAAATTTACATATGTCCAGAAAGTATCCAGTCGTGTAATATGAAAACTAGAAACATTTACTGAAGAAGATACAAGATACAAGAAACATTGTACAGAGGACCATGACACCTTACTCCCCTTCACAGTAGGCACCTTGGGACTTCACACGGTTCTCCCAGCGTCATTGGCAACTAACTGCAGCCCGTCGTTACTTCTGCTCCGGTAGCAGAAGCCACAGAACAAATTTTGCCTCCACACCTTTCCTGCCAAGATCCTGTGTCCAAATCTCAGACCCAGTAGTTTTGGAATCCCCAGATCAGCTTCTAGTTCTCGCACTGTCAGTTGCCAGTCTTTGTGGATTGCAGCCCCTACACGGTCAACATTCTCAGGTGTTCCGCTTGTTGCAGGACTTCCAGTGGATCACTTTCAACGGATTCTCGACCATCTTTGAAGTGTTTGTGCCACACTTTTATTTGCACTGCACTCATTGCATCATCCCCAAAAGCCTTCTGAATCTTCCAAATACTTTCTGCAGAGGAATGTTCAAGCTTAACACAAAATTTGATGCAGACTCGTTGCTTTGCTCACTGGGTCATTTTGAATGCAGCAGTCACACAGTATGTGTGCTCACTCAATGGTGTCTACCACCCCCACTGACTAGTACAGTGAAGTTGTCATTGTTCACGCGTGCGCATTCTAGTCCACTCTCCTTGGCTGCCAGATTACATCTGTGCCACGCAAACTATTTTCGTTATATTAATAATGGCTTGACTCTTTCCGGGCAGATTTCATATATGCAAATTGAATCCAGTAACATATGAAAAGGATTATACATGATGCCAAGTGAGGTTTATTCCAGAAATGCAAGGTTGGTTTAACATTCAAAAATCACAACATAATTCAGTGTATTAACAAAATAAAGACAAATAACTCATGTAATTATGTCAATAAATGAAACAAAAGCATTTGAAAAATTCAATATCCATTTATGGTTAACAACTCTCAGGAAACTAGAAAAAAAGGGAGGGAACATCCTCAACTGGTTTGAGAACATCTGTGAAAAGCCCATAGATAACACTGTACTTACTGGTGAAAGCCTGAACGCTTTTCTCCTAGGATCAAGAACAAGAGAGGGATACCTTATCTGGCTGTTACTGCTCAGTACGCTTCTGGAGGCCCCAGCCAATGAGATAAGATGAATAGATAAATGAATGAATGAATAAATGAACAACAGACATACAGAATGGAGAGAAAGAAGTAAAACTCTTTTTGCAGAAAATGTGGGGTATACTGAAAAATCATTAGGAATACAGAAAAAGCTCCCAGAACTAGTAAGCAAATCTATGCAAAGTCAATATACAAAAAAAGAGCAGCATTTCTATATATTAGCAATAAACAATTGGAAAATGAAATAAAAATTACAATTCCATTTCCAATAGCATCCAAAAGTATGAGTTGCTTACAGATAATTTTAATATGTGTAGTAATTATACACATTGCTGAAAGAAGTTAAAGACATAAATAGTTCTGTGATATTAAATAGATGGAAAACAGTATTGTTAGAATATTATTTTTTCATGTTAATCTACTTATTCCACTTAATCTCCACAAAATGCCAGCAGGTATATATTGTGTATGCACAAAATGTCAGGCTGATTCAAAAATTTATATTAGAATGCCAATGGTCTAGCCAAAACAATTACTTTGCAAAGACAAAGTCAGAGGATCTACACCTGATACCACCTGTTCCTTTGAAGTCCCTCTGCCCCACACGTTTTCCTTGCATACTCTTCCCTTGAACTTTCTCATGGCTCCCTCTGACACTTCCATCAGGGTTGTGCGCAAACGTCACCTCTTCAAAGACGCTTTTCTCTGGACGACCTGATCTAAAATATCCCCCACACCTCATCGTGCTCTTTCTCACCCTAGTTTATTTGTCTGCAAAGCATATAACTACCTGACATTTTAGCATATTATACATTTATTTACTTGCTGTTTGGTTTGTTCAGTCCCTGTACTGGAATGAAAGTGCCACAAGAACAGGAACTTGCCCTTTTCCTGTTTTGTTTTTGCTATTATATTCCCAGGGCTTAAAACAGTGCCTGGCATATAGTAAGCACTCAGTATCTATTTGTTGAATCAGATAATGGATAAAGAATGAATGTCTCCAGCCCAGATCTCTCACCTGAGTGCAGACCCTTATACTCAACTGCTCCTGTCTTTTTCAGATCACAAAACCAACTCTCCGCAAAACCGTCCCCTCTTCCAAAGCTCCTCATATCATCCCAACGGCTCAAACCAGACATTTGTTCTCATAAACACCCAAACAGGTGATCACTAAACCCAGTAGGTTTTATTGATGACTATCTCTCAAATCTGTCTACTTCTTCCTCTCCTCACTGCTGTTATCTTGGTTTAGATCATCCTCGACTCTTGACTGGATTGTTGAAATAGTCCCCCTCCTGATTTGCTTTCCTGGCTCCAGCCTTTTATCCATCTAACTATCCTTCAAGCTCCTACTTCAATGCTTTTCATAAAAATGCAAATCTGATCACATGGCTTCTTTGCTTAAAACCTAGACCCTTAGAATAAAGTCTAAATTCCTCCGCATGGCCCATGAGGCCCTTCACCACCGCCTCATGCTGACGTCCCTAGCACTTCACTGGTCACCTGCCCAGCCTAACCGAGCAGGTGTGCCACCTATGCAACACCCTGTCTAGCCTTTACCCTTGCTGCTGCCTGTGCTTAGAACATGGCCCTCTGCCTCTCTCCAATGTGATCAGATGGCAAGGACTAAGAAAGTATCCCTTCTTGCTGGATGCTGCCGCAGCATCCTGTGTCCACCCCCAAGGAGGTAAATCTGGGTCCACTCATTGCCTACCCTTTGCACTAGGCTCAAAACTCAGGATTACAGTGCCTGCATAGGAAACATACGTCTTTGTGTCTCCAGGACCTAGCACGATACCTGACACAAAGGATTTACTTAAAAAATGTTTGATGAGTGAATGAATGAATCTGTTTTTCAGAACCTGATTTTAGAAGACAGCAGTGAAGTGGAAAACGGATTGCCGGTAGGGAGTCGGAAAGCAAGCTGACTACTTAAGAGCTAATTGACATATTCCAGACAAGATGAAGAGGGCTGGACTCAGGCAGAGGCTATAGGGATGGAAATGAGTCAGAATCAAGAGCCTTTTCTAAAAACCCAAAAGATATTTATGAGCAAGTGCAATTGATTGAACACTGTATTTTCTGAAGGATGGCTCTACTGCTTTAAATTTAGACAAAGGGCTAGAAAGCCAGACATATCCCCATGAGAAGCAATCAATCAACAAACTTTATGAAAGTGAGAAGAGGTGATTGAAATAGAAAAAGAGGTTAGCAAGGCACACAGAGTTTCTGGTACAGATATTAAAGAGCGTCTTACAGATATTAAAGAGAGCCAGGGAATCGAGAGAGTAGCAAGGAGAGCAAACATTTTAGCACAGAGAATGTAGTAACTGGAAAATTTTGCTTCAGCCCTTAATATAGTAATAAAATTTGCAGACAGTCCATAACACTATACTGACTGTGCAGTATATATTATATATCATACAAGCTGCCTTCTATTTTGACGAGGGAGGTAAAAAAGTAAGCAAGCAAGTTTCTGGAATTTACTGGAGGGAAATAACTTCTTTCCAAGACATGTCATAGGATCAGTGTGGTCTCATCCCATTTACACCTGCCACCTCTAGAGCCATAACATGAAGGTAACAGTTACGCCATCCCTGAAACATGGGAATGTTGTGTAATGTCTGTCCTCTCAGGCAAAGTGTAGGGAAGGGAAGGGGATGGATAGTTTCTAGGAGTCTTCTATGTTTAGGACACTACGGCATACACATATGGTATGTGTGTGTGTGTGTATATGTCCCCTGCTTCTACTTCTTAAGAATAAATATGAATTATTATGCCATAATAATTGATTTTGGAAAATTCTGTTTGGAGATTGTTTTCTTCAAAAACAATGAAAACCTGTACATACACTTTTTCTGAATAGGTAATGAATACATTTATAAAACATTTAATCAGTACACATAGGGAGAGGTAAAAGTCAATCTTCCCCACCCCTGATACTGAGCTGCAATTTCTTCAGTCTAGGGCAATAACTAAAAATAATTCCTTGTGCTTCCTTCCGAGAACATTCTATGTATGTGTACAAATTTACATAATTCATTCAAAACCTAGTCCATATATACTGAACACAAACATAAGCTTAGTATACAATTGTTTTGTGCTTCATTTTTTTCCCTTGACAATATATATCCGATAGTTCTCCATCTTTGAACATATTAGTCTCGTTCCTCTTCCCGATCACATAATATTCCACTGTGTGGATGCATCGCATTTTATTTAGCGAAGCCCCTGACAGTAAATACTAATGACATTTTGACATACTCTTTATATATACATAATTTCCCACATAAGCAAGTACAACGCAATATACTAACTGCATTGTGCAATAGTAATATAAGGTGAAAAACAGATGTAATTTAAATATTTTAGCAACCACATTTTAAAAAGTAAAAGAAACAAATGAAATTAATTTTTAAAATGTGTTATATTTAACCCATTATGTCCCAGATATTATCATTTCAACCTGTAAATCAGTTTAATACACTAATGAGATTTTTATATTCTTTTACTTATACTAAATCTTTGAAATCCAGTGAATACTGGGTGGGGCAGAAATAGGCTTATAGTTGTTCGTATGGAAAATAACAACACAGGAATAAGCTCTGTTTCACGTACTCAGAACCATAGACCTACTCTGGCCCCACCCTGTATTTTATGCTTAAAGCACATCTCAGTCCACCTGAGCCACATTTCAACTGTCCTGTAACCAGATGTGGTCGTTGGTTACCAAATCATGCTGGCTGCCAAACAGATGTGGAATTGCTCAAAAGAATAAGTAGTGAAATTTCTATGGCTGTTGCCAAACTGCCTTCAAAGAACTTGTACCCATTTACCTTCCCTTTAACACTGCATGGAGTGCCTACTGTCCCACATAATTTGTTAGTCAGTTAGGAGGTGAAAAATAGCATATCAGTGAGTGTTAATTTGCATTTACTTTATTATAAGCAAGACCTTTTTATTTGTTCAAAAGCTATTTGTATTTTCTTTGCAGTGGGCTGTTTTATGTCCTTTGTTCATATATTTTCCACTGGATTTTTTTTTCTCATCGATATATGAGAGAATGAAAATAATCCCTTTGTCTATCATAAATGTTGCAAACATTTTCTCCAGTTTACCTGATTTTGGCTTTGGTTATGATAGTTTTTTGTATGCAAAATTGTTGACATTTTATGCAGTCAAAATATCAATTTTTACAACTTCTGGATTTTATCATGCTTATATAGAAGCCTTTCTCTGTTTAAGATTATTTAAAAATCTTTTCATAACCTCTTCTAATCCTTGCAATGAAGTTATAAGACAGATGTCATTATTTTCATCTTACAGTAGAGAGAATGGATGCTTAGAGAAATATTAAATAAATTGCCTAAAGACAGCAAGCTAATAAATGGCGGAGCTAGAATTACAATGGAGTCAGTCAGTCTAACTTTTAAGACTACGCTCGCTCTTTTGACTAGACTGTAATGGTCACTATAATCTGTGTTAGGTGTCTCACTACTGTTCACTTTTAAGTCCTAGTGCTATATTCAACATATCATTATCATTAGCTACAACATTGCATTAATCCTCACACCATATTCCACAAAATTCCAGACAAATTTTTACACAATGTTTGGACATTCCCACAGACTCTCTGTTGGGCATGGGGAGAAAACAAAAAAGTAAAATTTCATAGAGAGTAAGCAGAGAAGAGCCTTTTCTAGACCAAAGGGTTTGAACATTTTTATGTCAGGAGCCAGAAATCATGGATAGATTTTGGAAAAGGTGGTGACATGTTTGGGAGATGGAGAAAGGAGGAAGAGAAGAGGAGAAGACCATCGGGGCTCTGGAGAGGAAAATTACTCTCTCTCATTACTGTATCACATTATTAGGCTGCATTCCTATTATTTACCTTTTTCACCAAATTTTACTTCAAATGACAACTTGGGTTGTTCTTAAAAGCCATGCATTTTTACCCATTCAAGCTCTGAGACAAATTCGTAAGAGAAGTTCCACAAATGTCTTGTGCAATAACATCACTGCTGGGATAAATGGACAATCTCCCAATGGGAACACCTTTTAGTTTATTAAAAAAAAAGTCACTTTGTGATCTTATTTCATGCCAAAAACAAATTTTAATTACCATAAGGAGCAGAAATTCTACTTTCTTTTCTTTTCTTTTTTTTTGGTTTTTTAAATATATTTATTGATTATGCTATTACAGTTGTCCCATTTCCACCCCTTCACTTGACTCCATCCTGCCCACCCCCTCCCTCCCACATTCCCCCCTATAGTTCATGTCCATGGGTCATACATATAAGTTCTTTGGCTTCTACATTTCCTACACTATTCTTACCCTCCCCCTGTCTATTTTCCACCTATCATTTATGCTATTTATTCTCTGTACCTTTCCCCCCTCTCTCCCCCTCCCACTCCCCTGTTGATAACCCTCCATGTGATCTCCATTTCTGTGGTTCTGTTCCTGTTCTAGTTGTTTGCTTAGTTTGCTTTTGTTTTTGTTTTAGGTGTGGTTGTTAATAACTGTAAGTTCGCTGTCATTTTTACTGTTCATATTTTTATCTTCTTTTTCTGAGATAAATCCCTTCAACATTTCATATAATAAGGGCTTGGTGATGGTGAACTCCTTTAACTTGACCTTATCTGGGAAGCACTTTATCTACCCTTCCATTCTAAACGATAGCTTTGCTGGATACAGTAATCTTGGATGTAGGTCCTTGTTTGTTTTTTTTTAATTTATTTTCAATTACAGTTGATAAACAATATTATATTAGTTCTAGTGTACAACACAGCAATCAGAGATTTGGATGCCCTACAATGTGATCATCCCCGTAAGTCTAGCGCCCATCTGATGCCATCTGTAATTATTATCTTCACTATATGTGTCACTCTTAGGGAAGTAAACATAAGCCATATGTTTAGTTAATAAGCGAGTCTCTTCAAAATGAAGACTAGTCTATGGGCATTTGTCTTAATTTTTTAATCAATACCTTGCAGACATGAGTCTAAAAGACTGACTGGGATTCAGCTGCAAACTGGCTTCTACCAGAATCGTTCAACAGATTGTGGACATCTGTTGTTTGTGGTCGCCTCGATTCCGACCGTATATTCTGGAAACAGCCACTTCCTTCTCATGGATTTGTTCCTCCTTCTTCAAAGCACATGATTCTGGTACCATTCATAGTACCTGTCCTTTGGTCTGGGAGTAGGCTCCTGACCCTGGCTGGCCTGGCCTGTTACAGTCCTCAGAAAGTTGTACATTCTGAAGTCAGTAAAGAGAGTTCCCTCTTCCTTCTGGATTTGCAAGGATGAGAAGATGTGAGCCTGGAGCTACCTACAGTCTTGTTTTTCTCCGTGGACCACAAGCCTGTCTGTAGTAGAAAAGAGTAAGACCAAAACAGAGAAGGAGAGAGATGTGTGAATGAGGGATTATGGGGAAAGATGAGGAGAAAAGGGTATATCATTTAAGATTCTAGATCCTCTATTGTTTTTCCATTAATATGAACTAATAAACTCCTTAAGCTGATTTGAGTTTCCAGTACTTGCAACCAAAAGAGAGCTAATAGCTGCTTTTATTAATGAGTTCCAACATATCCAATCTGACTTCAGTTTTTATCTCACTGAATCTTTTGAAGTCCATGCGTTCATTAGCTATGCTCCCTTTCTCATACATAATCTTAGCTTTCATCCCACCTCCCTGGCTACTCCACCTCGGTCTCCTTCTGGCACTTCGCCCTCTGGATTTTCACACTGCGCCTTTCTTCTTGTGAAATAGCATGAAACCCACAGCTTTGGAAGTCATTTCTACTCTTTTTGTTCCATAGTAGACATCCCACAGGCACCTCAAGCCCAAAGGGGTTACAGAAAACCTATTGTTTTTGATACCAAATCTGCTTCTCCTATTCCTATATTCTGCATCTCAACCAGTTAACCCATTACCTAAAGACCAAACGAGAACCCCAAGAATCACTGTTGGAGTCTTCCTCCTCTATCTTCTCTCTCCCTCCACATTCCATCAGTCGTGAGATCATAGAAACTTTACTTTCTATGTATCCTTCAAATTAGTCCCTACTTTTCACCTTAACACATCCTGCCCAGTTCAGACTGTCTGGTCTGTGATATTACCGTTACCTCCTGCCTCCCAGTGAGTCATTGTACCTCCAGGTCTGTCCCTTTGTGATCCACGCTGCAAATTATTGCCAGAAGGATCTTCCTACACAGCAAATGGGATCATTTCAACTGCTCTCCTGAGCTTGCTTCGGGAGACGGCTCCCCGTCCCTTTCAGGACAAGGTCAAACTCCCAGCTCAGTACACACAGCCATTCGTCAGTCGCTGAGAATGTACTGAGCACTCACCACGTCCCCAGGGCTGTACCTGCAGAAACACAAAACAAAATCAGGGGTTCTGCCTAAAAGAGCCACTAGTTTTGCTTCTGTACAAATAAGCTTCAAGGCTTTTGGGGGGAGAAAGTTACTAAACAATAAAACGATGTAAATTTGCATCACAAATGCTGTGATTCAGACTTTCTTCACCCTTTCTAATTCTATTAAGAAAATAACATCAATACATGATCCAAGAGACCCCCAATCTGCCTTATTTGCCTACTACAAACTCACTCTTTTAGCCATTGTGTTTGAACAGTGATGAGGCTCTTCTAGAAAAGATTAAAGGGGGACTCAGCCCCAAGAGTGACTTTTTGCATCTTCTGTAGCTATTGATTGACAGGAGCACTCAAGGAAACAGAACACCATAGCCCTCACTCCTGACCTTGATGGAGAATGCTTTGTCACCGGCATCTACTTGGGTTCACCTGTGGGTCGAATAGCTATCCCGTTGCTCTCTCAACACAAAGTAAAAGATGCTCTATATCATTTGGTTTCTAATAACATGCCACCGACTTTGATGCAACATTATGCGGTTAGAGTATCTAATTGGTTCAGTGCATGCTTCTGTAATAAAAGGTGCATTAAGTTTGCTTTATGTGTATGGTTTGACTTTGAGTTAAGAACAGCGTTTCCCACTTTAAACTAGAGAAAAAAGGAGGAATTATATCAGAGGGAACAATCCTTCACCTGATAACCTAATGGATTTTTTTCCTTCTAATTTCCATGAATCTAGATGCATCTTTTGTAAAGAAAAAAATGTGTTCTGGCTGTTAATTGACAGCTGGAAATATTTTGCTCTGGTTCGTCTGGACTTTCATCACTGATTTCACTTTTGAGGAGGGGCACTTGTCTCTGAAAAACTAATTTTGAAGGCTGACTAATAATGGTCCAAGGGTGACTCATGACGCAGGAAGGTATGCATGAGGCAGGTTCATGAATAGGGAAAAAAAAAGTTGTTTGATCTATTTCCTTCCCTCCGTTGAGTGCTGGTTAATAGGTGCATTCAGTTTGAAGAAATTCATCAAGCAATATACTTAGGATTTGTATATTATACTTCAACGAAAAAAATTTTTAAAATTTGCAACCTCCCCTCCCTACATGGTGGATGAATTAGACATGAATGCAGACACGCACACACTCCTAGTCTGTGCTCTGTGGTTCCTCTTTCAACGCACTGTAATACTTTAAAGTAATACTTTATTGTAATTGTGTATTATTAGCAATCTTTCCTGATAGTGTAAGGTTTTGTTTAGTGGAACTCATAGAAATCTTTTAAATGTGACTGAAAGGAGCATCTCTAAGTGGTCTAAACTTGGTACAATGTAAACCAAGTGTAAAATCTTCATGTCGAACTCAATGAAACAGCCCCACTTCAATTATAAACCAGATTTCAGTGTGCAAACTTAGGTGGACTAGCGGGTCACTACAGTAATCGCGTCCTGTCACCTGCCCTCCCCAGCTATGCAGGCTGGTTTCCGCCTCCTGCCATCTCTGAGTAGATCCACATTCTGGGAATGTGGTCTGCACGTGTATGTCACCTTTGACTCAGAATTCCCATGGCTCTGATTTAGATCAATTTATGCATCATCTTCTGTTGTGCACCTCAGACATGGGCCAGTTTGTCCTTGAACTCCCCACTGAAGTCCGTCTCTCACAGAACACATCTGTGTGTGGAAGAGAAGGAGGGGCATTCTGCCTCTCTGCTGCTTCTCACCCTTTTCCCTCAAGCATCTTTCTTGTCCCACTTCCCCTTTCCATTGGTCTCCCCCCAAAATTACCTTCTCCTGTAGAACAATTTAGGCCATTACTTCCTACCTGCTCAGAGCTGCCCTTTACTTATACCGAACATGCTCAGTAAACAATGGACCATTTTCCCCAAAGCTTCCACCTTGAGCAGCACTAAGCTCTGCTACCAGCTTCTGAAATTACACAGCCGAAGCAAGTGAGCTGATTCAGAAGTAACTGAAAAATAACTCATAAGCTACTCCTCTTCCCTAGTTCCCTCGAGAGGTTGGTGAGGGGGCACAGTGTCCTCTATCTTGCTTGGGAGGGTCTCAAGTGTTTTCAAAGGGGGAAAAGAACAATATATTTTCCCACTGGATACACTACGCCCCCCAATTTTGAAAGCAGATGCTGCTCAAGTCAATTTTGGTTTTAAATAACCCGTTTTTCTTTTCTTTAGCTCACATCCGTCGTGAACTATGCCAGAATACATTTATGGAGAAGTCTGTGCTAATCATTCATTACGATACCAGTATACCAGTTGTATTGTATTCTAATGTAACTCGTACTTGTGGATTTCAAAGAGCTTCCTCAGATTTAATTAATCCTCAGCTTTGCTAACGAAGAGCTTCACTCCCACCTGACGTGAGTTTGGATCTCTAATCTGTTCCTCCAGGTCACTTCGTTTTTCTTGAAACGGTACATTTATAATTTAACATTTCAGATCTTTCACATTCCCTATTAAGCAATTATTTTGATTACTTCATTATCTTTAATTTTTTTTCCTAGACTATTTAGGTTGGCTTCTGCCTACTGCTAGCCAAGTGTAATTCCGACATTCTCTCTCATTCCCTGTATTAGCATGATTTGCATTAGCAAGGGATTCATTTTCACTCTGAAGACTGAAAACAATTTCATTACCTGATAAAAATTATCTTCTCATACACTATAAGCAGCAATTCTCCTCATTTATGGTCTCATTAGGCATTTCATCTACCCAGTACATCTTTGCAATTCTTCCTCTTTCCAGAAGTAATCATTCTTGTGGCTCTGCTCTCAGCATCTTGGGTTAGAGTCTCATTTCTGCCTGCCTTCCCTCTCTTGTTCTTTCTTTTCCTAATGTGATAACTGCACCATCTCCTCTGTGAGCCCCATGCTACGTCCCACTCTTCCCAAACACTTTGCTTATGTTTTGTTCTAACACCCACATGGCTGTATCATGAACTTTAAGTTTACATTTCTGTTGTCCTTAACACCACACGGGCTGGGCCACAGGCCATGGATCTTCGTGTTTGCAGAGCCTGTGTCTAGCACACAGCAATGATCAGATGTATACTGAATAAATAAAGAACTAAGTGCATGTGCATGTTCATTTTTAACTTGAAAACTTATACTTTCAAACCTCAGGAGAGAGTGAGAAGCCAAAGCAGCTTGATAAGGAGATCAATCTGCTAGACAAACTAAGGACAAGCTGGAGATAGATCTGTAGTAACAGGCAAGAAGTAGTTAAACTGCTCCCGTCGGGGTCAAAAACAACCTTTAGGCTGCAAGAGGCTATATGAGCAAGAGCAAAAGCTCAAAACAGTATCTCGAGTATCTGGATATATTGTAAATGACCAGATGGGTCAAGAGCCAGCTCAGATCTAGAGTCTTCTCTGAAAACAAGATATAGAATCACGACTATTTCTTCTCACCAAATCTCCAAAAGCAAACAGATAAAAAATTCCTGTCTGACGTTGCACTCTTGATTTTTTCTCAGTTCTATTCACCCCTTGAAGAGAAAAAACAAACAATCAGAACTCTACCTTTTCACCTTAAGTATATTGGAATATAAGAAATGTTGAAGCATCGTCCTACGGCATTGGGGTCAATTCCTTAGGAAAGTCAAGGTGCCTGCCTGCTGCTTCCTGTTTTTAAGGAAGTAGAATTCCCTTGCGAGTGTCAATTATGTTAAGTTGAAAATGCTCCTAAACCCTTAAGTGGAGATGTTTAACAGACAACATCTATAGGTGGCTATAGCAGTTCAGAGTTAGGGAAGCAGTCTGGGCTGGAGACAAAATTTGGAAGAGGTTAGCACGTTAAGTGGTACTGATGGGATCATCTTGAGTGATTGTATTACGAAGAAAAAAGGGAGCGCATGCCGGGTAGGAAATCTTTTGCTGAAAACTCTGGTCAGACAGCGTTTACATCAGGGGTCAGCAAATTATGACCTGTAGGTCAAATCTGGCCCTCTGTCTGTGCTTGCTCAGTGCTAGAGCTAGGAACAGCTTTACATTTTTAAACAATTAGGAAAAATCCAAAAAAGAGTATTTCATGACACATAGAACTTGTACAAAATTAAAATCGATAGGGTTCCGTTGGAATGCAGCCAGCTCATTTGTTACGTATTGTCTACGGCTGCTTTGCACTGCGACAGCAGAGTGGACTAGCTGCAGCAGAAACACACCACCTACCACTTACTATGTGACTCTTTCTAGAACAAGTGTGCCCACTCGTGGTGCTGTGTGAGCATATGGATCCTGGCACTGCTGCAGTCACCTGTGAAGTGAATCAGACCTGAAGCCCGCTTTACCTCTGTACTTTTCAGCTACATCAGAAGTAGATTTTCTATGATCCAAAAACAAGATTTTTAACCAAAACTGTTGTTATAAGATCCAGATGTAACCTCAGTCCTTTTTGAGCTTAATATACCCAAACTTGACTCAAATCTCCCATTTCATACCTATGATGGTCCAAAGCCATTCTCACAATTTCTAGAAATTCCCAAACACTTACCATAACAGAATACCATATACTGGATGGCTTAATCAACAAATGTTTATTTCTCACAGTTCTGGGGGATAGGAAGTCCAAGGTCAAGGTGCCAGCAATCTAGTGTCTGGTGGGAGCCCTCCTTTCAGTTTGAGGACAGTGGCTTTCCTGCCGCACCCCCATAGGGTAGAGAGCGAGCTAGCTAGCTCTCGGGTCCCTTTTTATAGGGGCCCTAATCTCATCATGAGGACTCCACCCTCATGACCTCATCTAAACCTAATGACATCCCCAAGAGCCCATCACATTGAGGGTAGAGATGAAATGCATGAATTTGGGGAGACACATTCTGTCCATGGTGATTGTGTCCTCACAGCCCTTGCCCCACGAACACCCCACACTCCTAACATCTGCTGTGTATTGTTTACCCACTCAACCTCATCATTGGTTTCCTGATGATTTTTTATTCGTCCACATGCTACCTGCATGTCTTTGGTAAATGCTCATAACCTTCACCTATTTTTTTAAATGAATTTTGGGCCCTGACCATTGTGGCTCAGTAGGTTGCGAACTGGCCTGCAAAGCGAAAGGTCACTGGTGTGATTTCCAGTCAGGGCACATGCCTGGGTTGAGGGTTCAGTCCCCGGTTGGCTGGGACACATATGAGAGGCAACCAATCGACGTTTCTTTCCCTCTCTTTCTCCCTCCTTTCTTCTCTCTCTACTTTCTCTTTAAAAAAAAAAAATTTGGTGATTTCCCTTTTCATTAACAAATAAGATGAGTCTTTATTCATTAATAATAAATAAAGACTTATGTTGGGATTTAAAAAAACAAAACATACTGTATTAAATATTACATTTGACTTCTGGCACTAACCCATGTCCTGAAATAAACCTTGATGTTAATATAGTCACGCCAGCTCTCTTATGTTCAGTGTCTGCATGGTGTACAAGGCTCTGTCCTTTTACTTTCTTCTGCGTGTTTAATTTGCTATTACGTTCATCCAATGAATTTTTTATGTCAGATGTGTTTTGTTTTCAGTTCCAAGACTTCCATTTGGTTCTTTTTTTCTATGTATTTCATTATCTTCCCTGATATTTGCCATCTCTTCACTTATTATATCAATGTTTTCCAATAGGTCTTTTACATGTATATCATGGTTACTTTAAAGTCTTCATCTGGGACTTCTCTAGATCTGTAACTGGTTTTCCCCTGATTCTAGTAGACTGTTAGTGATGTCAAATCACCTTGATCTTGTGGCAGCTTGATAGAACGGGCTTAGTTGTTTTGCCCTTGGACCTCAGTTGTAGTCTTTAGCTCCAGCATTTTTATTCTTAAAGTGTGGCCTTCTTCGGGTTTCAGTGAAAAAGCACAAAGCATTTAGTAAGTCCATTTTACTTGGATGGACTTGAATTCCAAAACTTGTCTCTCTGGCACCGAGCTAAAATCTCTGCTCAGCTCCTTAACCTTCCAGCTGTTACATTCCACTGGATCCCCCTCATCACGGGCAAGTGCAGTTTGGTGGTCAGCCAACAATTTGAAGTGAATTTGTGCACAGATTTGGGGGCTCCCCACCCTCTGACCTCTGAATCCTCGGTCCAGTCAGCCTCTTCCGGGTTGAGCTCTGTCCTTACCCATTCTACCAGACGAGAAGAGCCCTCAGGAAAAAGCTGTTTAAATGTGGATCTCACCTAGTTTGTTTCCCTTATTTCAAGAATCATCTCACCTAGTTGGTTTCCCTTATTTCAAGAATCATATCCCCTCCAGGGTTTCTGCATATTTTCAGTCATTCCCCAGGGGATTCAGACAGTTATTTTAATTCTGATTTTATAGTTGCTTATATTGTTTTTAAGTCAAAAGTTGAAAATTGTAATTACTAGGTGGTAGTTCAATAAAAGCAACTCTGTTACCAGAAGTGAACTCCTCTTAATAAAAAACAAACAAAAACCCTCCAGTCTTTCTAGTCAGAACTGAACTTTCCTGAAAGGTATGTGTAATAATTTAAGATGTAACAATAGTGAACAATAACTGTATCGAGCATCCAGCATCTGCTAGCCAATTTTCCTGGTGCTCTTATCTACCCAATTCATATACAAGAAAATTGAAGTGTAGAGAGGTTAAGAAACTTTGCCCAAGTTCAGGGGGGTAGTAAATAGTAAAGCCAGAAGTCCAACCCACATGGCCCAATGTCGCTGCTGACTCTCTTAACCACTATCCCATGATGCTGCTTAGGTGTGGGCTGGTTGTTCCCTAGTGGAGGCACGTTAGAGGGAATTAAAGCTCATGGTACATCACTGAAATAAATAATCTGTACAGTTCCTTTAAACCTATAAATTCATTATCTTATAAAAAGTATAATCCTCCATCAGCCAAAAATAACTCGTTTTTATCAGAAAGATTATTTTCTCTCGGTTAGAAAATGTACACATAAAATGCTATTTCCATGTTCACTCAGCCCCTGCGGAATCGATTCCCTTCCCTCTACTTTAGAACCTGACTCACAGCACCTCAAGCAGAACTGTGTGTGTGTGGTCACCTGCATGGCGGCAGCACTAGTCCTATATTGCGCTGACTCTGAATGCAGTGTCAAGATTCAGAAACCAACTGACTTCAAGCCATTCACAGCATCAGCTTTTATAAGCCAACTGACTCCAAGCCATTCAAGGCATAAGCCTTTGAAGTTTTGAAAGTTATAATTTTGGTGTGCATTTCCACACCACCACAAATACATTTGAAAAATATTTTTAACCAGTGAAACTGCTCTAAGAAAAAAAGCCACACTGAAGTATTTTTCCTTAGACAAAAACAAAACTGTTTTTAAGATCAATAAAAATATCCCTTTCCTTGATATCCTTCGCTTGCTACCTGCCTCCCAAATTAGTTTTAAACGAATTCATGAGTAATGGATAGTGTTTTAAAAAATAAAATAAATGAAAACCCTACAAAGAAATCTATGATCTACAAACCGTTGGAAGCCTAGTCCTTGAAATGATTTATGAACTGGGTTGCATTTTACTATAGGCTGCTATTTAAGACACGGTTCATGGAGAGTACGCTCACGTAAGAACCCACAGGAAAATCTGCTTTCTGGAATTAGTACCAGGAATACCAGCGCTTCTCCTAAGTTCGGGGTCTGTTCTCCCCTCACACTACCATTCTTCTTGTGACGCACTGTGTGCACTTATCAATACGAGCTGCAGAAAAGCACACAGCCACGTCTGTGGCTCACCCCTAGGAAGTGTGAAGGTCATCACAGCATCTTTTTTCAAGCAATTGACTCCCCGCTCTCTCTTACTTCCCTACCTTTGTTTGTTTTCTTTGCTTCATTTTGCTTATATGGTTTTACTTGATCTTACCTTTGCATTGAGTGCATGCCTGTAAGCTCCCTTATAACCCTTTTTGAGCAAGTCTGAATATAATCTGGAATTGACTATCACAGTTTTAAAAATAAGAACCATCAAACTGTAAACAAAATTGAGAGACAAATGAAAGCTTGAGCAAATTTTACAAAAACATACATGGAGGGTTAATAGACTTGATAGTGAGGGTTCTTGGAGACAAACAAGAAAAAAACAAATGAACAAACAAGTAAAAAATCAAACAAAGGTCCTGAAGAGGCATGAAATAGGGGGAAAATGCATTGGGCTGATAACAAATGTGAAAAACATTCAACCTCAGTTGTAGTCAAAGAAATGCAACTCAAAACTTGATGAGAAATCCTGTAAAAAGAGAGAGAGAGAGAAAGAGAAAATAAATGTATTTCCTTGCAATCCACCCACCTCATCCCCTGACCCCAAGGAGAGGAACAGACATACAAGTAAGCATCTATATAATGGAGTATGACAAGGGCGTGTGCCTTCCATGGAGGTGTCGGGGGACACGGTGAAGACAGGTCTCTGGCGGGGGAGATGCCTGTGCTGGGTCTGGCATGAAGAGCTGGTGCCCATAGATGCTGTGTTTTGAAGGAGAGGACGGCCTAAGTGGCATTCCTCACGTACAGAGTCTCTGGTATATAGCGGGCACTTGGTAAATACTTTTTCACTAAACAGACTGAGAAAGGACACTCTTTGCCAGGAAGCAAAGGCACAGAGCACTGATGAGCAGTGTGTCAACTGAACAAACGTGTGCGTGAGCGAGCGAGCTAAGTCTGTCAGGGAACTACTAATGTGTCCCTGAAAGATCACGTAAATGACCGGCCTCCAAAGGACAAAAACGAAGATTTTTCCCCCCGCCTATGGATCATTACCTAGCAGTAGAAAGAACTCTAGACAATTCCTTTGGATCTAATTACATCCTGGTTTTTTTAAACTGCAGCGGATGAACCAAACCACAAAGGCCTCATGTTCTCACTCGTGCATTTTGCCAGCCAGCAGGCTCTGGGAAGGCCCATCTGTGCCACATCTCACGGAATGTGGACAGCCAGCTCAACTCTGTATACTTTTCAGTCTGAAGGTTGTTTTTTTGTTTGCTTGTTTTTTCCTGGCTATTAGGGAAGATAATTCGATGTGCTATAGGAAATACATTTAAATATTAACACACTGTTTCACAGTGGTGGACTTCTGGCCAACTTTTATTTTCTACTCTGTACCTTTCAATATTTTGCACATTCTCTACATTGGTCCGAAATTGCTTTTATAATGACAAGAACAGAAATCAGTCCAAGAAATCCTTGTGAATCTTGTGGGGGAGAATTAAATTAGGAAAGTTGGGAAGCAACTTAGAAATCTTCAAATTACTCCAAAATCTACTGAGTTTTTACACTGTGGACAATTTAACGGGAGGAGGGTTCAGGGTGATGTGTGCTTGGGCAGAATGTGGTTTCAGACCTGTTCCCTTCTAAGCTATTAAATACAAAATGTATCAATGTTATCTTAAATATCAAACAGGACCAAAGGCAATTTAATAGCAATTAATTTTGTGCTATCTCCAAAGCTCCAGTTGAAAATGTCCTTGTTGCAATAAAATTCCTGTTCCTCTTAACCCAGCATTTTAACTAATGAATTTAATTATAAAGAGAACTGCTGCTGTCACTAAAGCCTTCTTTTTTTCAAAGACTTCTTCTTAATCACGCCTGTTTTTATGACAAAAAAGTAATATGTTGCCATGGAAATTGTAGTGTCAAACTTGCAACTCATAAAGCTCTACTGAAGTGTGAAGCAAAAATAGGAAATGTGTTCAGCAAAGAGAAAAACCTTAATATATTTTTAAAACATTGAAATTATGATAGTAGATGGATTTTCCAAGAGAACCTCATTGCGTGTAAGTAGCAGCCATGTAAAAATTTCTGCATATATCCCATTTCAGAAAATCAAATTATTTAAATTATAACTATATAACCCACAATTGATAGAAACTGTACAGGGAGTCTTCCTCAATTTAATTAAACATTTATGGAGGCTTTACTACCTTATATTAAAATTTTATATTTTCATACATTGGCTGTGCTAAAATTGGGCCCGTGCATACTTTGAAATTAGCCTCAAAATGATCTTTCGTTGTCACTGAAACGCCAAACAGTGGGACCAGACATGAACTACTCGGTTACAGTTGTACATAGAGAGCAGAGTTCTAACTCCCATGTGAGCCAGGAGCCATCCGGAACATTCTGGCCAACAAGCTGGGGAAGGTAAACGAGTGTTCGTTTTCAGTTTATGAAGTATATGATGTATGTGAAAAAGTAGAGACAAATATAACAAACCCCAGATTATAAAAGACAATTTTACAAATACAAATGAACTTCTTGGGCACATTTCCTATGACACGTTCCTCCTCCTTCACCCACAAGGTGACCACGAACCTAATTCTGGTGTGGACCGTGAACCTGTGTTTAAAAATGTCCTAGCCCATAGTTATCCGCCCATAAATACATATATTATGTCATTTTGCCTGTTTTGAAAATTTTGTAAGTGGTATCTTCCTATACATGTTCTTCTGCGATATTTCACTTTTTTCTTCTGCTTAATGTGCTTCTGAAGTGTGTCCAGATTGATATATGCTCTTATATATGAGAAATGAAAATTCATTCATAACTGTTCTGCAGTTGTGTGTTATTCAGTAATTTATAGCTTTTGTGTAATATTCTACTGTATGATAACAACACTATATATTTATCCATTCTCCACCTTAGGGATACATAGTGGGTTTCGAGTTTTTTGACTACGACTACTGCAATCAGTGCATCAGTGAACATTTTTGCAAAAGTCTGTTTGAGCACGTGAGTGAGATTTTCTTTGGGGATACACCACAGATATTTCAAATATGAGAAAGAGTGGTTAAACTGTGGACTTCTGGGTCCACAGTTTTCTAGTATTCTAGTTTTCTAGTTTTCTCCGCTAACCCAAAGTTTGGGGCTTGTCCAATCCTGTGCACACATAAATAAATAACTTAAAAGCATTATTTTGTTTTTTATGGATTGACTGTGATGATATCATCTCACCTAATTTTCCAGGTGTTGAGGATACCCAGTAAGCGCCAAGATACATTAGAGCGAACAGTAATGCGCCCAGTCTCAAGTTAAATAAACGCCAAAGGAATGTGGGGCAAGCTCACACACTTATGACGCCCTTGCACTAAGGTTGTAGGACTGGGTTGTGAAAATAGAACAATACAAAACTATGTGCCAGAGGGCACTGTTTAGGGCCAAATGAGCAGGCAATGGGCAGTGCTCCAGGGGCGCTGGGAGCCCGTCCTCTGTCATTTGAACTGGGATGGACAGATTCGTATAAGGTGGTCTAAAAGGGCAATGCAGTCCACAGGCAGAAACCAAGTTTGTAGTACTCTCTGGAAAGGTACCATTCCCCCCTGCAATTCAGTGAAGAACCGTCATTGGGGTGGGGAATGTGTAAAGTGCCTGCACATGAAGAGAACCCGGACTACAGCATTTAAGCCTCTGGCAGGTGGCAGGTGATCAGCTTCTAAAGCAATCTCCTGGAGACTGGTACAGAGATACGAGATACGGGAAGCACTGGGGTTTTGTTACCTGTCGGTGAGCCTCAGCACTGGCTCCTGTTCCCTGGCTCCCCACTTCCCTCCCTCTCTTTCTGCTTCCCTCTTCTCTGCCTTTCCGTGTGCATCTTGTCGTTCTCTGCTATAATTAAAACAAATAGACCACTTGCAGGTGTCTGCTACAAAGCATTTGCAAATACCGTACACTGCATTAAAAAAAAGCAGCTGCAAATATGTGTAATTTGGTCTTTAGAAAAAGCCTGAAGGATTTCTGGAAATAAACACATCTTTCATCCTGGTAGATGTTGAATCTTTTTTTTTGTTTCTACTTTAGCCCAGTTTATCACCATTTCCTCACTGCCTTGCACAGAAAGCTTCGATTCTAGTGAATGCCATCACTATTGGAGGAGAGATGGGAGATTTCTGGAATGATGGCTTAACGCGGGGAAACCGTGACTCAGGTGAAGGTCAGGTGAAGTTTGAGATGGCGTTTCTCTCAGTCCAAACAACACCCAAGAGAAACAGCATCTGTGAGTTACTAAAAGTGGAGAGAAAGTGAAATGTGTTGAAATATTATCTGTAATACTTTGAAGGGAACTCCTTTCCTCAGAGGAAACCAATACACTGGCATGGATAACATTGGGGACATCCCTTGCTTTCTTGGGACACCCATTTAGGTCTGTAAGTCACTTTTAAAAATCTGCTCCTAGGGCAGATCAGAGGTGTTCCAACTTGAGCTTGAGGCTTGGCTATGTCTTCCTCTCCCTTAACATTCAAATTTCTCAGCACCATGGAGTGGGGACAAAGAACTCAGATTCTCCAATCAGATGGAGCTGGGGTCCTGGCTCTCCCTCTAACTAACTGTGACCATCGGGGAAGTTACTTAATAGTCTACACTGGTAACATGGGGTCCATCATCCTATGCGCATCATGGTCATAATTCGTGTAAGGACAGAAGGAGACAGTGCATAGAGTACTTAGTAACGCAGTGCCTGCCGTGGTCAGGGTAGACAGCAATGGCAGAGGTAGTGATGGTGAAGGTGGTGCTACCTTTGCTTCCCCTCCTTTTAGAGCCCCATAGTGCCATCTTTCCTGGGTCACATCCATTCCCCCTTCCTCCCTCCCTCCCTCCCTTCCTTCTCTCCATCCATCCCTTCAATCACTCATTCAACAAATATTGTAGATCTCTACTGTGTGCCAGGCATTGTTCTAGGGTTCTGTAAAACAGTATTTGCCTTTACATCCACAAATATTTAAAATTTAAAAAAGCATGCAATTAGTAAAAACATAACAGTGATGTAGAATGGACATGTAAATACATTCCAGGAAGTTAACATTAGGTTGACGTGAATGGCCTTGGTCATGCTGTACTTCCACACCTCTATCAAAGTGCCTCTGGGTGTGCCTTTCTGCCCCCGAGGGGCTGAACTTTACACAACAAATTAAACTCCCCCTGGGAGAAACAAAACCCTTGAAAGCGTTCTGTATCCCAGCAAGAAATTCATAAGCCCCCATAGAGCCATCACTATCTGAGGCTTTTCCGTTTGACCCAAACTTTAAGTCATAAAAGAATATAGTCATCAGGCAATTGTTTTTCTGAATTCAATGGAAAATATTTTGTTCCTTTCCTGTTGGTCTTCTTGGCTTTGCTTCTTTCCTTACCGTTGAATCCTGCATGCCTATTTTCCCTGAAAGCCAGGCCTTCATTCATTTAATTCACTTCCTCCCACTAACTACGTTTATTGACTGTCAGCTAGGGTGTGGAATTTGCCACTGCTCTCCTTCATCAGCAGTAATGGTACCCTATCACATCTGAATGAAGCCCATAGTCTTCACTCTAGTTTCACCCCTAGAATTTCTCATTTCCTGTCACGACTGTCTGCTACAGAGAGGTAGTAGGAAAGTCCTTTGCACATGTATCATCTTCACTTTCATTTTTATGTTTCTGTTCTTTTATAGCATCCTGCCTACCAGCAAATTTTCAACCATCAAAATCCTTAAAATTAAAAGTCTTGCTCAAGACTCATTTCCTCTATAGAGTATCCTAGGACAATTCTAGCTTGGCTCTTTCCAAACTTTGGAACTTTGATGCTAAAAAAGTGAGTCAGAAATGTATCATCTTCTTCCAACTTGGCAGGGAAATGAAAACTCTCAGCACGATGACTATTGCCAATTCAGGTGTTGTGCGTAGCGCCTGCTTACATCATCTCGCTTATTTAATCCACACCGCAATCCTGTTAATATTCCCATTTCACTGGCAAGGGAACAACAGCTTAAACAGTTTATTACTTTCCCAAAGTAGCAGAACTAGGAAGAGATGAGGCTACTATTCAAACTCAGATCTATATAATTCCATAGCCCGTGCTCTAAAATTTGTGCAATGTTGCCTCTCAGAAGCATAAAAATATGAAAGATCTAGTTTGTTACAGATTTCTTCCCAAACCCCATAGACAAATTCCCAAAATTAAACTTACCACATGTTGAGATTTAATCCAGAATTTCTTTTCCTTGGCACTAGTGACATTTTGGGCCAGATAAATCTTGATTGTGGGGAGCTCTCCTGGGAATTATAGGGTACTTCTCAGCTTCCCTGGCTTCTACCCACTAGATGCCAGTAGCATCCTCCTTCCAGTTACAATCGAAAATGTCTTCGGAGATTACCACTCCAGAGGCAAAATCCCGCTACCCCCCCCCCCAACTTGAAAACCACTGGCTTCATTCAGTTTTGTGATATGGACCCAACTAAAGACAGTCAAAGCAGAAACTGTCACATATAAACACGGGAACAGTTGGACTGTGCACATATTTTCTGTGAATAGTACTGCAAAATGTCTTACGGCAACAGCGCTGTCATAGGACTCAAATGCAAGTAAAACATTGTTCAAAACTATAGTTTTTAAAGAAATTTTAGCTTGTGTAAGAAAACAACTTTATTTTGTTTGTTATAAGAGGACAGTTTCAAAACAGTTCAACCAGGAAAAACAGTAACAATGAAATCCTTCGTGAGGTTAACATGTAAAGAATGCTCAGGGAATAATGGACACAATCCAGTTGAAAAGGCTTCCTCCCGATATGATACAACCATTAGCAAGATCAAAAAGTCTCTCCAGATTGAATATAGATTGCAGCGACACATGAAACGGAACCTGAGAAAAGGCATTAAAATATTCATGAAATGCACTGTTTCAAACTGTCGAACGAAGTAAAGTTCTCAACATAATGCACAAATATGAATTCCATGGAATAATTTTATGTCAAAGATATTTAATTCTTGCCTGAGGTGAGACACGAAGCTTCACATCTTCACACTGCTGAAATGTCATATATATCATTCTATATCCTATTAAGATTCATACCGATGAGTCTGTAAAACAGCATACAGACTCATAGCTATGAAACTATAAAAATGAGCCTATAAAACAGCAGATACTTCCAGAAACACAGACTATTTGTATTTACATGATCACGGTGTATGATTCTAAATGTAGGGCTTTCGGCTTACATCCTGCCACAGTGAAGCCAATTGTGTTAGGAGCTCATTCTCCATGCCAAGGACCAGTGTAGCCAAAGTCATCTGAGAGACTGGAAAAGGGGAAATAAGGCTGCTTTTGTGAGCATAGCACTGGTTATTTGAGTGGAAGAAGGGCAGGGATGAGAAACATGAAGAAAAGGGAACAAATGCTTACTGGGGACCCACTTCATGTGAGTCTAGATACTTCTGAAGGTGAATGAATTAGATCCTTGTGGGCTTGAATCTTGGTAAAAGCTTAGAGGACAAGTTTTATTAATTCCTTGTCTATTTGTTAAATGTTAACTCTCAAAAAAATAATGAAGCTACAAATAGAGACTAGGGTTTTTGTTTTCCTTTTCTTCACTTTATTGGATGAAAAAATGACAAGAGTGGACTTCTGGTTGAGATGGAGGTGTAGGTAGACACACTTTGCCTTCTCCTGCATCCATAGAAAGAATTACAACTACATCACAAAACAAATAACATCCAGGACCGTTAGAAAATCGAGGTGTATGGAAGTCCAACAACCAAGGATTTGAAGAAGCCACATTCATCCAGATGGGTAGGAGGTGTGGAGTTGTGGAGACAGGCAGAGAGGTGCAGAGATGCTGTGTGACACAGAGAGGTGGAGGAGGGAATGGGTGATCCCACATTCACATGTGGTGGATAAAAATCGGGAGAGATACCTTGGGAGCAACCAATCCCAGCCCTAGGCCAGACTGCTCAGTCCAGGGTTTTAGTGCCAGGAAGTGAAATCCCTATAACTTATGGCTATAAATCCCATGGGGGTTGGGGTGGCAGAAGAAACTGCCAGATTTTTAGGAGACTCCACTTAAATAACCTGCATAGACTTAAAACATACACAAACCTACCCAGCACCCTGGCGGTGGGATTCACCACCAGGGCAACAACTGGAAGGGCGTCAGTCACACACAGGAAGTGGGTGAAATGATTGGAAATGGGGAGAGACTGGGCAAACCTCCAGAAGCCAGGGAGTGGCACTGTCCCATCTCTGAGCCCTACTCCCACACAGAGCTACAAAATGGTGAAACAGGTTGCCCTGCCCTGGTTCAGCCCCTAAGGCTCAGCCCCACACAATTTACAGGTGCCTTTTCTACAATAGGCCATGCTACTAAGACCGGGATTCAAAGCAGTGCTACCTAACACACAGAAACAAACACTGGGAGGCTGAAAAATTGAGGAGACAAAGAAATATGGCCCTAATGAAAGAAGAGAACAAAACCCCAGAAAAGGAACTACACACAATGGAGAAAACCAATCTATCAGATACAGAGTTCAAAACACTAGTGACCGGGATGCTCAAAAAACTCAGTGAATACAGCAACAACAGACAGGACGAAATGAAGGTTACACTAAGTGAAATAAAGAAAAATTTACAGGGAAGGAAGGAAGCTATCAGTGGAGGGGAGGAAGCCAGGATTCAAATCTATGGTTTGCAACATAAGGAAGAAATAAGCATTCAACCAGAACAGAAAGGAGAAAAAAAGAATGAAAAAAAAATGAAGATAGTATATGGACTTTCTGGAACATCTCCGAATGTACCAACATCTGAATCATAGGTATGCCAGAAGGAGAAGAGGAAGAGCAAGAAATTGAAAACTTATTTGAAAAAAATAATGAAAGAAAACTTAATTTGGTGAAGGAAATAGACATACAAGTCCAGGAAGCACAGAGTCCCGAACAAGTTGGACCCAAAGAGGATCACACCAAGACACATCATAATTAAAATGCCAAAGGTTAAAGATAAAGAGAGAGCGAGAGAAAAGCAGCAAAAGAAGAAGAGTTACCTGAAAAGGAGTTCCCATAAGACTATCAGCTGATTTCTCAAAAGAAACCTTAGAAGCAAGAAGGGACTGGCAAGAAGTATTCAAAGTGATGAAAAGCAAGGACCTACATCCAAGATTGCTCTACCCAGCAAAGCTATCATTTAGAATGGAAGGGCAGATACAGTGCTTCCCAGACAAGGTAAAGCTAAAGGAGTTCATCATCCCCAAGCCATTATTACATGAAATGTTAAAGGGACTTATTTAAGAAAAAGAAGATCAAAGCCATGAACATTAAAAAGGCAAGAAATTCACAACTATCAACAACTGAATCTAAAAAAAAACAAAAAACCAAACTAAGCAAACAAGCAGAACAGGAGCAGAATGGAGATCATTTGGAGGGTTACCAGCTGGGAGGGTTAGGGGTAGAATGAGGGGAAAGGTGCAGAATTAATAAGAATAATTGGTAGGTACAAAATAGCCAGGGGGGAGGTTAAGAACAGTATAGGAAATGGAGAAGCCAAAGAACTTATATGCATGACCCATGGACATGAACTAAGGGGAGGATTGATTACTGGAGGGAAGGGGGTTACCAGGTGGAGGGGGCCAAAGAGGGAAACATTGGGACAACTGTAATAGCATAATCAATAAAATATATTTTTTAAAAAATGACAAAAGTATTCCAATGTTATCTACAACTTCAAAGAAAAGATGTGTAGAAATAAAAATTAATAATATCTCCTTTCTCACTAAATCTTGGAGTAATTAGTGTCACCAGTTTGAGGAATATTCTTCCAAAATTGTTAAAATCTTCATACAAATGTATATTCATGAGGGTTTTTAATTTTTCCTTTTCTTTCTTTCCTTTTTTTGAAATACAATAACCAGGTTTCCATCATTTGCTTTTCCAATTACCAATATATAAGAGAAATCCATCCTTAATCAATTCAGGAAGGTGGAACAGCCACATGGAGGTTCAGAGTGTGCCTTCTGGAATAAGACCATCTGGCTCAATTTTGAGCTCACCGCACATTAGTTTGTGAGGTTAGTGAAATATTTCATGCATTTGAACTTTAATTTTCTCATCCATAAAGTGGAAATAATAATAATTCCTATGTAGTGTTGTCGTTACAAGAATGGAAGGAGTTTACACATATAAAATACAGTTGACCCTTGAACAATGTCGGGAATAGGGGTGCCAACCCTCCCGCACAGTGGAAAATGTGTGTATAAATTTTGACTCCCCCAAAACTTAACCACTAATAGCCTACTGTTGGTTAGAAACCCTACTGATAGCATGAACAGTTGATTAACACATATTTTGTATGTTATTTGTATTATATACTATATTCTTACAGTAAAGTATGCTAGAAAAACAAAATATTAAGAGAACCATAAGGAAGAGAGCATACATTTATAGTATAGTAGGTATTTATTTTAAAAATCTACATGTAAATGAAATCAAACAGTTCAAATCATGTTGTTCAAGAGTCCACTGTACTTAGAAGGGTACCTATCACAGACACCCAGTAGAGGCAACATTTTATTATCACTACTGAACACATTGTTTTTAGTGGCTATACAACCATGCAGGAAATGGACATACCCTAATTCATTCAATCATTCACCAAAGAGGTTGTTTCTCATTTTTGTACATGCTTGCCTATTTATATATCTCCTGGGTACAGGTGCTTTAATTTCTGTATTACTGATTTCCCAAGGTGGTTCGTTTAGTCTAAGGGTATTTATATTTTATTTTTTAACATTTCTTGCGAGATTACCTTCCAAATAGGTTCTGGCAATTAATACTTCAATCAGAAGCATATGAGGGTTTTTCCACACCCAGGGTAGCATATTATTATGGAATGTTACAAAACTCTTTTTGCCATTTAATGACTTTTTATTTATTATAAAATGGGAAACATTTTGGAGAGCTAATATTAACTAGTTTACCAACATGTTGAAAATGTATGTGATTGCTATGGTTAGTTGGGCTATGTCTCGTTGCTATTTAATTGCACTAAACATTCCGTCTATTATATGCTGATGAAAGGCCTCACATCCAGTAACACCCTTTAGTAGGTAACTTTCAAAGTAGTACACACAGAAATAATAATTAACATTAAAATATTTGTGTTTTCTCTTGTGCTATATCTCCGTTATTGTACAATTCTTCTGATGTCAAAGATAAAAGTGGTTAAAAAAAACCACAAAGTGGCCAAGTTCGTTTTAGATAACATTAGAAGTATCTTACAACATAATTTATATACTAGATACAAATAGAGCACTTTGGCCTCTAACCCTTGACAGTGAACCTGCAGAAACAAATGGCTATTTGTCGAAGTATGAGGATTAATTGCTAAATTTATTTATGGAGGTCACAAGTAAAAGCTTCACATCAGGAAGATAAAATGAAAATAGTTGTCATCCTGGAGTTACTAATTCATATACGTCTTCTGCAGAACACAAGTTACCTTACAGTGTTAGAACTTACCCTTGAGTTATTACTCCTACATTTCGAGACACCTAGGCGTTTTAAGCCCTTTGGTAGACTTTGAAGTCTAATGCTTCAAATTATAGCTCTTTCTATTATGCTATAACACAGTAGTCTATATTTTTCTATTGTTGAACACAATTCTTCAAATAAACTTTTGATTGAAATGTAACACAAAGAGAGAAAAAGGAGAAATCTGAAGTATACAACTTGCTTTTTTCCCCAAAATGAACACATCCTCATAACCATCACTCAGATCAAGAAACAGAACATGACTGGCATCTAAGAAGTCCCCTGGTGCTCCCTCCTTGTCACTAACCCTCCCTCCTTCCCGCAAAGTACCCACTTTTCTGTCTATGCCAATATTTTAGCTTTGTGTGTAACTACTATCTTTAACTGTTTTTAAGTGGAATCATAAAATATGAACTCTGCCGTGTCTGTTGTTTTTGCTCAGCATTATGTTCCTCAGATTCAACTATGTCATTGAGTATCAACAATAGTTTGGTCATTCTTATTGACACATAATTTCCTTTGTATGAGTGTATCACTATTTACTAATTTGTCAAATGCTGGGCATTTGAATTATTTCCTATTATTTAAAAACTTTATTTCAAAAAATGTTTGCCATTAGGAAGCAGCATGCCTTTTGGTATACACAGGTACGCCCGTCTGTGAGGTATATGCATAAACATGGAATTTTCGGGAACATTGGTCATGCTGATTCTACCAAATAGTTTTCTAAAGTGGTGGCCACTTTACACCCCTGCCAGTAGCCTATGAGGGAGTCGGTTATTCCACATCTTCACACACTTTGATAATTTTACTTTTTAATTTTAGACATTCTGTTGTATGTTTTGAGATATCTCTTTATGTTTTTAAAGTCATATCCCTAACAACTAATAATATTAAACATACATTTCTTGGTCTCTTTGTTGAAATGCACATCTTTTGTCCAATTAGCACTGAGTTGTCTTTTTCTTACTGATATATACAGGAATTTTTAATATATTCTAGAAACCAGTCCTTTGTTGGGTATATGTAAATATTTGCCTTCCGCTCTGTGGCTTGTCATTTCACTCTCTTAATAATGTTTTAAAATGTAGCTCAATTGACCAGTCTTTTCCCTTATGACTGGTACTCTTCCATAGGTCCTCATGTCGTGAAAATAATCTATGATTTCTTATAGCAGCTTTAGTGTTTATTTTTCACATTTAGTTCTACAGTCAATCCAATCAGTCCAGAATTGATTGTGTGTATATGGCGAGGCAGAGATCAAAGCAAGCTATTTTTCTCTACAGACACCCGATTGACCCAGATCCACTTGTTGCAAAGCCTGTTCTTTCCTCACTGTACTGAAGAGTCACACCTGACAAAACCGGGAAACTGCGACTGTGCGGATGGACCCCTTTCTGGACTCTCCATTCTGTTCCCTTGGTCTGTATCGGTACTTACTCTAACCCAACACTTTTACTGTAAAACCAGCAGCTTTCTTCTTTTTCTAGATGGTCTTGGCTAGTCTAAGTCATTTGCATTTCCATGTAAATTTTTTAATACTACCGTAAATGATAGCTTTTTAAAAATTGTATATGTTTTTCTGCTATATAGAAAATAAAATTTATATTTACATTAATATTATATACAACTTTGGTAAATTCACTTACTCATTTTAAGAGTTTTTTTGAAGGCTATCTTAGATTTTCTATATTTGTGAATAGTGAGAATTTATTCCTCCTTTTCCCACAATCATACCTTTTTGTTTTTCTTCCTTTATTTCACTAGTAAGAAACTCCATACAGTGTTAATGAGAAGGGATAATATGTTGCCATTAACTACCTGACTCTTCAGTCCAGGGGAAAGGGTAAGGGTTATTTCACAAATAGCATTGCAAAGTTGTTTACTACTAAAACTCATCCTTTTTTCCCTTTTAATTACTCTATTGTTGTTCAATTACAGAAAAACTCATGCTTTCATTTACATACATTATTGAGGGTACTATTGAGGGTAGCAGTATCAGAAATGAATTGAATTGCTGGACACCCAGTTTGGTGACATCGTCAAACTGGTTGGTGTCGGGAAAACCACACAACTGTCCTACCAGTGTTATATAAATTAGGGCAACGCTCAGCTAGTAAATGTCTTTGGGGCCTATGGGGCTTCTACACACCCCCTCCTTAGCACTACTCTGCACACAGGACCCTTCATCCCCCGGCCAAGGCACTACGAGATGAGAAGTGAGAGACCTGGCAGTGATATCATCATCATGGGCATATGCTTTTTATAGAGATCTATTTAAGAAAATAATCCTTTAAGACCAAAAGAGACCCATTAGAAAAAACGTAACAGTTTAGGCTGTCCATATCAAGGCTTATGCTGACTGCTCAAGCGTCAAACAGCCAGAGAAAAGAGCCTTTGAAATCTGACATCCATCCTATTGTACACAAAGAACAGCTTCTCTCTCCCTTTCCAGCCCCCTCCACCTGGGAAAGTATTTTCATCAATAAAGAACTAATAAAGGATCTCAAACAGGGAAAATCCTCTTTAAAATATCAAAACCTTTCATCAGAACTGGAAGAATGAGTTACGCCATCAACAGTGAAGTGCACAGTGCTTGCAGGCCAGACGCAAGTGCATGACCAGTGCCGTTCAGTGCTTATCATCAGGGGTTCATGGGGAGAAGTGAAGGAAAAGTTTCCTCGAATAGAGGATTTAACAGAAATGCCCACATTCAACGTGTTGTAAAACTGAATGCCCATTTCTCATTCTCTTTGGAGTTGCGAGGGTATATGTTCTGATATAGTACTTATGCGTGATTGCATCTCACTTTACATCATTGCCTTTATTTTCGGAAAGTGGTTTTAAAGCTTTTTCAAGTCCTGTTTTTATAGTCCGGAAAGAAATTTTCATCAAGAAAGGAACATTTATTGAAGACTGGACATGGGCTGGAGTCTTCGTTTTATAGAGTTCATTTCCTTTGTAAATTAACTATTAAAATGGAGGTCAAAAGAAAATGTGATTGAACTATGAGTCACAATGTAGAATGTATTTTTAATCATGACTGGGTGCCGAGTATAACGTTTTCTACTTCTACATTAAAAAATAAACTTTAAGCCAGAAAGTATGTTCCTAGTTCCTTTAGAAAGCTTCTAATTCCTGAAAATAAGGATTAACTGAGCATCCTTATGTATTTACCACCAGTCAGGGATCTTAACTTTTTAAATTTTTAATTCATTTTGCAGTCCAGGTTCCTAGGAAGCAGACCCCGCAAGAGAATTTAGCTTTTGAGAAGTTTATTTGGGAATACCCTTGGGATCCACACCCACAGAGAAAGGAGAGAGAGAATTAGGCAGAGAGAAACTGGGCTGCAGGGACAGCCCATGGGGATCTCTGCAGCTGGGATGGCCCTTCAAAGTTGTCCCTAATCGTGGTAGGGGAGGGCAGGCCTTTGTACCCCCATGTCACCCAGTAATTGGATGCAGACTTCCCCCAAGGAAGAAACCATGTCCTTTGGCCAGGGGCAATTCTTGGAGAGGGCCTGCTGAGGGCTGTCAGGGAGCACTTTCCCAGGGCTGGGAAAGCAAGTGGAGGGGAGGTCTGGGTGACTCAGAGCAGGAGCCACAGCAGGCATGAACCTGAACTCAGGGGTCAATGATGGAACCATTAAAAAAGGGGCAATAAGGCAAAATGTACACTAGTATACAACCACGGTAAGCTAAGGGGAAATTTAAAGTAATAACTAAGTAAGAATTCATGTAGCAAATTTCCTGATGCTTCTTTTCTGGGTCATGGTAAAAAAAAAAAAACCTTAAAATAGTTCCAGTATTACTTCTGTTAATCACTTTATTTGATTACTCTTGGGAACATTCCCCTCCCTAGAGTATGAGGAAGAGAATTAGAAATTAAAGAGTAGAGAGAAGATTCACTAGTAATATCTTCCCAAAAACTTAAATATGAAGGAATTCAATAATTCACCTGAAGCCCAAATTCCCTATGGAAGACCTAGAACCTTCCATAAAATGTCCAAAAGCTGAATGAAGCTAGAAAGGTGTCATGAGTGCCACCGAGCCCTTGGGAAGAGCAAGAGACTGAAGTCAGGAGTGGGAGGAGGGGCTTGAGTAGCAGGGCATCTCAGGACCGACAGGCTGGGTGGGAGGGAGTTCGGAGGACAGCGGGCAGTAGGGGAGACAGTAGAGCGGACTGGTGAGGAACGTGTTCTGAGGAGCCCTTCTGCCTAGGCATGAATCCTGGGTCTGACACGAGCTCCAGGAACTTGGGCAAGTCACTTAAAGTCTCCAGGCCTCAATTTCTCACATGTAAAACAAGGATGATAAGAGTATCTGCCATAACTCAAAACAGAAATCTAAAGTCACCTGCTGAATTTCAAAATGTATGTGTGTATTAATTTATACTGCTGCTATAACAAATTTATAAGAAACCTAGCGGCTCACAATACAACTTTATTCTCCTACAGTCTTGGAGATAAGAAGCCTGAACTCAGCTTCACTGCACTGAAGTCCAGATGTCCAGCACTGGCTCCTTCTGGAGGCTCTAAGGGAGAGCCTGCTTCTGTGCCTTTCAGAGGCTTCTAGAGCCGCCTGTTTTTCTTGACTTGTAGCCCCTTTTCCATCTTCAACACACATCACCTCAGTCTCTGCTTCCATCATCGCATCGCCTTCCCTTCCGTTGTCAGATCTCCCTCTGCCTCCCTTTTGTAAGGAAGCTCTGACTACATTAGGGACAACCTGGATAATCCAGGATAATCTCCCCACCTCAGTTCACTCATATCTGCAAAGTCCCTTTTGTCACGTGAGGTAACAGGTTCTGGGGTTTAGGATGTGGACATCTGGGGGGGGCAGAGGGGAGGGGACATAATTTACCCTGACACAGTGTGGGATTAGAGATGGGTTAGGTCACAAGAACATCATATTTATATTATATCTGCTCAACACAATTTTGGTAATTAAAATTATGGAATTAATTGCTTAAAAAATTGTGGCATTCCTGAAAATGTCTATTGTGCCACAAGTTTCTAGCATTCACGAAAATAGGTCCTTGCTCCTGTATAACTCTCCACATCCTTGCTCGTTCAGTGGAGGCCAACAGGACATGAGCAGATATCATGACAGCTAGCTCTTAGACAGGGCCACCCCAGTTCATTGTCTTGAAACTGGGGCACCTCTGAGAATAAAATAAAAGGAGAAACATTAACCATTCCTCCAAATCTATAGGTCTATGTGGTGACTGTCACAGGCAAACGGGGATGTATGGTCACCTTACTTAACAGCATCTTGTGAATTCCCTGGCCCTCTTCTCCCGCAGTGGTGACCTTGGGGGCCACGGAGTCCAGACTGCACAGTTACAGGGTGAAGGAGAGCTGCCCACCCTTCGCTGGACTTTGCACGAGAAAGAAATAAACCTTTATTTCCACAGAGATTCGGGGTTATCTGTTAGCACCGTGCAGCCTACCCCGTCCTGACTCAAGCAGGAATTGACACAGCAAGCTTGCTCTACCTGTGCCCTATTTCTGAGTCAGAGGAAGGATTTGACTCCACTTAAAGGACAGACTTTGAATCTCAGCAGCGAAGTTATAGGAAGAAGTGCTGTAACTGAGTACAATGAAGCTGGGTTCCCTCCTAAACAGTTGGCTTGGGCCTGCCTGTGGGCTTCTGACCCGAGATATAGAAATGAAAACCCTAGAGTTTGAGTGATACTTGGCATTTCTTGATGATTTTATGAAGGAGCTCGCTGGGTTTGATGTCTGGCAACTAGAAAGAGGAGGCTCTTTTTTAGAGCAAAGGATTTGTAAAGAACGTGAACTGAGACTTGTGTTTTGTTCATGGGGCTCTGTTGCTCAGCGTCAAAGCATGCTGGGCTTTGCTGGTAGCAGCCCCCACTGCGGGCGCAATGTGGAGGGCAGACCTGGAGCGCACAGTGTGGGGAAAACCCGTTCGTGCTGACTTCTTTTTTCTCATCAGATACAATGTGGCCAACACTGCCCAGCAATCTCCAAAGAACTTTCACATAAATTATTTCACTTAACTGTTTCTAGAACTTTTTAACTTGAGCAATCAGCCTTTGTCAATGTTAATAAAATGATGTGGGGAACAAGGGGGCGAGGACAGAGAGGAGGAGGGACAGAGGTAGGTGGAGTGGGAACCCACCACTGGACCTCCCTGAACATTTACTGCACACTCTGTGCCAGGATCCACACTATGCACTTTTGGCTAATGATAATTATTGCTGAAATAAAATGTCCATACTCATAAGGATTTTAGGGTTCATCAAAAACACAGTTTAATGACTCCCTGGGGAATTATGCTGAGTGAAAAAATGCCAGCCAGCCCCCAAAAGTTACATACTACATGGTTCCCTTAATACAATAATCCTGAAATTAAAAAAAAATCACAGAAATGGAGAATAGATTAGTAATCATCAAGGGTCAGGGTCAGGGACAGGGGTGGGGTGGAAAGTTGGAGTGGCCATAAGAGGACCATGAGGGGTCCCCTAATGATGACATTGTCCTGGACCCTGACTTTGTTAATGTCAGGACCCTGTTTTGCAAGATGTTCCCATCAAGGAAAACTGGGTAAAGGGCACACAGGATCTTGCTATATATTGGCATTTCTTATAATTGCATGTGAATCTACAATTATCTCGAAACAAAAAAATTAGGCCTTAAAAGAGGCTGAAAAATAACACTAAGAATGCATCTAACAAATGTCCTTTCATTCTTCTGAAAATTAGCAAACATTTAGACCGGCCAAAGGCCACTAATGAAAGGAGTTACTACTGGTCTAAGGAACAAACGACTCATCTCACTTCATTTGAAGGCTGGGAAAACTGCAGGTGACCTCAATGCACTGAATGCTGTGCTGGACACCACTGGTGTGTACTGGCGCCATACTGCAGGGGTTGCATATTATTTCCAGTGGAATCCCTACAAGAGGAGTAGCCATGATAAGTGAAGTAACTTGCTCACAATCACACATCAATGGATAGTAGAAACAAGAATCAAATCATGTTTTTAATCCAGTAAGATGCATTGCTTTCAAGACCCTCAACAAAATCTGATTGACGTAGGGTGTTAACGGGTTAATGACTTGCCCACAAGGGCAAAGCTGGGGCTAGACCACACCGAGCCCGCTTCCCGCCATACTCTTCTCACAGGTGGTTGAGAAATAAGAACAAAAATCTCAAACAGCTAGTGTCACTGGTATTAATAAGAAAAATGGGTAAATTTACACCTGCTTCTTCTTTGTGAATTTATTTAATTATAAGGAAAATTTGTCCAGAGAATTTCCCAAAGTGTGTCCAATGACTCAACTCTATGAGGCAAAAACCAACATCATCCTAAATGAAAATCTAATCCCACTGTGAAAAGTCCAGTTTTTTAATCAAGACAAAATCATTTAGTGAAATGAATGAAGTAAATGCAAGTAAACATTTAACTCCATTTTCAGCAAAATAGAAAGATAGCAATGAACAGGTTTGCTAATGATACCCCTGCCTCTCACCTCCTTGGAAGTTATACAAGCGACTAAAATTTGGGAAATTTCCCTTTGATCCTGAAATACAATTATATCCTGAACGAAGCCAGGCTTGCTTTATCAAACAGTGAATGCATTCTCTTCCGCTTCTACAGTAAATATACAATACCAGGTCCATGATTATATTTTAGTCTAAATTATATCCAAGTACCATTATATGCCCTAAATTGCATGTCTAACAAAAGTGGGACCGATACTTCGAGTACAGATAACACAAAGGCCCTCGGTTCCTTGATGAATGAAAACGTATTTCACCTTCACACTATTGCTGGCAAATCTCCAAGAGATGAGCATTTTGAAAACGCCATAAACAGCTTAGCCTTTTCTTAGCATTTTGAAGAGCATATTAATAGCGTGGCCTTTTCTTAAGGGCTTTCTTTTCCCCTCAGCCAAATGTGACAGTTAGAACTGAACAGGGAGAGGATGGAATCAAAGTCGGCGCTGTGTTTTAAAAGCAGTGTGGAGCTGATGTCATCCGGCATTGTCTTCAAAAGAATGTACGAATATTAAGTGGATGTCTCATGAACTTACATACAAAGGATACTCTTCACTTGAGGACAGAATGATAATGTCTCACAGAAGAAAGATGTAATTCTAGATGCCCATAAAATCTATTCAGACAGCTCTTGGCTGGTACAAAAAGAAAAAAGATAAAAGACTCTTGGCTGATGATGGGGGGAAAAAAACCAAAACTCTGCAACTCTCAACTTCACACACACAAAAAAAAACAGTTATATTAATAGACTTAATTTTTTAAGACTTAGTAAACACCTACTGTGGAATATGTGGAACCTTGTGCCCAATGATATAAATGACAGTTTAAACAGAATATCGCCATTGACACCATTGGGGTCTTTTGTTAAAAGGAAACCAAGAGGCATGCGGTAATGTAATAAAATTAGCCAAAGGAAGTTAAACAGCCTAGCACCACCCTTTAGGATTTAAGAGCCTGAAAAAAGGTGAAATGGAAGCTGCTCCACAGAAATAGGCATAACATGCAGCCCGACCCAACACCCAGAAAAACAGCATAGGTTATTTCAAAGGGTGCTTCGAGAGTCCACCAAGTTTATCCTCTCCTGTGAGGGTTTGAACGCACTCAGCAACTCCATGACAGTTACCCGCATATTTGGAGAGAATGCTGACTAATTTTAATAGTTGCCTAAGCAGGTAGCCAGGAGCAGCCTCTGCTCAGAGAAGGAAGAGGCCTAGAACTTGGGAGTGTTTTACTGGATCTTGTGGCAGACCTCATTCTCCCCAAATGGATGCAACAGTCCTCTCATCGAGGGGTGCAGTCTATGTCCCACCAGGCATCTGGATAGATGTGGGCCTGGCCGAGAAGAGTCCTTATGTAACTTTCAAAGTCAGGGCATAAACAGTGGTAGAGCTTCTGCCTGGTTCTCTGGGGAACGGGGGGCTCACTCCTGAAACCCGGACACCACACTGTGCAGAGACCCAAGGAGCCACAAATAGGTTCTGTGTGGTGTGTGGTGTGCTGGCCAACAGCCCAATCTACATTCCCAGCCTCAGCCCCCAGCCAACAGCCAGCACGCGGCACCTTCAGGGATTCCAGCCCCCAGCAGCTGAATCATCCCCAACCTTCGAGTCTTCCCAGCCGATTCCCCAGAGACTATGGAGCAGAGACGAGTTGCCCCACCGTACCCTTTCCAAATATGTGACCCACAAAATCCTTAGGCCTAATGAAAGGTCATTTTGTGCCATTAAGCTTGGGACACTTTGTTATATAACAACAGTAACTGGAACAGACGAGGATGGAAATGCATGTGGTTAGAAGGGGTACATGCCGCCACTCCTAGCGCTTGCATTACCCCAGCCTCTCTTTCGGGAACACACTCAGAGGCTTTATCCTAGGCAAGCCGTTGTTGCTCTTTGCTACAGCCACTCGTGGGGAAACAAACCTACTTACAATGGTCTAATTCCAAGTGAACCAGATGATGAACTAGATGCCAGGCACTGTTCTAAGGATTTTACATGGATTAATTGAATCCTCACAACAACCCTATGAGGTAAGTACTATTTTTATTCCAATTTTACACATAGGAAAAGTGAAGCATTGAGATGAATTGACCTGCCAGAGGTTACAGGTCTAGCAAACAGCAGAGCTGGGCTGGGATTTGGGGCCAGGCAATCTGGCTCTCAAGCCTACCCAGTAACCACTGCACGTACCACTTCCCAACCCCCGACTGTGACTCTCCCTTGGCTATATACTCTCCATGCCGCCCCTTGACCAGAATGGCCGAGAGTCAACAGCAAACAGCATACACTCTGGAATCTGAGTCTTGGCTGTGACAGTTACCAGCTGTGTGACCTTGGGCAGGTCTTTTAACCTCTGTCAACCTTGTTCTCCCCATCTTCATTCCAAACGATCATCATTTTAAAACCACACCCACCAAGCACCAGCCCCACCCCTCCTTTCTGGACTGTCAGCCTCCTCCAGATGAGAACCCTGTCTTTCTCTCCACCCCTCAAGGGGGCCCAGCGCATGCCTGGCACTCTGCTGCAGCTTGTCAACTAAGTGGACTTAAAAAAACTTTTCTATTTATTTTTCTATCCAGGGATTTGGAGATTTGTCCCATTCTCCTCATTCCCACAAACAAAACTACGCAGCAGGCCTTCCCCACTGAGCCCACGGTGAAAGCTAGGACTTCTGTTTTCCATCTGGTCTTCCAAAGGTCTTCTGAATCAGAGGGAAATGCTTCCAAATGTGCCCTTGATCATGGTTAGGTCTTCCTAAGGATTCTCTACTGCCTCCCAATCACTTTCCAAAGTAATTAAAGCTTTTAACCATAGGCCATAGGCAGTTATACTAATTTGATTTTTTATAGTGAACCCTTCTTAAAAGATACCAAAGGAAATTTTCTCACGTTCAGAATTAAGCGAAGATAACATCAGAATATTGACTGATGTTATTACTGAGGAATGGTGTTTGGTCCCAGGCCTCTCCTGCACACTGTACTGTAATTGCTTCACCATCTGCCCATCTCCCCGCCAAACTGCAGGCCCCCTTGAAGGCACGGACTCTGGCTCTTACTTCTGTGTCCCAATGCCTAGTCCAATGGCTGGCGCAGAGGAGGCACTTGTCGAAGGTTTAAATACAGATGCACGACACTGGTGAGTCTAGGGTCCCTGTTAAGGTCTAGACGAGGACTGCAAAGCAGCGGGACCTCTGGAAGGTGCATCATGAACGTTCATTCTTTTAACAAGCACTGATCCCTGGGAGGGGGGTGGCCATCACTGGGCAAGTCACTGAGAATAAAAATAGAGTAAGACCCAATCTTTTTATATGAGACCCTACCTGCCCTGGCAATGGAGACAATCTTGGAAGCACATCGTTATGACGTATTTTGATAAAAACTGTTAAGTACAGAGATACAAACCATGGGCTTGAGAGAAACCGATGAAGGAAGGACTCTGAGACAGAGTAACACAAGTCTGATGTGTTATTACCTGTTCTGACATAATAATCTAGTAAAAGATAAAGTACTAGCACTGCGGGGCAATAATTTCAGCCGATAGGCAGGGGTCATAAGGTCATAAAAGGCCACAGGGCATAGGTAGTCATATGACAGAATGAAAATATCAGACAAAAAACTAAAGATGCAACTGGCTAAACAAACTAAGCTATGTCAACATTATCTGTGACTGTGTTTCTCACTGGCTGTTCTTTTACCATTTCCATACTTCTTACCAAAATCATCTTAAAGAAAATAATTATTTTGGTGACCAGCATGTGGTTGGTGTCAACATCTGATCATAAACACATACAAAAATGATCATTTTAAGAATCAAAAATACAAGAACACGGGTACACTATTACTCATGTGAAAAGAAATGCACACTAACAATGTACATAATAATGCAGTTAAGTCATTAGAACTTAACTGTCATGGAGTTATTCTTAGGTTAAGTTCAAAATATTTGTAACAGAACACAGTGCATGAACTCTTTCATGCTTAACTAGAGTTTAGTAAAATGGCAGACATCAGGCTGTCCTGGTGCTTTCTCGGAGTCAGGAGGAGGAACATTAGAAGGGACCGTGAGACAAAGGCACAGCTGCTCTAGTCCGCCCGGGCCTCCTGCCTGCTGCCAGCAGCCTCACCGGCCACGTGCCTCTGTTCTCTCGTGTCTGCCTCCATCGGCGTTTCCCACACCAGTGTGCAGTGTTGCTGGAGAAAAATCGCAAGCCGAGTAGCCTAGTGTCCCATCAAGTTAAAGACTTTCAATCTCCACTCGGCCCTCAATCCTTTGATTTGTCCCTGGTCAGCTTTCTTGCCCATCACACTCAATGACTGTGAATATTCAAGATCTTCATCTCTCTAGCTCTCTTAGAGGATCATACCCTCAACTCTCTGCCCCACTACAATGGAACATAAACTTGCTCCACTTCGTGGAGAAATGAGCACCACTGGGTGTGAACTGCCCCAGCTTTTCCCAGCCTTTCCTTACAAACATGCACCCCTCCCTCCTCAGTCGCTACCTCGAGGCTGGAGGAAAGAGGTATCTTTCAGCTACTTCCAGGCAGCCACCTCACTTGTGTTGTCACTGTCTTTCTGTTCCCTCCCTGCTCCCTTAAGGCTGTGTTCCATCATTTGTCCTTGTCTCTTCTAGAGAGGCAACCTTCACCCTCCCAGCTCCTTTCCCTTACCACCACTCCCATCCTAACTCCCTCCCTCGCCCCGTGTCTCTCTCCAGCTGGCTTACCCAGTCCTCCTCCTCTCACCTCTCACTCCTCAAAGCCCTGTAGCACCTGCTCCCACTATTCTAACAATATATACCTTGGGTGTAACTTAGTTACAGATGCAGAGCACCTGGACTTTTAAGCAGAACTGTATTTGACTCCTGCCTGCTCCACTCGTAAGACCTTAAGCATGCTGCCTCGTTTCCTTGTGCATCAGTTTCCTGGTCTCTAAGATGAGGATAATAGTAGTAACCAACTTTACTGGATTCTTGTAACATTGAATGAGATCCTCAAACACTGAACAGTGTCTGCACATGCCATGTGCTCAGCAAATATTAACCATGAATACTGTTACTACCACCACTATTAGTAATCATTTGAAAGATTATTATCATTATTGTCAGATACTATGCTAAATCTAGCTAAAAATCCTGAACTAAAAAAAGATATATCCCACTGAACTCACACAGCCAAGAAAACCTACTTTGCAACCTCCTTGTACGTTTCTTATCATTTGACCAAGATTAACCTTCCCTACTTAAACCAGGATCTGCTCCTAGGAACCCTCTCCACACGGATTCCGGGTGAGTGACTCCAGTCAGTTCAGCATACACATGCAAGCCCAGGTGCATACACTGGTTGGGTAAATTTATTTGTATCATGTGAACCAGTATGAAAATATAAAATTAGCCAAATGTGGGAAACTTAACCTATACTGCCTTTGAAGCAACAAAAATATACACCAATGTTCTTCAAGCAGCTGAAGTCAATAATTACCGGCGGACAGTCTGTCCTTCCCGTGATCAGTCACAGCAAGAACAGAAGGAGTATTTTTAGCATCATGTTCGAATGCTACCTGACAACTTGGAAACTGCAATAATTTGAACCAACGCAGGCAATGAAAGGAAAGCTTTATTACTGGTTCGCCTGAAATTATACCTAACAGTCATTTATAGAAGGTTAGCATGGAGTACTCATCCCCTTCCTTCACCTCCTTGCTATTCTCGGTTTCTTTTTATCCCAAGCTGCGCCTGCAGTATCTATGCTAATTAGGAAGAGGCAATAACAGGCGACTGCAATAGGTATGTTCAGTGTGGAGCCAAACTGCAGAGCAAGATCTCATCCTGGTGATAAAAACAGCTACACTAAGGCATGTAGTTTTGTCTAATAATTTATTTCTTGGAACAAGCTCCTGATGCCCATGCCCCCTCCCAGCATGACTAGGTGGGAGCATTAGCATGGGGTTCAACTGGGGGGCATCTTCTCTTGGACCAGTGACTCACCCCCACTGCATCTCCCATTGGGATCCTGCATGTTGACCTAATTCCTCTAGGACTCAACACTGACTCACTTTACAGGAAAGAAAATGAGTCCTAAATCTTCTCTACCTTTAACACTTTTCCTCTCCTTGTGCACCAATATTTCAAAACAAACTTGGATCCTAAAAGTCTGTTTAAAAGTAATTAACTAGGTGATGAAGAATTCACACATGGACACAGGACCTTGGTAGGGATGATGATGGTGAAAGAGATAATATTTACTAAACATTTGTTTGTACCAGCCCCTATGCCAAGTACTCAACATACACTCTTTGCTTTAGTGCCCACAACTGCGAGAAGTGGACATCATTACCCTATTTTCCATTTGAGAAAACTTGCCTAAGGTCACACAACTAACAAGATTCAAGGATGGCATTTCGAACCTGGTCTCTCAAACGCCAAATCTCATTCATATTAAAAATCATGTGACCTTTTACTGTGACCTGTTATTAATTAGTTTGTACAAAATTTGGTTTATGTTTGATTTTACTATCAATGGTCTGCCACAGTAAATCTGTCTATTTATTTCCATACTAAAAACTTAAGTTCCTCATTTAAAAAATGGGAAAGAATGTAAATGGCCAAATCATTGTTTTTTGAAAAGCAAATATTAAATGTCAGGTGTTTAAAACTAAAGGGAATTCAATTCAGTTCAAGAAGCAGTAAATACTTAATATAATGTAGATGTCACTATAAGAATTCAAAGACTAAGACAGCATCACTCCTGCCCCCAAGAAACTAATCATATAGTGGGAGGGACACAGTGTAACATTTCAGGTCTCACTCCAAATACCATCTCCAAGGAGGGTCCCTTATGACCCTATAGAATTTGTCACTCTGATTCTGGCTACTTTCCATCACAGAAGTCAGCAAACTTTTTTTGTAAAGGGTCTAACAGGAAATAAAATAGGCTTTGTGAGCATATGGTCTCTGTCAAAACTACCCAGCCCTGCTCTTGTAACTCCAAAGCAACTATGGACTGTGAGTAAATGAGTGAGCATGGCTGTGTTCTAATAAAACTTTATTTACAAAATAGGCAGCGGGCCAGATGTAGTTCATAGGCTTCAGTTTGCCGAACCATATCTAACACATCACCCTCCCTTTCCTTCACAGCACTTAGTAAAACCTTAAGTTATCTAGCTTACTGATTTGCTTACTATTTTCTTCACAAAAGTATGACAGCTCAGACAGCGGAGTCCTTGTTGCTTGTTCGGAGCTTACGCTCCAGGCCTCGAGAGAAGGTCCTGCCGCAGAGACAGTTCACTCTGCATTTGTCGGTGGACTAAATGAACGAATACCGCTTCACGAAAGGAGAAACACGGATTGCCAACAAACACATGAACTCTAGCTGGCCTTACTGACAGTAAAAATTTAAATAATGAAAGTGTTGTTTTTCACTTGTTAGACCTCCAATGGTGGGGAGAAGAGGGGGAGGCAGCGGAGGAGGAGGGAGAGAAGAATGGAAGGGAGAGAGCGAGGGGAGCCAGGAGAAGAGCATGGGTAGATGAACTTGTGGGTAAAATGGCCCTCTCATCTACCACTGATGGGCAAGGAAATTGGTACAACTTTTCTGGAGAACCATTTGCAATTATACACCACGACGTATATGCCAACTCAAAAATAGTCAAAGGATTGAGCAGACGTTTCTCCAAAGATATATGAATGGCAAATAATGTTCATTATTTAGATGTTCAACTAAATTTGTCATTAGGAAAATGCAAATCAAAATCACAATGAGATACCACTTTATGCTCATTACAATGGCAATCATCACCTACCCCGCCCCCCAAAAAGAAAAATATCAAATGTTGGTGAGGATGTGGAGAAACTAGAACACTTGTGCATCGCTGGTGGGAAAGTAAAATGGTTCAGCTTCTGAAGAAAACAGTTTGGGGGGTCTGCAGAAAGTTAAAAATAGAATTACCATACAACCCACCAATTTCACTTATGTATATACCTGAAAGAACTGAAAGATGAGACTCAGTTACTTGTACCCCCATGTTTACGGAAGTATTATTTGTAATAGCCAGAAAGTAGAAACAGTTTAAATATCTAGCCACAGAGGAATGAATAAGCAGACGTGGTATATTCATACAGTGAAATATTATTCAGCTTTAAAAAGGAACGAAGGACTGATGCGTGCTACAGCGTGGATGGTCTTTGAGAACACTGTGCTAAATTAAATAAGCCAGCCACAGAAGGACCAACATTGCATGATGGCACTTACATAAGGTACGCAGAATAGGCAAAGAGTAGAATCGAGGTACAAACTAGAAGTTACCAAGAGTTGCGGGAGGCGAGAACAAAGATTTCTTATTTAATGGGTACAAAGTATCTACTAGGGATGATGAGAAATTTCTGGAGACGGACAGTGTGGTTGGTTGCACAACACTGTGGATGTACTTAATGCCATTGAGGTGTACGCTTACAGATGTTTAAAATTGTAAACTTTACATTATGTCTATTTTATCACAATGTCATTTTATATTATGTATATTTTATCACTTTTTGCTCCAAAATCTTATTCCTAAGAATTAACTCTAAGAAGATAATGCAGAAGGGTGAAATGTGTATGATACATACTAGAATCTATCACCCTCACAATCCATGAATAAAATCTGGTTGTGTAAGTAAAGCCTGACACAACAAATACATAAAAGAGACTATTATGCAGGCATTAAATACAAGGTGAGCTTTCACCAAAAAAAAAAAAAAAACACATGTCCATAACATTATTATTGAATAAGACAAAGCAAGATATAGGATGCATTATACAGTATGATCCCATTGACATAAAAATTCTGAAGTTTATATATACATGGAACTCATTTAAGATATTCTCCAAAATGTTAATAGTGGTTAGTCTCTGAGATAGATTTGAAATCACCTTAACATTATTCTCTTCATAATTTTCTGTACTAGTTGATTTTTAAACAAAGAATATTTTTAAACAAAATAACATGCTCTTATAAATTCATGTTTACCACTCTTTCACATTAATTAAGAAGGGACAGGCCCTTGATACTTTCGTAATAGATGTTTTCCATTTCCATGGCAACGACACCTGTGAGTCAAATACAGTTTTAAAAGAAATACATACCTCAGACAGTGATGGTGTCTCCCCCTCAGTCAAAAACAGACTTCTTATTTCAAAACAACATTCAATAATCATGTTCTAGAAATGAGAAAACAATGTAGTAAGGTTGATCTTACTGGTAAAATAATAGGTGTTTTAATTATAAGTGATTTATTTCATTTGTGTTTTCTTCTGCATTCGGCTAACTCCCATGTTCAGGTTGAGATCTGGAGGGACTCAGAGGTCACATCCCTTAAGTAATTAGGGTCATTTGAAAAGTACAGGATGGCCACAAAATATAAGACTTAATTTAAAAGAATATATTTTTAGGATTCTTTCCCTGCATTGTCACTGTTAAAATTCATGTTTTATTAGAATAACAGATAAAGTAATTCACACTAAAAATAAGATTTTGAAAAGTCACTTGTCTTCTTAGAAGAGAGGCATGGAAGAGAGTCCAGAAACGGGTTTAAGCAGAGAAGAACGGTTGGGATTGGGAACGAAATGCAAAGAGGAAATGAACAGGAAGCGGGAGTCAGGACCGCATGTTCTCTACTGTTGACGACCCTGCCCGAGCCCTACCGTGTGGACAGAGCTCTGTTGATGTGTACACATCCGACCCTGAGGGGTCCACCCCTCTGCAGGGCTGAATCAGCCAGATTCTCCATCACTGTAATTTCTCATTAGGAAGGACAACAAAGGACAGCTGTAGTTAGTACTGGCCGTGTGAGCTGAGAGGTCCTGATACGGGGTTGGAGAAGGCAGCCACTGGACCAGATGCAAGATGAGTCAGAGGAAGAAAGACAGGAGGTGAACTTGTGCCCCCTGTGGAGCTGAGCACACCCTCGGCTCCTCACTCTCCAGTCCACTTCCCGTGAGACCCAGTGGGTATTGTCTCCAGTCCGTGGCTGTGCATGAGCTTACTTTGTGGACCCTGAAAAATACTGCCTCCCCACCTAGCCTTCTTTTTCACTGGAGCTAGTGTAAGTAGGTTTTCTTCACTTATAATTACCTAGAGGAGTCATAACTCTAATGCTGTCATTGCCAGTATCCATCCCTGAGGGAAGCAACAATTTGCTTTTTGGTAGTGTGTGTGTGTGTGTGTGTGTGTGTGTATAATATGTGTATATTATATATATATTGCATATATACATATATTTAATACATACACACACATATACATATATATATGTAATGGTATTCAGAAATATTAAAGTGGTAAAAGTACATTCATTCTTACATTAGAACTGACCACTGCTGGTTAAAACCTAAAAATAAAAAAGCAAGAAATGGAACTCACAGCCCCATACCATGTTCTGTCCAGGTTTAAATAAATGCATAAACATAAAAAAGATCAAATTTTAGAGTTCCAAAGTTATACCTAATTTATTTATTTTTAGGGAGGGGAAGGGAGGGAGAGAGAGAGGGAGAGAAACATCAATGTGTGGTTGCCTCTCACGTGCCCCCCCCCCCACTGGGGGCCCTGGCCCACAACCCAGGCATGTGCCCTGACTGGCAATCTAACCGGTGACCTTTTGGTTTCCAGGCTGGTACTCAATCCATTGAGCCACATCAGACAGGGCAATTTAATTTAACAAATACATTTAAGGCATTATATTAGGTGCTGTGGAATACAGAGAATACAGGCCCTATCCTCCCAAAGTAACTGAGAAAAATCGATACTTACACAACTAAATGAAATACCAAGTAGAATGTGGTCAGAACATGCATCGTTATGACATGTAAAGGAGCCTGAAGGTAGGAGAGAGTAAGTATAAGCATGACGGACAGGGAAGACTTCCTGGAGAACGGGTCATATGAATAGAAAGTGACCGAGTAGTGGGATTTCACTTGGCGGAGAATGAAGACGAGGGCATTCTGCATGGGGAAGCCCGGTAAGCGGCAACACAGCAGGCATTCAGGGCGCCCAGGGATCTGATGTGGTTTTGCTGTGGGCGGGTACAGGGAGCATGGCAGTGAGAGTGGTGAAAAATAAGGCTGGAGAGCAGACTTACACCAGGACGGGTAAAACCAAGGAACTTGAATTTTGGTGGGTAGGATATTGAGGGAATTCAGGTGCTTTAAAAAGGCAATTCTGGCCACAGTTTAAAGGTGAACTGGACAGTTCTAACTGGGAAGTGAGACTTAAGTGTGAACTTAGAAGGTGAACTTAAATGTCCTCACACGCACACAAAAAATGGTGAACTGGACTGGAAGAGACATGGGAAGGATAAATCAAACTGCTTGTGCAGGAAGTTATCATAGCTAAACGCAGGGCAGCTCCAATGGGACCAAAAAGTATGGAAGGCAAGCGGGATCCCCAGCACTGGCCAGGGAATACCAGTTTCCTCTGACAAACTTTCCGGGCTCCTGGTTCGTTTTGCTAGACAGAGAAGAACACAGTCCACTCCTATACTCCTCTCGTTATATACCTTTCTATGTTTCTAATTGAGTGCTTAGGACTAGCTACTTTTCTCTCTATATGAAATATTTCGATAACATCCACGATGGGTTACTGTCACAACTTCATCAAGACCTATCAAGCGAAACGTTATCATTCACGATTTCACATTAACAGACGAGCAGCAATGTTACCTGATAAATGCCTTGCACTGCCCGTTTCAACATTGATCAAACAGAAATTTCACCTCAACAACATTCTGTTGCCTTGGCATTAGCTGAGGCAAATCACAAACACATGTGAGAAATGGGCGGACTCGATGTTGGGCTGTGAGAGACCTCACGGGACCTCTCGACCACAGAAACAAAGACAGAAAGCACCAGCTCATCCACCCATCTGAAAGGTGCGTGAGGAGAGCCGTAGTTGGTGAGGAACCTGGGAAGACACAGAGTGGCCCTGGCTCAATCCTGCCATTTCTCTGTTAACAAGGAGCATCTTGATTCTGCGATGGATGGGATTCCAAATTACTTCCTAATATAATAAAGCCAATTTTTCAACTTAGTTGAAATCCTCATCACCTTTCACCTACAATATGGGGAAAGCTTCCTAAATTGTTTTTCATGCTCCCAACTCTTACTTTCCTCATCCTTTCCTCATATGCACCAGGGTTATCTTAGTAAAAGGAATGTGGAGCATGAGATGCCCTTCTGGGTGGTGCCCTCCATCCCTCTCCCCCCCGACCCCCGCACACACCCTGTCCTGTAGAACAATGTTCATTCACCATTTATTCATTCAGCATCCATTGAATGCATCCTATGTACCAAAGATTGGTAACAGGAGATGAACAAAACAGGAGAGCCCTTGAGAAGTTCATGGTCGGTGGGAGGAACAGGAGAGACAGACTTCCAGCACTGTGTGAGATCGGAGAGGAGGAAGCGCCCAGTTCCATCCGTCTCTTCAGCCGTATCTCCCACCACATCAACCCTGCACTCTTGCCACAGCACTGGCTCATCGCCCCCAGGCTCTGACATTCAGTTCCATGACTTCCCATCGCATCTCCTGCTGTACGCTCAGTCAGGAATGAGCGTGCCCCACAAGTCTCCGACTAGAAGCTTCACAGGCAAGTAATGGAAAGGCACTAATGACTTACCTACTGGGCAAGACATTGGAGATAAAATGATAAATAAGACCGCTGAGCATGGTAATACAAATTCAAGAGAGAGGAAGAGACACATAAACAGAAAATTGCTGAAGCAATATGCTAGGGGCACAAGGTATTTTGTGGTACAAAAAAGATGACCTTTTAGCTTATAGAAGTTATAAAGTGTTATCTGAGCTATTTAAGCAAATACAAAGTAAGCTCAATTCTCCCTTTCCCTCTCTTTTTCCTCCCCCCCCTACACACACATCAATATAAATAAGATCTAAAAAATAATAAATTAAAATAGTTGGCATCAACAGCCCCACCACTGAGAGGGAAAGATTCCACAACCTAATCCTTTTGAATGGTACAGAATCCAGTAATGGGGGAAATAAGAAAACTAGAAGTCACAGACACTGAAGGGGGGAAGAGGAAATAAACCACTCCACACAGACCGAGTTGGAGGGAAAAGTTTTAGGATTTTGAGCCAAATAAGACAGATGTTGAAGACCGGCTGTGGGTGTCAGAGAGCTATTAAGAGCAAGATAGTTGAGGAAAATAAGACTTTAAAGAAGTTTTGCTGTGTATTCCAAAAGGATTCCTGGTTGAATGTTCTTACAAGAGACTCTATAAAGATTTAGATAGTCTTCAATGGTTTTGAACATCAGACTGATGTTTCTTTAAGTGCCACACTTTGCTGGCTAAAAGAGGGCCACCAGGCAGCTGGCTCATTATGAATGACATCTGGGTACATAGCCAAACTCACACAAAAATTAAGCTCCTCCTTGACATAGACCTAATTGTACTGATTTCTTTATTTCTTATCTTTCCCAAGCCTGGGAAATTTTTGCAAGTAATTGCTTCTCAAAAATAATTCATTAATTGATGCTGATGTCCAATTTTATTTTGTTTTATGTTTTGATAGTACTTTGACATTTGGTATAATTTGACAACATGCTCATTTTAATTGCCTTATACACTCCAGGCATCCCTTACACTTGCTGAGCTAACCTTGGATGACTTTGGTAAACATATTGTAAGCCTTTTGTATCAGTATGCTATCATTCCAAAAAGATGTTTTTGTCTTAAAATCAGGATGGTTTGCATCTTTCATATGCTGTAAAGTGCCTGATGTATTCTGAAGACAGCCCCAAAGCTGTGAATGACAGGTTAAAACAACTCGGCCATTCTGAGCTGGTGTTGTTCATTTTTGAAGAAGGGCATACAAGGTTTTCAAGCCAGAAATGATTGAAACACCTGTTCTGTAGCCCTCCCAATGCATCTTAAATTACTGTTTTATGAAGTTCTTGGCTTATTCCAGACCATAGGGATTTGGGGGGAAAAGAAAAAAGAAAGGGAAAGAAATGGGAAAGAGAACAAGATTTACTCATCCCCATATCAACCAAAAGCACATTTTCTGGACTCTTATGTTTAACCCACCAAAAACCTATACTGTGATAGATATTAATATATTAGATTATAGAGATTATGGAACCCTGTCCAATTCTCCACCAGAATCGATCTCTTCAAGCGTCCTAGTTAACTTCTAATTAGCTCCCAGCGAAGGTTGTCATGACAACGAACTGGCAGATTTAGTCAATGGGATATTATTTGCTATAATCCAAAATCTAGCTGCTTTTTTTTGTTGTTGTTAAGTGCTGCTTAGTATATTGGAAAAATGAAAAGTTTGTATGTTCCTTCCATTTCTCAACTTTCAAATGTTATGAACTAATTATTTTGCTGATTCACCCAAATACTAGCTTTTCTCCCATTTAATGACATTCTGTCTTATAAAAAACTAACAGAACTAAAACCCATCTAAAAATGCCCTACTTAAAGTGGAAGAAGCACTTTGTAAGTTGGATAATAGAATAAATTCAAAAATACAGAGGACAATGCCAGGACAGAAGACAGTTTTTCTACTCAAGGACTGATCGCTCCCCATATGCCATTCTAGTCAGGACGTGAGAGCAGGCCTCACGCCTTGTGAAGGCAGACCGGTCCTCTGGACTCCTCCCTCTGCCCTGCTCCCCAGCCCCCATTTATTCCGAATTTGCTTGTGCACAGAGTCCCCCTCTTGGCTCAGATACTGGGCTCATTGTGAGCAATCTTGTATCTACATCTGAACCCCAGGGAGATTCTGATGACTCTCATTCCAACCAAGGGGCTCCTCTCTCCAGCTCGGAGCAGTATTTGAGTGAAAGGATCATTTTTTCTTTTTATCCTCACGGGAGGACATTTTTTCATGACTTTTAGAAAGAGAGAGAAATGGAGGGAGGCAGGGAGGGAGGGTAGCAAAGAGAAAGAAACATCGATGTGAGAGAGAAACATGGCTGGTTGCCTTTTCATATGCACCCCAACTGGGGATCAAACCCACAGCCTGGGTATGTGCCCTGACTGGGAATCGAACCTGCGAACTTTTGGTCTGTGGGGTGACACTGAAGCCAAATGAGCCATAGTAGCCAGGGCAAAAGGATCATTTTCAGAAATGAGAGTAAAACTAGTCCCAGGAAAGGTCCTTAGTCCCATAAAGCTGAGTGGCAGCGCACACCCTAGAATCCTTGTTTTTCCAGACACTCGCTCTCCTGTCTTACAGGCAATCTGAGCTGAAAAGACAAATGCAAGGGAAAGTAATCATCTTCCACATATAACCCATACAGTAATGAACAGAGTCAAAGATGATTTCAGCAAAGAATAATCTAGAACATGGCTCAAAGACAATCTGATAAGTCTGGTCTGTGATGGAAAAATTGTGATCATAAGTGATCTACAAAAGAAGCGCAGAAATGAAATGAGAGCTCAGTTCTTCTTGAAAATAGACATGAAAGGGCAACTGTGCAATTTAGGAAAAGAATTATGTACAGTATATATGAAATTTCATGAGTTTGAGATAGCTGATTTATTGGGAGATTTATTATTAGTACTCAGTATGTCATCAATATCATTAAGTGCCTGGTAATTCATGCTGTAACATTTGAGGACACTGGAAAAGATGTGTAACTAAAATTCTAAGGCATCGGTTCTGTGCCAAATGCACACACAGAGCACTGGAGACGTAAATACTGGGAAGCTGCATGTTGCAAAGGCTAACTGTTCGTGCTGGTGAATCCTCTTGCCACTGGGCTTGTTGCTTTCACAATAATGAAAAACGCACTCACTCTGCCGGTAAATTCACAGTGAAAACATGCCAACAAGTATACTCTGAAAATCAGGAGATTTGCCAGCTTTTACATTTTTACACAGTGAGTGCCTCGATGAGGTAAGCAAGAAAACAAAATGAGCCATACCAATGATATTCTCTAAGAATATTATTGTTGGTAATCAATTGAACATAACCTAGCAGAAAGCGATTTAAGAAAAAAGATACAACAGACTAAAAAGAAAGGGAAGATCCTAGGAGATTTCAGAGAAGAAAATCAGAGATGGGCCCCCAGTGGCTGGAATTCATTCAGTACAAGTTGGGCAGAAGACTGCTTCTTTTCATTGCTGTTTCATGGTGTACAGCCATTTGATTTTTTAAAAAACGATCACGGTAACTACAGAATACTCATATATATCTCAAGAAACTGGGTTAAGGTACAAATGGAAAGTCACAGAGCAAGTACTTAGGAAAAACCACGTATTCCCTGCTCCTCTATTTCCATAGACAGTTAGGAATTCCCACTCCACTGCTGAAGGAGGGACGCTTCCAGCTGTCTTTGGACCCCTCACTAATTCACTGCCGGGAGTGCGGAGTGACTGATCTGGTTGGTGAGTTTGAGAAAAGCAACAGACCATGTTAGGCCCAGCCCCTCTTGGGCAATCTTTGCTTATATTTTTGGAGGCACCCTGCCTGCAGGACTGTCATCCTCCACTCCTCAGGGCAGTAAGCCTGGCTGGGGGCACAAGGGCAGTGGGGGCATCTTATGGTCACAGGTGTGCTAGGTGACTGTGTGACTAGGTGGGTAAGTCTGGCTAACTCAGCGGCAAAGTATTAATAAGCTCATATTTGGCCACAGACCTAAAGCCATGTTTGGTAATCAGCTTTATTAGTAGTGATGCTGCCATTTTGATCTCCACGTATCCATTTCCTGTGCCCCACTTCTCAGTGGGTTGAGAGCTCAGGAGGAATAGAAGAGAAACAACCCCCTCCTCTGAAGCACTAGCATCAGTCGTCATAATAACCACTCCATGGTGTGAACTCTGTGAGCACATTCATAACACATTGTAAGGATAGTATCTTTTTAATGAGGAAAAACATACGCATAGAAAAGTCTGAAAGATACATGCTTACCTGTATTTTCTGGGTTTTATTCACACATTATTTGGGTAATAAAAATGTTCAAATAATAAACATAGAGTGAAAAATTAAAAGCAATGTTACAACGTTACACAGCATTGTTTCTTCAGGTTCACAGTTATGTCTGAATGATTTCTCTACACTGGCTTTGTTTTCATGCACCGTAAGATTCTTAAAATTGGTATGCTTAGAACTTTGAAGGAAGCACTACTTATGTGTCCCAAAGGGTCACACCTGCTACTCTACATAGAGAAAACAGGGTGCAGAAGAACCACAAAGTTCAAGTAGAGCTACACAGTTCTGCTCTGAGGAAGTAAAAAAAGAATTTAAGAAGGATGTATGCATAACGATGTCCACCCTGCAGCAGCAATGTAATTTTCCATCATTCCATAACTTACTTTCATTTCACTATCAATTGGTTTCTCTTGCATTTCTTGGATTTCAGGTATGTTTTCATCTGCAGTAACTTCGGGAGTTGCTGGCAATAATATTTCAGCTATTTGCGTGAGATTAGACAGTTTCTCGTGAATTGAAATAACGCTGAAAATAACAAATATACATGTATTTTATTTGAAAAGGTAAGAAGGGCATTCATTTATTCCAAGAATCAATAATATGTGTAAAGTAAGTCCTTACGTATTTAACATTTAGATTCTGTTATTCCTAAACATAATCAATTCACAATTATTCCTTCATTCAAGAAACACGAGAAAAGGGAGACGATTCTGACTTGCACAATGTGTATGAGCTAGCTATACACTCAGGCAGATACATAATTACACACTGGCCACGGCACAAAGAAAACTGTACCTAACCAACATACTGCTGAAGATGAAAACTAAGAAAATAAACATCTACATGGGCAAACCAACTCCAGGCAGTGACAAAAGATTTACTCCTGCGTCAGCCCTGATGCCATCCTATGATGGTCTCTGGCTGACCTGAAGGTAAGAATTATGACAAGTTCGCAATGGCTCTAAAAAATACAATCAATGAGCCCACAACACTGAGGTGTGTTGTGTGGGGAGTGGAGAGTCAGGAGAAAAATCAGGACAGAAGGAAAAGTAAAAGCCAAGGAGGAGGGCAGAGGACCCGGTGTCAACTGTGCTGCAGACGGAAGGCTTCCGGAGCCGCGGGCCACTGGCCAGTGGATGCACGGAAGGCAGAGGGGAGACAGCAGATGGAAAAACCCTGGAGGAACTGAAGGAGGAAGAGCTGCATGGCCAACCATGATGCAGGCACAGTGTCCGAGTGCCTGCCTACAAGTGTGGGTAATGCAAGTGTCCGTGTCCAGGGAAGGAGGGAATATTTCATGAGAAAGAACTAAATGACCCAACAGAGCAAACTGGCATCAGGAAAATTTTTATTCAGGAATTTTAGTTCTGCACAGTGCCCTCTCATGTTGCCTTACCAAGGATGATCAACAAGAGCAGTTCTCCACAAACTGACCTTGTCCTGACCCTCCTAAGAGCACAGGGATGCCTCGCTGGGTGGGAGGAACAGTCCATTTTCACGGTGCCACCAAGGGACAGAGCAGATGAAAGGCTGTCAGCCACCCTTCTCCGTGATGGCCTCATGGATGGGGCACGTCCCTAACCTGAGCAACCCTACCGTTGATCATGAACACACCATAGTGAAGAACATTTTGGAATAAAAAAATCCTGTCAGTCTTATTACCTTATTACCTGCAGAAATTTTTATCATGTGGCTTGGAAAAAACATCTCGCCATGTTTCTGAATGTAAAAGGCAAGCGTTAACTTCCTAGTTTTGTTGCTCTGATGGTATATGACCTGTGTCTAGATTTTCTGTTGAAAGCAAAGAAAGAAAGGAAGGAAGGAAGGAAGGAAGGAAAAAAGAAAGAAAAGTTGCCCAATAATTGAAAGAAGCTCTTGAAACATCTCTTGTTTTATTCTCTTTTGTTCCAAGGCCAAAAAGAGTCCTTTGAAATGAAAATCATGGAGCGTGAACAGCACTCTCCAGCAAAGCCCCAAGTCTCTGTTCCCCAAGCACCTACTGGGTGCCGAGCAGGACAATGGCTGACACTGACGACACAGGACTTAGTAATGAGACTGGACCTTTCAAAGTACATGCATACATTGTCTAGCCTGACCCTAACAGTAACCTTAATGTGGGCAGAACGGGTATTATTCCCATCTCACAAGTGACATTATGGAGGCTGGGGTCATATGGGCAAATCACAGTGGGATCAAAACTAATATAACCGAGCAATGAAAAGGATGGAAAACAAAAAGGAGCTTGGTAACGTGAAATAGAAAAAAAGAGAAACCATGCATGAGCACGTGAGGGGTATTGCCTGTTTGATGGGGAGGGGAAAGCAACCTAGCTGGGCCCGAGACGTTTGACCAGGGAACAGTCTTGAACAGGTTAGGTAAAAAGAAAGGGTAAGACAAGTGATACGGTGGAGTCTGGCCTTAACTTTGCAACCCAATTCAAAGTCACACTAAGTTACTTCTCAAATTCATCCCAAATATACTACAGGCAACATCCTGTACCCTCTATAAACTTCATCAAGTGTCAGGAACTGTTCCTCCAATGACCTTCAGTACTATTATCGTTATTCCCATTTTACTGGAGTGGAGACTGAGGCACAGACAGGATAAGGAACCTGCTCAGGGCTGCAAAGGCAGTTCAGGGGCGCAGCTGGCGCTTGGACCAAAGCAGCATGGATCCAGCCTGTGAGCTCTTAACCACTGCAGTATCATACTCCTCCGAAAGGAGGATTTTTTAATAAAAACGTCTTGTAAAAATTCTCCTAGGGTTCACCTTGGATGCTACTGAAACGGCTTGTTCTCACGACAACATCAACAGTGAAAGCTAGAGTGGCAGGTGATCCAGCTTTACTTGCCTGTTCAGGGGAACCCAGAAAGAGCCGACGCAGCCACTGCTGTGGTTGCTGGAGTTCTCGTCTGGAACCTTTAGGGACTTCAAGTTATGCGCATACAGCAATAAAACCTACAAGAAGATTAAAAGGCATGTATCATGAGACACCAAAATTATACTTTGCTTCAAGAAGTGCGTATCACTTCTTAAAGTAACATCATTAAACTTGAAAAGTTTTTCTTTGAGGCTTTTTGTTCAACTCCCTTAAAAGAAGAAATGAACAGGAATTGTGCAAAGTTATGAGATGAAAAGAAGTGCTCTTTGGTACCAACATTGTATTATTTCTGAAGAGTGACATTTCTTACTGCCAGTAAGTTTAAATCTCAGCCTTTGAAAGCCCTCCACAAGAAGTTCCAAATGCATGCCTGGTAAACATCTAACTTTGTGTCTTGTCACTTCTCAAATTGCCTTTTTCCCACAGTAGCCATAGCTGCTCCTCTGTATTCATTTATGCTGTTCCCTTCCCTGCTTTCCATTCATTCAATACACAGTCTCCACCTCCGAGACGAAACTTCTCCTAAGGACTCAGGCTCTAGCAGGTTCCCTGGTGTTTAGATTCTGACAATTCTTAGGATCGGTCCTACACGATACAACATCTATTTACAGTCATGGAGTAATAGAACTTGAGGGTCACGGACCCTTGGAGATGATCTGCTCTACGTCCCTCGCTGCAGATATAACAAAGCTGAGGCCCAGGGCTGCCAGACAAAACTGACTAGTTAAGTGCATGCTATTATCTCTGCTTCCTCACAAATCAAGTGAATATAAGAGTAAAGGGAGTTTTTTAAAAAGGCATAAATCCATAAAGACAGAACAAGAGGCAAGGCAGACGACAGGCTAACACGGAATGGTGGAACGCATGTGGAAGACGCAGCTGACTGGGCAGAGAGGAAAGGCTGTCCTGACTGCAGGGGGGTTGCCAACAACTGGCATCGGGCACTGGAGGCACCGGGGACTGGAGGCATCGGGGACTGGAGGCATCGGGGACTGGAGGCATCGGGGACTGGAGGCACCGGGGGTCTTAGACAACCTCCTTCGCATCCTTTCCCTGAGTGCATATCCCCGGGAGACTCCTGCCTTCCATTGTCTCCTCCCCGCTGGCTGAACTTTTCCATTGTGCTCTCTGTGGAGGTAGAAGAGATCTATGCTCAGGAACATCAGGTACAGGGTGAGGTGCTGAACTGGAAACACTGGAATTAAGTGAAAGTCTATTTTAAGCAAGAGCTATCTCCTTGCCCAGCTCTAGCCCCCTCCCCGCACACCCCATCCCACTTCCAGAATGTAGGAAGCCAGACAAGAGTCTAAAAGTGTTCTCCTACAGGAAACTGACCGAAGAGAAAAGACCTACAGATACTGATGTTTCAGCATCCTCCAATGAAACTGCTGGCTCCTGCAATTACCCTACAATGAGGCCCATCCATCAGTAAGCTTGACCTGACACGCTTCTTAGTGTCTCCAACGTGAATGGACAGCCAGCAGTCACTAGACATGAAATGAATGGCAGCAACCAAAACTAACATAAGAAAGGAACTTGTAGCATCAGTGACAAGACAGAGAGCAAAGAAAACTTCAATGAAACTGTAATCAGTAGCCTCGGAGAGAAGAAAGACAATATTACATCTGTGAGATGAGAACACAGAGCTATTAACCTCAAACAGTAAAAACATGAGAAAGCGCTCTTAAAAATTAAAATATATAATCATAACAAGTAAATAATCAATAAAAGATTTGAAGACTAGAGAGTAAACCTAAATTTAAAAACATAAACAGGGGAGAATAAGAAAAGTAAACAATCTAATAACATTCAATAGCTGAATATTAGAAGTTCCAGAAGGTACAGAGATAATCAGATAGAGAAAATTATCAACAAAAACAAAATCTCCATTAACTGAAGCATACACTTTTAAGATGGAAAAGGGCACCCAAAGTATCTAGCACGAGGGATGAAAGACTCAAACCAAAGCACACCATGGAATTTCAGAACACATGGAGGGACATCCCCAGGGCTCGCAGAGGAGAAACGTCAAAGAAGCAGGAGTCAGAAGGAGGAGTCAGCTCTCAACAGTGCTGCAGACTGCCAGACACAGTGCAGCGATGCCCCCTACCTTTGGGGGGGAAATAATTTTCAACCTATCGTTTTATGCCTAAAAAACCCCAAGGAACTAGGCATTAAAATTACGACCTTTTGTCAGACATTTCAGGTCTTTTGACGTTCTGTGGCAAGCTCTGTCGAAACCCTGTCAGCATCTCAAGGGACTGCAGTCAATATATTGGCCACTGGCCACACCTAGACGAAATGTACTAAGAATTAACTGAGACCTGTCCTCGGGCCTGAACACACTGTGGGTCAGCCTGTGCCACCCAGTCGGTATTTTCTGCTTAGTTAGTAAGCAATTGAGTTATACGTGTATTATAAAGAAATCAACAGTAAGAATTAGCAGACTTAGCTTCCCATTTTTATTTTTGCCACTGATGAGTTGTGGCATTCATTGCTCAAGCCCATACAGGACTTGGCTTCATGATCTGTAAAATGAGTGTTGAACTCAGTTCACGTTCTCTTGGGTTTTTTTCCGATCTGAAATTTGACTTGCGTGGTATTAAGAGAAGTCTCCAGAAAACACTGAAATTGTTCAAAAGATGTTTAGTTTGTAACAAAGTTCTAGCGAAGAGCTTACAGTGTGGTTCTACTAGATTCTCCTAAAGATAACTTTGTCAAACGGAATAATGTAATGTGTGCCCCGACACTTGAGAAGTTAAACTTTTCCAAGTTATAAACTTAACTCTGAAGTATCATGGCATGGAATATGTAGCCCTCCAAGTTATCTAAAACTTTCATATCCAAATCCCTGGCCCCAGCATTTCTAATCTGCTGCCTCCAGCATCCTTAGCTCCTGCTGGTATTTCTGCTTCAGAGTAGCAGATAAACTAGAGTGGACTGAGAGGATGAATTAGTGATGTTAACTTAGAGTGTTATCCAATGACCCTCTAAGGCCCTGGAAACTCCAAAGCCTGAAGTCAGATGTTAATTTTCATTACCATCCTTTCGCGAGTCGAGAAGCGCCTGCAGCCAGGACCATCCTCTGAAGACTCAACACAGCACCGCACTTAGGACACAGACTTGGAGGCAGATTGCTCCAGTCTTGACTTCATGCCAACCAGCATCCCTCCAGCCCGTGCCTCAGTTTCCTTGTCTACAAAATGGGGGTAACGAGGGCACCTACCCCATACAGTCACTGCGAAGTGGATACAAGTCAAGTAAGTGCCTGGAACACAATCAGCTCTACAAATGTGGGTCTCGTGAGCTTCAGCCAGTCATTCAACAGGAAACTCTACACCAAAGGCCAATTAAAATGAGCAGATGCCTGCTTGAATATACCAGGATGTATTTAAATCATCAAACAAATTTCAGTGTTAGCTTCTAAAAATGATAGCATCTTAGGACTGAGAAGATCTAGCCAGTGTTTCCTGATTTTTTGACTGACACTAACAGCAGCAACTATGTCTTTTATTGTGACCTGATACAGACATAGTAATTGTCACAGGGCAAAAAACATCCTTGAACTAAGAAATGGAAAAACTGTGTGTCTTGTGTCTTCGCTTGTGGCTTAAGCAAATCACCCCAGCAACCTGTTCAAATGAGAATTTGTTATGTGATGCTCTGCTTCTCATCTCTGTCTGACACCAGCTCACGCTTCCATGTTAATTGTCAGATACAATTGTTGACAAATGAAACCTTGTTGTTCTAATTATCAGTCACAGACCAAGTCTTGGCATTAACTTCCCAGATCATCCTGCCCCAGATGGACACAGATGCGATATTTCTATGACCCTGTGAAATGAACTTTATATTTGTTGTGTTCCTTCCTTGTTGTTTTTCTAAACTAGCTGCTTAGGTAAACGTTCTGTTTCCCACGTGATCTTTCTCTTTCCATGCCTTCTCTGAATGGATACATTCTTTTTTCAGGTTGCTGGTTCTCTTGCCAGCCAGTAAATAGATTCTGACCTATGCTGACAAGTGACCTAAGAAATTTTCTTTTTCAACATATCAATCATGAAACAAAAGTTTCGGGAAACATTTTTTCTTACTATATGTGATGCATCATGATATTTTTTTCTTGAATTTGATTTCTTTAAAAAAATTACTGCTCATCCCTCACTATGTTGGCTCAGTGAGCCAGGAGTATTCTTGGAACCACAATTTGAGAAGTACTGAACTAAATTCTTCAAAACAGACTACAGATTTATTATTTCAAGATACATATGGAATATGTGGCAAGGATTTAACTCGGAAAGGTGGGAAGGAAAGTTTTTTCAAAATGTGAGAAATAGCTTTAAATGTTTCTGGGACTCATATCTTAAAGTTTCTCTTTTTTAAATCATTGATGGGTTTTTATTAAAATTATCATGGTAATTATAAAATAATTCTTTATGACTTAGGAAACTTTACAATGCAATTTTAATTGGAAAAGGGATATAAAATGGCCATTACAATTCATACTAAAAGGACAATTAATATATGAAGGATAATGGAACTACGTGTAACTGACCGAGAGCGGGCAGGGTGGTCAGTCTGAGGCGGCAGAATGAGGGGCCAATGGGGGAAGGTGCAGGACAGCAGGTCAGGTAAGCCCAGGAGGTTTCACTACCTCACCCCAGGCACAGGAGTCGAAGGACTCCAGGAGCTACCCAAGGCACAGCTAGAGGGGACAGCACTCAAGAGCTGAGAAATGCAGGAATAGACTGAGGCAGGTCACAAAAAGCAAATACAAATGCTAAACAGGGCAAAATTATACAGCTAACATTTCATGGGGAAAAGCCTGAGGCTCTTCTTAGCACAGAAATAAAAGAATTCTATAGTAGAAGGTTCCTCTGTAAAAGGCTGTAGTGACCAGCTGTTCCATTTTTAAAAGCTCGACTCCTCTTTAAGACTGTCCAAGGATCTGCATCACTGTTCAGTCTGCGAGCTCAGGATTGATGTCGAACTGCCTCTGAATACCTGCCTCCATCTCCTCCTGCCCCTCAGTCAGCTCTACTGCAAACACGCACCCACGGACATGAGCATAGTTATAGGTTATGGTGTATAGTTAAAGACAATACATATTAACATAAGGAGTTATTAATGTGATGCAAATTTGTAAACAGCATTTAGAAGCAAACTAAGGGTGTTTTTTAGCCAATTTGCTATAAACTTTAATTTTGCTGGTTAGGCACAGTTTACTCTCTTTTCTGCACAATGAAGGCAGCTAAAGAATCTATAAATATAAGGAGATATTGGTGCCACTCTTTACAAGGTGCTTTTAAATAATGTTTACCAAGTATATCATATAAGTATTTGAAATTATTAAAATTTAAAACAGCATAACTTTAAAATAAGTTGAGATAATAAATGACAACTACTATTTATTGAGGTTAGGTGTCTGTTTACACAATTATCTCTAATTACAGATGAAGGTAACCATGCTATAGAAAGAATTAACTAATATACTGAAGTTCACAAAATCAGAAAGTGGCAGAGCTGGGATTCAAACCCAAGCAGTTTGGCTCCACGCACTGTGTTCTAAACCATTACACTGATGTAAGCAAAAGAAACCAAAAGAAAGCCATTCCCAGTAAAATGGTGCAAAGACAAAGAGAAACTCTCAACAGCAACCAGTGAAGGAAGTCAGAAAACTTTCAAAGCAACAGCCGTTTGACCCTCAGCAACAATGTAAATGAGTAGATGATATTTTCAATGTACTGAAATAAAATAATGTCCCATCTTGAATTCTCTACTCTATAAAGCTTATTTCATAAATAAATGTAAAACAACAACATTTAGCCGGCAAACAAAAATTGAGTGTGTGCCTCCAGAAGAGCCCCACCAAAGGGAATCCCACAGTATGTAGCAGGCAAGGTGACTAGACAGAATGTCTAAAATGCAAGAAAAAGTAAAAAAAAAAACCCAAAAAACAAATAATGAATACGTAGCAAAGCCTATAGGAAAGCAGCTCATATAAAACAACTTTAAAATAATATTAATCTGGGTTAAAAAAATGCAATGTAATATCCTATAAGTCATTAGGAGAGTAAATCTATTTATTAGCTTTAGACTATGATAAGTATGTAGTTGTCCTAAGGATAGCTGCTAAAAGTGCAGAAAAACAGTACATAATTTCACAACTTGTAAAGAAACAAATTAACCATAGAAATAATCAATGCAAAGAAAAAGAAACAAGAAAAGAAAAACAGAAGAGCTGAGACAAGTAAAAACTCAAAAGTAAATTGTAGATTTAAAACCAAATGCATTACTTTTTACAGTAAATGTAAACGTATTAAATTCTTCGGTCAAAATACAATATTGTCAGACTATCTTTAAACATATCCAATGGATATCTCTTATTAAAAAACACAATTAAAACACAAGTACACAAAAGGGTTGAAAGTAAAAGGCTGGAAAAAAGATACACTGAAAATAACTCCACAAGAAAGCTATTTTCCTCTAGTACCATCAAACAAAACAGACTTTATGAGGAAAAAAGCGTTATTACCAAAAAGCCATGAATCACTTCACGATGGCGAAATTCTCAGCTCACCAAGTAGACTACGGTTATCAATGAGACTGCACCTAAGAATATAGCTTCAAATTATGTAAAGTAAACTTTACAGAACTATAAGCAAAAAGTAAATAATGACAATCACTGTGAGAGATTTAAACATACTTCTTTTAGTAACTGATTTAAAAATAAAAAGGCAACAAAAATAGAAAAATCAGCAAAAATACAGAATACCTGAACAAGACAAATCAAAGGGACCTATAAGACAAATTGGAGCAACTGCCTCAACAACTGAGGAGTGAATGTTCTTTTTAAGAGAAATGGAATATTTACATTCCTGAGGAAAACACAAGTTTCAACAAATATTAATCATACAGAGCATTTTTTATTACCACAGAGCAACATAATCTAGGGATAAATACAAACAATAACTAGAAACACTCCATATAGTTTGGAATTTAAGGAACACATGTTGAAATGGTTCATGAGTCAAAAAAGAAATGATAATAGAAATTTGAAAACTATTTTTAACTGAATGATGATGATGAGACCATAAAAAACCCAGGTGGTTTGATAAAACCAAAACAATGTTTAGAGAGAAATTTATGGCCTTGAAATGTTTACATTAGGAAGGAAAGAAATGAATGTTGAGCTAACCAGCTGTCTAAAGAAGTCAGTAGTTAGGAAAAAGAGGGTAAGAGGGATATGTTGATTAATGAAATAAAACTAACTAATAAGAAACCTCTGGTGACAATGATCAAGAAAAAAATACATAAATAACCAATCTAAGGAATTAAAAGGGGCACTTCATTACAAATACATCAGATTAAAAATGAGAAAAAATTTAAACAAAATAGGGAAAATTCCTAGAAAAAAACTTAAACAAAACTGACTCAAGAAGAAATAGAAAACCCCAATGTTCTGTAAATAGGGGTGATAGCCAAAATATTAAAAACTTGGTTTGAGGTAGTTAGGAACCTTTAGAACATATATTGGCCCAATCAGAACTGCTACCAACTCTGAACGAGTACATTAGTAAAGACTAGTGCTTAACAACTACCTCTAGCTATTGAAAATTGTATCACTAGTCTTATATTTTCTCTCACACACACAAAAACTAGGAACAGATGGCATTGCTGAAAAGTTCTTACCAAATATTTGAGGAAAAAGGCTACTACGAACTTCACTGGAGAAGAACATGATTATATTTATCAACTTATTTTATGAGTCTGGCAAAAGCTTGAAACAAAATAACTATCTGACGCGGATAGTATGAAAAAAAATTATAGCCCAATATTGCTCTTGGAAACAGTGGTGAAAATCTAATACGAAACAGAGCAAACTGGACCCAGTAAATAGCACATCATGACCAATCTGAGTTTGTCTCAAGGTTGATTTAACATTTAAAAGGTGAATTAACATATTAAAAGAAAGAAGTCATAAAATCATCTTAATGGATACAGTAAAATATTCATACGTGGCAGGAGGTTGAAAGCTTCCTTAAATGTGATAAGAAAAAATAACTACAAAAGAAGAAAACCCTCAAACATCATACATAATGGTGACAACACGAAAAGTCAGCTTGAAGACTTCCCTAGGATCTCTTTCCTTTCAGATTCAGTCTACCAGACGGTACAGATTCTGCATCAGTGTATTTTTTGTCTACATAAGAAAATGTCTCTACTTTCAAAGTTGTAATGGCCTAGTGCAACATTATCTCTAAATGTAAGATACAGCTTTGTAAGTACATTTCATACCATAGGTTCTAGTTCCTTTGGAGGTCTTTCCAGGGGAGGAATGTACCACAGAAAGCACAGTTCTTTGTTTAAAGCCTGGGTGGCCGTATCTGAGGCCTGCAGCTCCGCAGAAGGTGCGCTGCTGGCGGCAAGGAGCTTTAAAGGTAAAATGGAGTGCAGGGAGCCGTCCTGAGGCATCTAGGGAACAAAGCAAAACGTCAGTTTAATTGCCAATAATTAATTCATTCAATATTTAAAACATTCATTTGCTATACATTCAATATGGGCTACAATGGATAACTCTGGCAATTGTTTCCGTTTGTTTTATGGATATAGATCTTAAACCTGTTCCCGAGTACCACAGAGAAGATTCTCTTACAGAAAAACATGCCTCCAAACCCAGAGGACTCAACAAACATCTTCCACTTCGGAGAGGCTCCCAGATTAAAGCTCTGGAGGCGGAACGTGGCCACGCTATCTATCATTTCAGTCTCGCGGGTTCTAGGAACATCTACTTTCTTCAGGTCTATTTACCAGCGAATCTACTGAGGGTGTGGTTATAATTTATTATCTATTTTCCAACAATATTTTTTGCAATGCCATATACAAAATAAGATACAGTTTTTGCTCTAAAAGATTAAAACCTATTGTTCTCATTCCCTTGTTAAGTGAATGTGGCTGATTTATAAGTTCGGTCTTGGTAAATCTGGGCCCAGCTTCTCTGATGGAACTTTGTCCCTAAATCAAACATTTTCAAGAATTATAAGTGTGCAAAATGCAACTGGTGATTTCACAAATTCTTTACTTAGTTTTTGAAGTTGATTGATATCAACAAAATAAGTGTAGACAGAGGGATAATAGTGATGATAATACATCAAGTCTAAAAAGGACCTTCTTCAATGGAGTGTGAACTGTTTTCAAAGTTAACTTCTTATCATTCCCAAGATTATAGCACAGTGGCTGGGAAGCAGCTCTTTCACTAAACTCTTGACATCTGAGATCTCTCAAGGCTGGGCGGCCAAGCGGAGCATGTCAGGGGCCAGAAGGGAATGCCTGGTGTTTCTACAGGGCTCTGTACTGCCCATTGCTTCTGGGCCTATTCACGATATAATATGAGGCTCTCAATGCAAGGCTTCAAAATAAAATAAAAAGAGAAACAAAGACATTGACCTTTCAAGTTGTCGACTGATGAAAGATGACTTGACTGAAAGGTTATATTAAAGGTGGAAACTTTTCAAGAATGTCCAGAGACTATCATAAAAGCATACGTATGATAAGCCAGAACCCTCACTTATTAGCACCGTGATACTAAAATGCACAATAAGGAAAGTTACCAGGGTTAAATAATCATTTTAAAGTGCTTAATGAATTCTATGTCAGGCAGTTCGCCAAAAACTCAGGTAAACAATTGATTCACAAAAGTAATTTCTCTCATATTTTTTCATATCTGAGTGCCATTCATGGGTCTGACAATTACTTTAGCAAAGAATTTATACTTTATAATTAGCTAAGTGGAGGAAAATAACAAACAAATATCTTTCTCTCCAATACATACAGTGCTTATAGCATGATGGCCTGGAGACGGTGACAGAAGTCAGTACCAAAACATGCATCTAGTTGTCCCTTATCCTTTTAAAAACAATATCTAGTTGCCAAGGGGATTAATTACATATGCTAATTGATGGAATATACTATACACTGAGCACTTTGATATGTTTGATTTATTCTTTGAAAGGCATGAAACAACAGACCTGCCAGGAAAACTCCTATTCACCCCAGTTCTATAAACAACAAATCCCTTTCACGGGTCGAACACTTGGCTTCCCAGACACAGTCCAAACATGGGTAACTCAGCATTGCTCACAACTGTAAGCACAGGCTCCGAGGGGGGAATTGTTAACGTCATTGAACCTTTGTCCATCACAAAGCTTCAGCAACATGCCGACTCACGACACCTTTGAGCACGACACACAGCTGTGATCGTTCTGGAAAGGCATCTACTTCTCTGCAGGGGCAAAGCAGGTTTAAGTATTAAATTATGGAAGGAGTATGATTGAAATAGCCTCCCAAGTGATTAAAGGCTCAAAAACGTTATTATAAAAATCAGCCAGGCTTGGAATTTATTTTTAAAAAAATCCAAAGTCTTTATGCTTGTTAGCTGTCTACCCCAGCGAGACGAACACATGATTAGGTGGCTTGCACCTGTCAGGCAAGCAACAGTGATCTCGAGTTGATTATCCTGGGACAGTGTTACACTAATTATATCAAAGAAACAGCAAGCAAGGTGAAACAACTCCTGATAACACTGCTCTCACTAGGAAAGTCACATATATTTACAGTATATTCAAGGCTGCATTCAAAGAGCATCATTGTTAGGAACTGGGTAATGATCGGCTGCCCTTAATACCAAAATACTCAAGCCGAGCTCCTTTCAGAACAGTACATAAGAAATCACACATACTAGTTCCCAAACTCTTATAGAGCTGTCACCCAAATACACCCATTTAAACTATAGTTCTGAGCCTTCCCATTCTCTGCCCCCTAAGCCAAAACACCTGAGGCAGCTGGGACCCCAAGGCAGTCAGTTCCCAGGGGCGTGCATAAGTCAGAATTCCAGTGTTAGAAGGAAACAACTTCATCCTACTTCCTACTGTTTCCTTCCCTGGGGAAGGCCAGATATTAATGTTACATTCCTGGCCTTTCTCCCTCTTCTCCCTGTGAGAGAGTTACTGTATTTTTTGGACTATAAGATGTACCTTTTCCCCAAAATTTGGGAGGAAAATGGGGGTGTGTCTTATAGTCCGAATGTAGCTTACATTTACATGTGAAATATTACATTATTTATGTTATTAAATATTTTACCACATTTTTGCTTCAATTTTTTTCCCTATTTTCCTCCTCTAAAACCTAGGTGCATCTTATGGTCCGAAAAATACGGTACTTGGTTGGTGCTTTTGGGGAAAAGAATTTTGGATATGTATAGTTCTGCTTTTTTGTCTTAGGAGTGAGCGAACATTCTGTGCTCCTTCATGTAACATAGTTCAAAGGGGACTGTGGCCCCACAGATTTTAAGGAGGCCTGTAATGACCAAAACAACAAAACAAAACACACATGGCTGGATTGGGTAATCTGTCTACTTTGCTATTCACTACTAGGAAGACCATTTAAATACAAACTGCATCCTAAAATACCAACTTTATGGTTCACAAAGATGAGCATTTTTTAATCCCAATATGTCTTAGCCTCTTATTTCTCAAATGATTTAGAATCTGGGCAAGAAATGATGATGCTGCCAACAGCCCAGTATCTAGGAAGTAGTTTGAAAAGTCCTCCCACGTGGACCCCAAAACACTGCCCCGAGAGCAACTCCATAACCACCATTGACGAGCACTTCTTTAACTGAATTCCTTGGTGGGTCTTTCCACCACTTTTTTAAAATCACAATTAATGAAAAGTCATCCCACTCTCTTGTTCAAGACAGTAATTAAAAAAAAATTATTATCTATTCAAAACATATGGTTATTATTGTCTAGTAGGACAAGAGGAGCAAAGGTTCCCCATTTGGAACAAGCCACTTTTTCAGGTCACTTCTCTGAGGCAGCGGACAAGAGAAACATGGAGAGGCCTCGCATGGGCAAGCCTATAGCTGTAACAATTAAAGCACTCTATGGTGAAGTCCAATGTCAGGATAATTCAAAATAAGTGAGTAATATTTTTCTAGTTTTGAAAGAATTCTATGCAAATGACTTGACTTATTCATTTCACAAATCACTATGGGAAACTTATGATGCACAATGTCCACCTGAGTTTTCTACTAGAATCTTAGACTCTGCCTACAGAGTGGAACATAGCAGCCTCCTCCACGATGGTCCTCACCCTCCTGCCTCTGCTGCGTCTGCTAATGGCGTTACCGTGCTCTGGTGATTGCAGACGGAGGTTCCAAATGCTGGGACAGTCTTTGATCATTTCCTCCTCGTCACCTTCTCTCTCCAAAGGGACACTACTTTGTTGTTTTGTTTTCCAATTTACTTAAGCAACATCTTTTACATCCATCCTTTCCCTCCCGTTCCTAAGATCATAAGCTTCATTACTTCATTATCTCTCTCTTGGATAACTCCCTTTCATCTTTCCTTTGTCAATCAGCCCTATCTGCTGTTGACAAAGTAACGGATTTAAGTTTGTACACTCTGTCTGCTACTGACCATGCCGTTTTCTAAAAGCATCTCTGAGGTTCTGTAACTTCCTTCTGTTCTCACGCTACCGATGTTTCTCTACACCACACCAAACTATGCACACGCACTAGGCCTTATCAACCCCTCTCTCTCTACCAACTAAGATTGTTTGGCACATTGTTAGTATTCAACATGTTTGTTGAATGTACCAAGTTAAAAATACACATTTCTGTTTTTAATAAAACTTTAATTTTCAGTATCTTCCAATTCATCTATTTTGGTAGTTTTTTGAAACGTTACTATTATTGAAGACCCCAGTAGCTTTAAAAAGCCCTTCATTTATACTCCTCTTTTTATTTTTCTTCAACAGGTAAGTTAAAAGAAGTTTTCATGTTACATATCTTGGGAAAGTCTATCCAATTAAATAACACTTTGAAAAAATACCCTTCAAACTTTTAACTCAAAATTTTTACCTGATTTATTCACATTCATGATCATAACAGACACACACAATGAATGATTTTCATTATATATTGAAAACAAGGAAATTGGGCATAGATTTAGAAACTCTCGGTCTAGTTTTTTTATAGTTATTATATTGAAACTTGGGTAACCTCCTGGCAAAATGACTGCCTGAGAGATGTTACATGTAGGAATACAGAAAATTCTGAGCCATTCTTAAGATTTATTAAAGCAGCAAAACAAACCACTTCAAATGTGAACTTGCCTAAAAATCAGGATGTTTGGTTGGCTTCTCTATACGGTATGGCAGAAATGAGGTTCCCCGGGAATGCTGGCGGAAACTAGAAATCTTTGAGGCAGCATTGAGCTTAATGTGCTGCCTTCGGAAATATAAGGATGACCTTAAGAAGTTTTATAACAATCTACAATGTTTTAAAACATTACCTTGGCCAAAGAGTCATATGAGACATTTTCTGAAAATGGTAGATTTTCCAGTTCTTGAAATAATTCTGTTGGAAATTCATCAATACAAGAGGAGGAATACAGTTGTAAAAATTTTTTAAGGAAATTATGCATTTCTTTTTGGCGCAAAATCAATCCAGAGTTGAAAAGGGACGTGAGAAGTGTATCATCTGGCAAAGAAATTCCAGGACCGGACTTTGGAGATGCTTCAGGAAGAAAAACACCTTAATTTAGAGTTGTATCAGATAAGAGAATGGTCTCAGTATCACTGGTTTTTACTCACTAACTACTACCCTGTACATCCCCACTCAGCTGTCAGAACAATATCATTGTTAGGGCTTATACACCAAGGAACTGCTTCTTGCCACAGAAAGGAAAGAAAATCTCAGAATCATGTGAGGATGTTAATTCAGGTTCCAAGTCTTAACAATGTAAAATATGCTATCTAGCTGTCTTATTGGAGGCTCCCCTCACCCACCCTCCCCCACCCCCCGGAAGATCTTAAGCAATAATTTAGGTGCGCATAACTTACCTGAAAAGTGATCCAAAGAGCACAAGCGAGATAACAGGCAAAGAGTGACAGAGGAAGGAAAAGGGCCAATGAGAGCGAGCTCACAAAGGGACTACAACTACGAACAGCCAAGGGCTCAGGCCTGCGGGGGACCTTCTGAGAAAAGAACATGTAGAATTCTTCCATCAAGGGACTGGGAAGCTGGAATGCTAATCTCCCAGTTCCCTACCTCATCAGTTGAAGGATACTCCTGGATGCGTGGAATCTTGGTGCTTCCAGGCTGTCCTTTCTTTGGGCAAGCCTTAGTAACTTAAGAGAAGGCCCAGAGCAGAAAAGCAGTGAAGTGTGGGCACATGACATGGGAAGTGCCAGTAGGTGAGTTTAGAGGTGAGCAGAGTCGGTAAGGGGCAGGGTCTGCTGCTCTGGCTAATGTCCACTTCCTTCACCACTGAACTCCCCTGTCCTTGCACCCATCGTGATACACCTTTTACCCCGATGCCTTTCTGAGTGCCACCCTGTCTCAGGAGGCAGCACGCTCCTGGGACTCGGCCTGTTAGCTCTGCTGGCTTTTCCATCACTGGGCCCAGGCACGGGTCAAACCGCCTTTTCTAACCACTGCACTGACGAGTAACACTGCACCACCAATGTCACGGGCACAGGTTAAGTACAATAATACACATTGTCACAAAACCACAAAAGGGACTGATGTGCAGCAGATTAGACCAGTTTTCCTGGATGTGCTTTAGATACATCAATGACGAAACAAAAAACTTAACAAAACAAAATAACTCCATGGAGTTAAATATCTCAAGTCATGCACTTCTTCTCTTTTACATACTAGACACCATACTAGATACTTAGAGGACTCTCTCCTTAAAGCCAAAATTTCATTTTGTTCATTTTACAAGCTTGTCACTGTATGATCACTCTGGTTCTTAACTCTTTCAAGCCACGGGTCAATCTGGCAGTCAATAAGGCTTCACAGTGCATGAAATAAAATGCGCAGACCGTCAAAGGACATCAACCACACTGAAACGCTACTGTAGTGAAAGGTGTGTGTGTGTCTCAGGCTAAGAACCCCTGAAATTTTCATCTCCTGGTGAGAATTCACTCAGAAAGATATCGAAAGTATTGTATAATTCTAAATGAGAAACATAACCTAAACAGAAATTGGAAGGAGATATGTTGTTTCTTAACAAATCTGATGCCTACCTAGCAGCTTGCTCATGTTGTTGATCCTTTGCAGGTGGATGTAGTAGCGCAACAGGAGGATCCAGGTAATGTCCACTTTAGTCGGCGTCTTTTTACTAGCATCTGTGGTCTCACAGATGTCATCACTTTCATAAAAAAATGTGTAGCTGGTCTGGAAGGCAACTTGGTAATTGTCTGAAAGTTTAAAAAGTTATGCTTTTCTTGAAAAATAACAATATGAAAAAAAGCCCAACTCATAAAGACTGACACACGGGACTACATTAGATTAAAATTTTTTTGTACCACAACAGACAAAAAACACAAAGTTAAAAAACAAACCATAAACTTAGGAAACATATTTAAACCATATATGAATTGTTTTTCTCTAAAATATATACAACACTTTGCACCAATCAATAAGAAAAAGTGAAACAGTCCAATAGAAACGTGGACAAAGAATCTCAACAGGAAACTCATAGAAAAGAAAATCCAAATGGCCAAATTTTTAGCATCACTGAAAGTCAGAGAAATGCAAATTAAAATTAAATACCATTTCACTTCCTGCAGGAGTTGACAGACACTGAAATCTGAAACTGGGATTCTTACACACTACCTCAGGAGACTTGGCATCTTGCAATAATATTGAGTTTTCTTAACTATACACATGGTGTGTTTTCTTATCTCTTTCAATAAAATGTTTTATAACTTTTGTTAGCTTAAGCCTTAGTTACATTATAAATTTCTGTAGTATTATAAATGATGGCTTTTAAAAATGCATTATCTGTTAAAAGTGTATAGAAATAAAATTTCACATTCAGTAACCTTGCTAAACACTTTTATTGTCTATGGTTCTTTGGGAAGTACCCATAATCTAGTGCTAATAACAGCTTTTTTCTTCTTTCCCATTCCTTGTACCCCTTACTTCTTATTTATTTTGCTTAATATCATGCAGGGTAGAACTTTCGGGACAATTTTCAACAGAAGTGGTGACAGCAATCTTACTCCTGCCTTTAAGGAGAATAGTGTTTGAACACTGAGCATGATAAGTCCAGCAGTTCTGATTTCCTGTTTTAACTTTTTCAAATTAAGAAGATCTTTAATTCTAGTATTAAAACCATGAATGGTTTACATTTCATGAAATTTTTCTGTGCTTTTTGAGTTGATTATTCTCTTTTCGTCTGTGAATGCAGTGATTTAGTTTAATAGATTTTCTAATGTTGAGTTACAGTTGCACTTCTGGAAATAATCCAGTTTGACATAATGAATCTCTTAATATCCTGTTTGTTTTGATCAAAGTTATAATTTACATGATCAAAAATAAAAATTCCTGTCTCCAGAGGCAGTCACTTTTAATCATGTCTACTTTATTTCTTTCAGTTTCTTTCTGGATCTGAAAATAATTCCCTTCTAGCACTTTCCGGGATCATCAGTTTTGTAACAAATATCTACTGACTTTCTTCTGTGATAGTGAGGCATTAGCTCACAGAACCACTCCTCTTCACTTTGAACTTTTTATATTTATAACAGCCCCCCTATTATTTTTATATAAGTCTACCAACAATGTCCTAGAAGCGTGCTTTCTACTTCTACCAAACACAGACAGTATCTCCTGATGTCTTACTTGGTAATCTAATGGTGTCTGTACCGCTTCAGCTCCTTCCACTTGCCAGGTTTCCTATTTTTAGATCAATAACATTTACCTTCTGTTCTGCATCCACAGTAGACGCTGTTTATTACTTATTGAAAACCAGTAAATAATGCTGAAACACTGCTCACTCCAGTGTGACTGGGTTTCCTTTGCTAAAGGCAAATATCACAGCCTCGTGACCCACAAAGGACAGAGTTCTTAGCACTAAGATCAACCTGATTGCTTCTACTCACTGCAATTTCTCAAAACCAGGTAATATCCGATTTTACTTCATATGTGTCCATGAATTCCTGAAGAACATCTTTTCCTAGAATTTCAGAATGCTTTTCCAACTGTGACACAAATCTAGAAGTTATCAAAGATTAATAATTTATACTGTGGAGAAGTACAAATATTTTTCATAGGACTGAACCACCATAAAAAGGCGAAACGACCACTGATAAATTGGAAAAATAGATTTGCAAATAATATCATAGTTAAAGGGTTAAGTTCCATAATAAAGAGCTAAAACACATATGTAAATAAAAGGCAAAAATAAACACAATGAAGTTCACACAAAAGACGTCCAACCTTAGTCCTAGTGAGATGTGCAAATTAAAACGAAATCTTCCCCCTGCTGTATTGACAAAGGTTTTTAAAATGCACCCATGTCAGTAAAGGTGTAGGAAAAATAAAGCTTTCATTAACTGTTGGCAGGAATACAGCTGGCATAACCTCTATGGAATTTGGCAAAATTTATCAATATTACAATCTACCTTTTGGTCCAGAAATTTCCCTTATGGGAACTGACCCAATAAATGTACTTGCCTGTATACAAAATTTATATACATATGGTTATCTATAGTAGAGTTGTATTAAAAGAGTAAAATCAACCTGATTATCTATCAAAGGAAGACGAACTATGGTACATCTCTATAAAGGAATATTATGCTACAAAGGAAGTTATATATTGATTTGAAACAACTGCCAGTAGACATATTTATATTAAGTTAAAGAAAAAAAGAGCAAGAAGCATAACTGTGTGTACAATTATACTATTATTTGTACTTTAAAGGAAAATATATCGATGTATTATTGTACATACCAAATTAGTTCAATCACTACCCATCCTAACCTACAAATATGCTTTCCTATATTGAAGAAGTTATAAAGATAAAAATTGTGCTTCCCAGATTTCCTGCAGCTGGGGCCTGGGATGGGACTTTGGTATCACAAATTCAATGCCTTGGTGTAGCACTGAAGTTGCAACCAGGCTAAGAGGTGCAGGAGGCAGGATTTGAGGCATCTCTTTCGCCGATTTAAAGTGTGGCGGAGGCTCTGTGATCCTGCTGCATCTAGAGCAGAGGCTTCACGTTCTAAGCTGCCTTCATGTTATGGTCTGGAGGTGTGCGACTCTCCCGTTTAAATGCTGAAGCCCTTTGTTTTGGCAGCAGGCCCTAAGTCCCATACCCTCTCTCCCAGAGGCTCCCCAGGCCATTATCCTCTCTAAGCTCAAACCCAACAAATCACTACAAAGAAACTTTTGAAACTTGACTATGCATGACATATATTAGGTTTGTATAAAACGACTAGATAGTCAAACATACCAAGCAAATAATCTGTGTACGAAGACAAAAGGTCCACAGTGGCAAATTCTGGGATGTGAGGTAATGCTGCTTGGCTCACCTCATCAGTTCTAGCATCTGTCTTTCCAATAAGTAGGTTAATTGCCAGCACAGCTCGACTCACCTTAAATTAATGCATAATTAGAATTCACAAACGTAAGTTTTCTCATTCATAGATTACCCATTAAGTAAACAATGTGAAAAAATTCATAAAATAACATTCGCTATACATTGGAAGAAAAAATAAAGACAACGTCAAAACTAATGGTACCCCAACATGGATAACAGATCATAGTCACAGAAGTGATAACTGTTGGCAATTTAATTAATGTATAAGTCACCTAAAACAGGCTATCTCACCTAGTTATGACAGATATTTGCCAAAATGTCAAATACGCACAAATGTGTACCTGCCAATATTTTCATTAAAGAAAAGTTGAAACAAACAAAACCAGGTCTGGCTAATAGATCCTAAAAACACTATACATATAAAAAGCATTTTTAACCTTCCCCAAAACGCATCATTGGCACAAATCCCAAAGGATGTGAAATTTTCCCTTCTCTTACACAAATACCTTGTGTTGCCTTAACAGCTGGTAGGTGGAGAATACAGATACTACAATAAAGAGAAGGTTAAACGAAGATCCCACCAACCTGTGCGGCAGCTCTTATTGCAATCCAGGCCAGCGAAGTGCACGTTTCATATCTACTTACTGTTGCTTCTTTAACAGAACTGTGCCTTCTGATAGGAGCCTGAAACACGTGGAAAATGTCTTATGAGAAAAATGTATAAAGATACCATAAAGTTTCATGATAAATTGTCTTACCTCCTGAAGATGACAAATTAGTAAAATACTATGTAGCCATTAAGAATATGAAATGCACATGAAAACATGTTAAAGTATACACCATAGGATGCAAAATATGATCCCATTTTTAAAAAGATATGTACAAGCAGAGAAAATTAAGTGTTATCCCGGGTTTTAAGGGTAATTTAACTATTTTTTTACCATTTTTCTCTAATTTTCTAGAATGAGCTTGCTTTATCTGAATAACAACAAAATGAAGACAAATAGCATTTTAAATAAAGTATTTAAAGAGATATTTACTATTTTCTTTTAGTTTTCCAAATCACTTTCAGTTAAACAGAATTCTAACTTTATAAAAGTCAAAATCTACATAAAACTGAAAGCAATCTAACAATTTTTCTACCTGAGATCAAAACATGTTTATTTTTTCCTATCTAAACATAATTCTTGGGCATTGAGGTAAATCTGAAATCACACGACACATTTTGTCAAGTTTTCCCCCCAAATTTTTAAGCCCTGCTTTGGAGAGAAATTTTCCTGTTATACATAGATATTTACATATTTTTCTTCAAAGACTAATGACAAATTTATGAGGTTACTAGGCTTGAATTGCAAACATGATACTAATAATATGAAAATAAAAAGCCATTCATTTGTACAAAGTATTCTTGTATGGTACAATACGAAATATGATCACAGAATCTTTGTACATATATGAATCACCAAGAGCTCAGGAATTAAGCTCACTTTAAGAAAACTCATTCTATTCTCTTTTGAAGCAGAGGTTGCAAAGTTGTGATGTGTAACAAAACATTGTATGTAAAAGCTCCAAAACCAAGTGTTAGCCTAAACTGGCAATAACTCTGACTTAAAATCTAAACCCAACTGGATCTTTACTGTGGCTATGCAGCTTCTTGCTTTGTGGCCTGAAGGTTTTACTGAGGTAACAACCTCTTATCTCTAGTTTCTCCTTCTTGTGCTGGCCCACCCTAGCTTCCTTTTTCATGGCTGTCTTTGGCAACGTTTTCCAATCTTGAAAGCAGAAGAACCTGCTACAGTAAATGCAGAGGGTGAAAAACAAAGCTGTATGTGATGTATAAAAACCAAAAGTATAAACTGAGAGAGAAAATACTAGAAGGAAGGTGGAGCAGCTGTCTTCCCTTAAGGGAAAAAGAGAAAGTAAAAAACAGGCAATTGCTCCTTGCTCTTCTTCCACGTTATCTCCTGATTAGAAGAGTGTGAAACCCAAATTCAAACTCTGAAAAGGTGATGACTCGGAAGGAAGAGCTGGGCAAGTGAATACGTGGTACAGAAGCACAGGGTACTTTTGCTGTCAATGAGTTTCTTTGCTCTGGCATTGGCAATATCAATACGGTCTCCGTTGGTGTCAGCCTTTTCTGTGATCCGTTGTACTTGTCGATTTTGAGCCTCAATCTCATTGCCCCTGTCCAGGGCTGTGTTTTTTAAATTTCCTAGGATACTGCCCACCTGAGTCAGGTTCTCTTCCATTTCATCTTCTCTGGCGTCATTTGTTATATGTTTAATGTACCTACCACCTGCTGCTCCTGAGGTTGCTCGCTGAGGCTGACCATTTGTCACTCGGCCTGGCTGTTTAGATACTACATTGCTAGAAGAGTTGTCTCTACCATCTCCTTATGTTGCCTTCTGGGCCTTACCAGACTCAAAGTTCTTTGTCCTATCACATGGGAAGACGCAAAGGCCACAGCACTTGCTGAGTTCTGTTAAAGTCTTCTCTGCCTCTCTCATGTCTTTAGTGATTTGGTCCATGCCTTCTTCTATGCGGTTTGGTTGTTCCCCTTGTTCATCCAGCGTAGTGATAGTCTTGATTCCTGTATCCCGAGAGTCAATGGCTAAACCCAGGATTCTCCTCGTACTTTCCAGAGACTCATTAGTAATCTAATGAGCCCTCACCTGAATTTCTTCTGATGACAGATTATCCATGATGAATTAAAACTCTTGATAGGTCAAGCAATTCATTCCAGTCACTCCTCCCTGGCCACAGTAGCTTGGACACCTCCAGACTAGATTATGAGCTGCACCCTTCCTGTACCTGTGCAATATTTACTATTTTAACAGATCTATAAATTAATTATATTTTTAATGATGTCAGAAATAAGAATGTCACTTAAATATTTTTGATAGGTGTTTATTGTCATCTTCCTAAATAGGAAACTATTAAAGGGATGATGTTATCATAAAGTCCCACAGAACACCAGAAAGTAACAATGAATGTAGACAGGTTTTACCATGGGAGTGTGTGTGTGTGTGTTCAGTGTTTTAACACAAAGTCAATGTTGCAGAAATAAACAGAAAGGGAAGAACTACACCAGCAACATAAAATCTGTCTTACATTTTTAAAGCTAAGTATTAATAGTCAATTTTTAAGGTTTAACTAATCTGGATAGAGCTATGTGGTTAGACTGGTTAGTTCTAATTTTCCAATGCTCATATTTTGAGAATTCTTTAATCTTCAACAAAACTGCAGAATAAAATAACCAATAACAAAAATACGTTTCTTTTACTGCTGGCTACATGACTCCCAAGGAAAAGAAAAGGCAAAGAATAATGTTGATGCCAGAAGCAGGAAATGCAACATACAAACGTGGCCTGGCCTAGATCATATGTTAAGCTTGGAGGCAGATGGTACCTGCAGGGACCTGCCTATGGGGAATCTAAGCAATACAGCCCATTCCAAGACATGAAGACCAGCGTTATTAGCTGTAATGAAACTACTTAGGCTTTGGCCTGCCTCGCCAGCTTCCTGGCTATATAAGCTTGAAAATATTACCTACTTAAATTCTGACTAATAGGCATTAAATGAAGAATACAGAATAACATTAAATTATTATAATGTACAAATAATCAGTGACAGAAACATTTAAAAAAAGAAAAAATTCACTTTGAATTGAGAGGAAAGCTTTATTGAGGACATCAAATTTGAGCTCCGAATATAAAAATCTGGACTAGAAAAATAATATGGTGGGCATTTTTTGATGGGGGAAGTGCTCAACATTGCATACTAGATTCTGGCCCATGCAAGCAAGCAAGAAAAAGGAAAAAAGGCATCTAGATTGAAAGTAAAGAAGTAAAAGTGTCCTTGTTTTCAGAAGACACCATCCTGTACGCAGAAAATCCCAAGACGCACACACACATCTAGAGTTAATAAATTTGTTCGGCAAAGTCACAGGGTACGAAGCTCGATACACATAGATCAGCTGTGTTTCTATGGACCAGTGATGAACCATCTGAGAATGAGATTAAGAAAAATTCTGTTCACAATAAAAAAAATGTAACAAAAATGTACGATATTTGTACACTGAAAAGTAAAAAGACATTGAGAGAAATTACATAATACCTAAGTGTATGAAGGGCCATATTATGACTTGGAAGATTGAATATTGTTAAAATGGCAATTACCCCCTAGTTAATCTGTAAATTTAACATAATCCATACCAAAATATGTGGTTTTTTGTAGAAATTTATAAGCAGATCCTAAAATGTATATGAAAATACAATGGACTCAAAAGAGACAAAACAATTTTTAAAAGGAAGAACAAATCTGGATGATATGTACTTTCCAGTTTCAAAACTTACTAAAAGCTACAGTAACCAGAGAATGGGTACTCCTGAAAAGGTGGACTTATAGATCAATGCAATAGTCTTGGAAGTCTACATTTATGATCTACATTTCCATTTATGATCAATTAATTCTGAGAAAGGTGCCACAGCAATTCAATGAAGCAAGGATAGTCCTCCCCGCAAATGGTGCCAGGACTACTGCATCGATGCACGAAAAGATGAGCTGAAATCCTTATCTCATATTTTCCACAGATATCTATTCAAAACAGGGCACAGACAAACAAAAGCTAAAGCTATACAAAGTCTAGAAGAAAACATAGGTAAAAATCTTCAACATCTTATATTAGGCAAAAAGTTCTTAGATGTGTCACCAAAAGCACAATGTATAAAAGGAAAAAATGATAAATTGGATTTCATTAAATTAAAAACTTGTTTCTTTCTAAAAATACCATAACAACATAAAAAGACAGCCCATCAACTGGAGAAAGTATCCATAAATCATATATTTGATAAGGGGCTTATATCTAAAATATGTATTGAAAACTCATAACTCCTTTTTATCGTTGAGTAAAATTTCATTGTACATATTTCCAGTATATTAATATTATTGAGCAACACAAAAGAAATGCAGTCTCACCATTTGTGAATACACGCATGGCCCTCGAGGGTACTATGCTCGGTGAAGTAAGTCAAGCAGAGAAAGACAAATACTGTATGATTTCACTTGTATGTGAAATCTTAAACAACAAAACAATGAATAAATAAAACAAACCAGACCCATAGATACAGAGAACAAGCTGATAGTGGCCAAAGGGGAGCAAAGTTGGGGAGAGGTAAAAATAAATAAATAAAATTTAAAAACTCATAACTCAATAAAAAAGACAATCAATTTAGATTATGGTCAAGGGATCTAAATAGATATCCACCCACCCCCCCCACCCAAAAGATATAGAAATGGCCAATAAGAACATGAAAAGGTCTCACTCATTAGTCACCGGGGAAATGCAAATCAAAACCACAAGGAAATATCACTCTATACCCAGTAGAATGGCTACAAGCAAAGAGATAGATGACAAGGGTTAACAAGGAGTCCTCATACACTGCTGGTAGGAGCACCAAATGGCACAGATACTGTGGAAAAAATCTGACAGATCATCAGAAGACTAAACATGGAGTTGACATATGACCCAGAAGTTCCATTCTTAGGTTTGCACCCAAGAGAATTGAAAATGTACGCCCACATAAAATCATGTGCATGAGTGCTCGAAGAAGAATTTATCATAACAGTGAGAAAAGTAGAAACAATGCATATGTCTATCAACTGTTAGATGGATAAAGAAAATGTGGCACATCCACCAAGTAAGGAATCCTACTCAGCGTTAAAAAGGAATCGACTACTGTTACAAGCTACAACATGGGTGAACCTCAAGAACATAATGCTAAGTGAAAAAAGCAGGCAAAAAAGACTACATATTACCTGACTCCATTTATATGAAATATCCAGAAAAGGCAAACCCATAGAGACAGAAAACAGATTCGTGGTTACCTGGGGCTAGAGGTAGGTATGGGAATGACTGCAAATGGGCACCAGGAATCTTTCTGGAACAATGAAAATGTCCTAAAACTGGATGGTTGGGATAGTTGCATAACTCTGTAAAGTTACTCAACACCTGTGAACTTCACTCTTAAAATAGGTTAATTTCATGGATGTAAATTATTCTTCAATAAATCTATGTCTTAAATGTGTGCTTAATGATCTCTTTGCTTTGACTCTTTTTCTCCCACTTAACTACTTAGAAAACTTTTACTGGTCCTTCAAAAATTCGTCTCATCTGTGAAGCTTTCTCCAGCATTCCCCCAAAGCAAAATGAGTCCCTACTTTGCTCCACTTCCCTACGTTGACATACCTGGATTGTAGTCCTCATTGCATTGTGATACAATTATTTATCTTCCTTGCTAGACTCTGTGCTCCTTAGGGAAAGTCAGTAACATGACTAGCATACATTAGGCACTCAATTAGTGTTTGGTTAATGAATGAACAAATGAATGAATGTTCAAGAAAGTTGACTCAACTTAGCTAACAAATAATTATTGAATATCTACTAACTACAAAATACTTTAGAATGTAGGTGTTTAAGAGAAATTACATAGTGATGAAAACAGTTCCCTTGAGTGTCTATTACGCGCCAAGCCCATTACATTATTCTCCCAGCCAGTCTAGGAGGTGGGTGTCATAGCACCATTTCAGCAGGTGAAAAAACTAAGCTTAGAAAGACCCCAGTCACACTGCAGCCATGGAGCTCAGATTCAAGTTGCAACCAGTGCCGTGGTCACTCTGCTACATGCATTCTACAAACGTGAAACCATGATGCCTTCTTTTAAAGGGTTAATAAACACTGTCTGTATTTAGGCAAATTTCAAGCATTATACTTCAATGGTCTGAATGTTCTTGGATGAAATTTTTTGTTTATTTTGGCTGCCTTCTGTGTTTCCAGTAATTGTATGAACTGCTAAAGTACATTGTGTCAAGATATACAGAAAATAATGATCATATTGTATGGAATTATACTATTCTTTTTATTCAAATCCTAACTTATTCAAGCTCTTAATTATAAACATTTCTGAGTAAAGGCCAAAAAGGTGATATATTATTTTCCTACCATCCTAATAATTTGTATTGCTACTGGCTATGGAAGCAAAATTTTTGTTTTCTCTTCTGGGAAATAAACATGTTTATGACAGCACAAACAGTAACTTCTCTATGTAATCATAGATTTTTGATAGAAAAAAGCTGCTATCTGACAAAGGCAGATATAAATTATTCAATTGACTGAAAGATTATTTGCCTAATGGTTTTAAATCTTTATGCTGTCTCAAAAATTAGAGATTTGACACCAAAATTTTCTGAAAAGATCTCTTGGAGGGTCTTTGAGAACGAGGAGAGGGTCTGGCTTGGACACCACTTAATCACCTTCTGGACCACTGCCTGTGTCAAAGCAGGCGCTCAACAGACAGGCGATGGATGGGCGGATGACCCCATCGCTGGGCGGCCCTTTTGTTGGCCACATCAGCCCTGAAGTCCTTACTTGTCCATCTGCTTAAGCAATATTTCATTTCCTGTAATTTCCTGATCAATACCGATGACTTAAGAGTATTTACATGTACCTATATTTCATGGATAACATTTCAACAGACAAAAATGTCTACATGAAACCTATTCCCAGAGCTTTACATAAAATAGAGGGAATCTAAACATGGGTATGACTACAAAGTAATGAATTAATTTCTCTAAGTCCCGCAGAAAATTCAGTCTCATTATTTCAACAGCACAGTGTTTCCAAAATAGCAAGCTCGAAAGGTAATTAACTTAAAATGTTTAATAAAAGGTTCTTACCTTAGATGTTGATGGTGCTGTGGAAAGTTTGCTCTCTGCATTTCTCAGGTTTAAGTATAATAGGGCAATCTCTAGGTAGGAGTCCCTTATCAACCTAAAACGGTACAGCATTGCACTCGTTAAATAGCATCACCACTCATCATTATTTTCCTTTATTTGCCAGTCGTTTCTGAGCTGATGAAAGGTAAAAACGGGCGAAACCAGCATCTGTCCCCAACTCACACCTTCTTCTCACAGCACTTTCAGCAGAGACTAGCGTCTGCCTCCCCAGGGAAAGTGGAAACTCTTGAAGAGAGTCGAGCGTTCTGCCTTGCTCTGTACTGGCAACACTCGGTAACATCACGACCAGTCTGGGGCACTCCAGCAAACAGGGCAGTAAAGAAGTGAAGGTCAGGTCTAGAGGAACCTGCCTAAAAAACTAAGCCTCCTTCTACCCTGCTACCGTCAAAGGGGACAGAGTTCGACAGGAAGCAGCGACTTGGTCTGGGTTAGGTCTGTGTGTGCGTTATCAAACCTGTCGGCTGGGGCCATTTAGAACAGCGCCCTGGTAATGATGGTGGCTTACTCTTAATCTTGAGGAGATTTTTATACAGAATTAAGGTGGCTAGCCCTGGTATGGCTGACCAGACTGAAGAGCCACATAACTCCCTTCTAGATACAATTTAACACCCAGGGGAGGCCCCTGCAATCCTAGGACTGGAGGGAGATCCCCCTGAGCACAGACTAGAAGGGACTCACAGTCCAGTTATGTCACCATAGTAATCTCCATCATCAGCCATCACTGTAAACATCGGGCGTCAGAGCCAAGAGCACCGAGCTTGAAAAGGAAGTCAGCAAGCCCGCTGGACGATGGACACAGTGAACTCGCCCTGCTGTGGGTGGTGTTGCATAATACTCAGTGAACTACCAGGGGGCTCGAACCAAAACACACACAACGGCACAACAGCGGAAAGGTATTTTCTTTACCCTGAGTTTTGATCATGGTTCAGGCTTAGCTGTATTGCTTCACATAAACTCTCAAGTGGTGAATTTGGAGATTTCTCTTCCATCAATATTTGACGTTCTATTTTGCCTGTCAGAAGAAAAAGATAGACAAAGATGGGTTTTCCTTTTTTCTATCATTTAGAACTTCAAGAACAAGTATTTCATGCTGGAGATTGAGAAAACTCTACGTGCTGTCCTTTTCAGTCATCTGTTGTGTCTGGCTGGAAGGGAAGCCAAGGGGGAAAGTCATCTTTTGTTTCTTTCCCCAGGAGTCTCAAGGCTCCCGGGCCTTTAGTCAGCAACACTGTACCAAAGCCTCCTCTGGCTTTGCAGACAGAATGTTTTCTACCATCTTCCTTTTCTCCCCATTTGCTTCGTGCAAGGTCCGCCTCCTCCTGCGGCACTCTTCTCATTTTCCACGTCCACCTTCCTCTTCCCTCTGTCTCCTATCGCAGACATCACAGAAACATCTCTAAAACCGTAAAGTCCTAAAAGTCAGCAAATGCTTGAAAACTGCCATGGATGATGGAAATGCTCTAGTTCTCACTCAGCGGCCAGCCTTCGTGGGCAGCCGCAGCCTTCAAATGCAGGTTCTAGAATGACACTTTGGTAACAAAAAGAGCCAGAAAGGGAAATCTTACAATTACTATAAAAAGGATCCGCCGTTTGCAAGCTGCATGTGGACAGGGCACAGAGCTAGCTACCCAGTGGCAAGTTCACATCTGGGTACTAGCATTTAGGAGCTACTCATTTATGAAAAGTTACTTAACCAGACTACCCCACATTTCCCTCCTCTGTGAACCAGGAATGGCCAGGCCTACCTTGAAGAACTGTTGTAAGAATTAGCAACGAGACGTAAAACACTGACCACAGTGCCAGGCGTCTGTCTACCAGCCGAAGCTCCGTAAATGATAGCTCTCATAACCAGCATCATTTCGCTTGTGGCTACAACAGCCACAATAAAAGCATATGCATGTACCTCGCAAATATGTGGTGTATAGAAGTTATAAATAAATATAAGTGTGCTATAGTAATTTAATTTAAGTGGGTATGTATCTTTTATAAAAAGTAACTAAAATGTTTAGCTAAGTAATTAAATGATGCAGAACAAAGTATCTGCTAAGTATTATTCAAGGAACATTGCTTATAGCTAAATGGCTGATGCAGATATTTTGATTCAAATATAAAACCAAGGAGGGGCAACTAATTATAAAAGAAACTAAGGAGTACTATTTTTCTAGGTATAAATTTAAAATAAGTAGTGTTCACTTTATCTAAAACTGAGCTTGTACCAATGTGTTTGTCATCACTAAGCCCTTTGTAAAAATCTGTATTTTTTATACTCACTGACTACATTTTCAAGAAGCCTATTGTTAATAGGGAAAAAAGTTCCATGCATTTTATCATAATTCAGACCCCAAATACATCTTACCTTTCTGAAAAAGGATTTCAGCTTCTACCTCATGTTCATCTGTTGCTGATATCTTACAGAGCTTCAGTGCTATTTCAAAAAGCTGAAGAGCAGGTAACCACTTTGAGGAATCCTTCTTTTTACTGTTATAATGTACTTGCTTGGCCATTGTATGTCCTACAGAGAGAGAGAGAGAGAGTTGAACACAATAAAACATATAATGTTCATTGGACTTCTCTCATAGTAAGGCACCTACTAAGCACCCTTGTGGTCTTTAGGTTTTAGCATCTAAGAAAATTTGTAAAGAAACTCAACACCCAAATATTTCAAGGGAATGATAGCAGTAGTCCTTTAAAACTTTATTTTCAATAAATTTCAATTATTTTCATTTTTAAAAGATACCATATGACCTCACCTTTAACTGCAATATAATCAACAAAAGAAAAATGCAAACAAAATATAACCAGAGACATTGAAATTAAGAACAATCTAACAATAGCCAGAGGGGAGGGGGGAGGGGACAGAGGGGAGAAGGGTTTTCAGGAACTACTAGAAAGGACAGATGGACAAAACCAAGGGGGAGGGTGGAAGCAAGGGAGGGAGGTTGGTTTGGCTGGGGTGTGGGGGGTGGGGATGGTGGGGAGAAAATGCAGACAACTGTAATTGAACAACAGTAACTTTAAAAACATAAAATAAAAATAAAGGAGGGGTCATCTTTCAAATCCCTCAGTTCTAAAATTTGACAATGCTCTGCAGAGCAACTTCCGTATCCCTGAGATGAGGTTGTAATATGGAAACATCTGGAAGTTTTACACTGTTTTCCGTAAAACTTGCATGTATAAATAGGCAGTAATTTTGCTCCCATTCAGCTGTGTAGTGGCTGCTCACTACGCATATTTTGTCACATAGAAGACAAAATATGATAGGAAACTAGGTAAGAAACCCATACAGACAAGGGCCACGTGCTCTACTTCCACGTGGTCCCAGCATCACTTAACATAATGAAGGGTTGCTGTATGGAAGTGGCAATCCGTTTCACCTGTGTGGCCTCAAAGACAGACATTTATTCCAAAAATATGTTCTGGATAAATATTTTTAGGCACTATTGATTTTAAATATTTTAGGCACTTTTCTCATTTTTATTTGGGTAAAAATAAGAAAAGAAAAAATTAAGAGCTAAGGTTATTAAGTGCTTCCTACATGTCAGCCATCATCCCAAACACTTAACAAGCATTACCTGATGTGATCCCACTAACTGCAACCAGGTGCCGCTGCACGGAAGAGTATAGGCAGCCACGGCACGGGGCGGTTTGGGAAACCTGCCAAGGTCCCACAGACAGTAAGTAGCAGGGCTGTGATTTGAGCCAAGGCAGACTGGCTGCAGGGCCCACACCCTAAACTATGATACTGCAGAGCTCCTTGACAGAGAGATCATGGAGCTTAGTGTTTAATGGGGGATGCTAACAGCCAGATCAAAATACTGTGTGGTCAGTTGTTTAGAGGGGAAAGCAAGGGTGCTATGGTAAACAGTTTACAGGAGAACTGGTATAACTGTGCAGAAACTTCATTTCTTTAATAAGACCTTTTCTCCTTTCCTTTTGTTTCCAACTGGCCTCATCCAGCACCCTGACTCACCCGCCTCCCTCTCCCTTGCATATCCACTCCTTTAATCATTAAGCCCCCAGGACTATGAGACCCTGGTCGGCATTAAACAATCTTAGGAACAAAGCCACAGATCTACTGATCACAGAGACAGAGTTTCAGTCAGACTAAAGATAACATCTGGTGAGGCTCCAGACCCAGAAAACCAGAATGACCATAACAACATCATCTTTGCAGAACCAGGCAAAGCAGTGCCATGGCTGACATGAGGACCAGATGCAATGATCACCTTCCCCCTTCCCTAGCACCAACCAATCAGGACAGATCACACCCTAACTCCCTTAGTCCCCTCTACTACACCTCCCCTTGAAGCCATCAGAGAGCCATGTCTTGGAACCCTAGCTTACCCGTGACTCTGAGCTTGGCACCATTTCCTCAACTAACGAACCCTTACTTTCTTGGCTGCAATTCCTGGTCCTGTTTGATTGGGTTCTGATGCATGCAGGCAAGTGGACCCCTCGAATCCAGTGACACTGGCCCAGGCCTGGGAAAGGTCAGGGAAGCCTTCTCAGAGGATGCGGCTGATGATCATCTCATCTTTGGTAATTTTAGAGAAGAACGTTGGGATAAAGAGTAGAAGGCAACTGGAGGAAATACTACATTGATAGGAGAAATTACCACACACAACAGAGGGATATAAACAGAAAGACAATGTAGGACTGCAGAATGAAACAGTTGCTGGGTTCCAGGTAAATTGTTGGTTTGGGCCATTCATTGGTGCTACCATGTCATTTGAGGCTTTGAACAAGTCCCTACGTGTCTCTGGGCCTTCGGTGTCTTCCTTTGAAAAATGAGACAGCAGAACTAGGAAAATCTGAGGTCCCTCCAGGTTCTAAAAATTTTCAATTGCAGAATGCTATAAAAGGTTTTCAAAAAACCTTGAACTTTTTCTACATTTTTAGTTTAAGAATGTGCTATGTGAACCACAGGGTGGTGGGAAAACGTGTCACTCTCCCTCCCTCTTATCCAGGAGGCAGTTACCAAGCCCTTACTTTGGGTGATACAGGATGGAAGCACACTGTTGTGAATGTGGAGATGAGAAAACCAAGGACTCCTGGGAGAGAAAGGTGGCCAGGCATGGAATACTGAGAAGAGCTAACATCTACAAAGCCCTTAGAGGAAACTAGATGCCCTTCTAAACTTATCATACATTTCGCTCGCTTCGCCCTACTACAAGCTGGTGAGACTGGTACACACTTTTCTTAGCCACATCTTATAGGAAAGGAAACTGAAACAACAGAGAATTTAAAGGACTCGCTCATGGAAATTAGACCAGAATTCTTTCTCTAGAGTCTATGCTCTTTTTTTCAAAAAAAAATTTTATTTATTTACTTTTAGAGAGAGGGGAAGGGAGGAAGAAACAGAGGGAGACAACCATCGATGTGAGAAACATTGATCAGTTGCCTCGCATAGTTTCCCCGTACCTTGCACCCTGACCAGGGGCCAAATCTGCAGCCCAGGCATGCGTCCTGACTTGGAATCAAACCAATGACCTTTTGCTTTGTGGGACAATGCCCAACCAACTGAACCACCCTGGTCAGGGCAAGTCTATGCTCTTAATCCCAACGATTACAGAGTGTGATTACAGATCCCAGGCAAGAAGGATATGCAAATATCATTTGTCCAATGCAACCTCATATTTCAATATATCTCCCATTTTTATATGTTTCGCTATTGTTTCAAATTGTATTTGAACACTGTATTAATATGAGACAAAATACCAAGTATCTTCATGTCATCCAAACATTTAAATATATATACCATATATGCATGCTATATATACCACTTATAAAATCATACTACATAACATGGGACTGACATATAATAATGGTACTTAAATTACCTTCTAGACTTTTGTTAAAATTAGGGGTAACTCTCTCTCTCTCTCTAACTATCCAATAGGCTCTTTGAGGGGAGAGGGTGACCGGTGAGGCTCCCTACTGTATTCTCACTACTCAGCATCCTTCTGGCAACTTCCCACACTCCTATTATAAAACCAATAATTGATTTTTTATCTAATAAGAAAACTCAAGGTTTTATAAAAACAATCTCAAAATGCCTTTTTCTGTGTGAGGCTTTCGCAGGGAAAAAAAAAAGTAATTTTTAAGTGTCTCCATTCTTGCGATGCAATCTATGCTATCACTATAAAGGCAAACTGTCAGGAAAGCATTAAGTCAGATGACTTTACGCTTCATAATATTGAAGTGCTCCTTTTTCCAATAAATATCAACTCTGTGGGAAAAGTTGTGAAACTGACATTGTTTTGACAGAAAAGCTGCTTTTGGTTTTGTTTTTTCAAGTCTGTGTTTAATGTAACACAACAGAAAGCAAGCTGTTCTGCCCCAAATGAGTCCGAGACGCAGCAGCAGTATTGCTGCTGAGCAGCGACACATCTCCCAGATAAACTGCAGAGCAGAGAATACATTCGATGTGACAAAATCTGTACAATTTAGCGCACTCTGCACTTTAAGCTCTTGTAGAAATCAAATATGCTGATACTATAACATATTGTAAACTAAAAATGCAGGAAAATAGCTCTCATGGGATCAGAGATCAGAGTGCTGGAAGGAGTTCCAGAGGCCAGCCTAAATTCATAAATAAGGAAACTCAACCATATAGAGAAGCGATTTACCTAAAGTAATACAATTCACATCCGATGGTGAATAATAATCATGAGGGGGGAGCAGAGGGAGGTGAGGGAGAAGGTCTGGGTAGGTGATGGCTTGAGCGCACCTCTGTTGCCCTCCCTGCCCCATGCTAGTCCAACCGTGCACCTCTCCTGGGCTGAGCACCAGCTAGTACAGGAGGGAGACGGGTCCCAGGAGGGAGGGGTAATGTTTTAAAATGTAGATTTTATTATTATTCAGGTATGAAGAGGATACCAGGTCAGGACATTAGACTGCCATCCAAAAGGCAGCTTGTGTCTGTTCCCAAAAGGGAGAGGCCCAGCAGGGAAGCTCCAGGGTGGGTGAGGAGGTAGACGGAGCAAGGGGAACTGTGGACATGTAACCTTGTTATGGTTTTCACGGGAAGGAATGGGTGGGGTAGGGTAAACAGACTAGACAGGTTTCAGATTGGCTGGTTTAAATAATTTCAGTGGGCTCTGCTAGTAGTCTGATAGCTGCCCCTGGGGTGTTTGGGGAAGGGTTCTAGTGGCCCAGAGTATAACAGCTCAGCAAAGGACAACAAAGGAGCTGATTAAGCTCTGGAATGGTTAGTCTGCACATGTAGGCATGTTCAATGGAAAATGGTTTGCTAATCTCTAGCAATTGGCTAATTCTGGGAGAGGAAGTTTCTCCCTAGTCAGTAAGGTACCAGATGTCAAAGTATCAGAAATACAGAAAAGAAAAAGACATGGTTAAATACAGGTTAGAATAGAGAGTTGGTACAAGATTTTCTGTCCCCTGAGCTGGACAGGAGCCTGGGAGCTAGAGGCAGGCAGCCGTGGACCAAAGATCAGAGAGGTATCCTGGAGAGCTCCTCCTTGCTTACAGAGGAGCTGTAAGCTTTGTGCTTGCTGTCCACCTACTCAATCAGGTCTACGCTTGGTTGGCTTCAGTTGACCCTCCAACCTCTTCTTCACCTTGCAGCCAGGGTAGTATTTTGAAACTCAAACCATCCCCAACTCAGCTCTTCCCATTAGGCTGCCCTAGCCCACTCTGCTCTGGCTGTACTTGTCTCCTTGTGGTTCCAGAGCATGTCAAGCTTGTCCTGACCTAAGAGGCTACAACTCACTGCTCCCTGTGCTTCTGTAATGCACTCGTGACTCAATAGGCAGCCATCTCTTCCTTGTTCTTTATCAACAGATCCTATCCACCTCCTAAAACACTAACAATATATAATTACATAGATGTACTTAATTCATTATCATATATATACTTTCTACATTCTAGCTGATTTCCTAATTGCTATCAAAAATATTTCATTTCAGAAAATATTTATTTATACAATATTTATAATGATACATGATATGCACTCCTACATGGTTTGTTTACTTATTTCTGTCTCCTGCACTAAAAGCAGGGATTACATCGGTTTTAATCTAAAATTACTTCCCAGGATCTCATACAGAGTTTGGCGTGCAGTAAATGATCAACAACTGTTTGTTAAATTCATCGAGTTTGAGTATTCATAAATATTGCCCCGTATAAATGCCCTCATATAACAGTATGCCTGGAAATGACTTAAATTTCCTCATCAATGGCTTGAGCGTAATGCACGTTGAAGTGTTCTTACCAATTCGCATTTTTGTTCTGGCCAACAGCATGACGTGAGGAAGATAGACATTTTTCAGAGGCTGTAAAGGGCTTGCATAGTCAGTGTTTGACGAAGGAAACTCGATCGTTTCTCCAAAAGTTAGCATCTGTAAAAGAAACATTGTAATTAGCTAAAGGGGTTTGGAATAAGGAAAGAAAAAACAGAAAAACAAGTTTCTAAATTTTGTGGACACAAGAGCACACTCACCTGGTCAATAAGAATGTTGTGAGACTGAGTCAACAAATTTATTTTTTCTGTTTTTGAAGAGGGAGCTCTCTTGAATCTCTCTGCTTTTGTTAAGTCGTCCAGCAAAAGCAAGCTTCTTACCAGGGTTAAACGAGATCGGGGAGAAATAAACTCACTTCCTTCAAGCAAATGTATTATGGCCTATTAAAATAAACGTGTTCCTTGTGATCGCACTGTTTGCCATGCACTGGGACAAGAGCCTAGCCATATTGACTGTTATGCATTCAGTACCTAATGGAATTTAAAATTCTCTCCTTTTGTTCCGAACTGAATCCTTTGGTAAATATCAATGTGAATGAAGTTTTCGTCGTACCTGAAGGTTTGTTATGATGTCTGCCTTTAAATGCTTTTCTTGTAGGCCAATAATTACAGCTTGCATCAAGAATTCAGCCTCTAGCTCCTTGTCTCCTGCACTTTTTGCCTCCGCACACGCTTCATTGATGAGGCTAACGTAGTCTGTCATATCGTTTTCTAAAATAAACACATGTAGTCATTAAAATGCACTGAGGAAGAAAGAAAGTAGATATGCATGGTACGCCTCACGTTCATCACAGGAATATTGTCTAATACAGAAGAACAGGAAGACACAAACACAGAAAACAAACAGTATATGAAACATGAAATAAATGTTTTAATTTGGAAGTACTTTAGAGTATCTAAATGCTGCAAAAGTAACAAATATTGCATGAAATAACTTAATTTGGGAGATTGATAGAGATGGGTAGATAAATAGGTGTACAAGTATATCATTATTAATCACTATAAGAACTAACATTCATATGAGGCAATGTGTGATCTAAGAACTTTATAAATTTAACTCATTTAATTTTAACAATAATCCTATGAAACAGGTACACTTATCTCCATTTTACAAAGGAGGAAATTAGGCATAGAGGGATTAAGGCACTTGGTCAAGGTCACACAGAAAAGAAGAGGTAGTAGGAACATCTGACCAAAGACAGCGGGCTCCAGAATCTGTGCTCTGAGCCCCTTACTCTATGCTGCCTTCCTGGAGGACAAGACGACCTGTGCATTAGTATTTTGAAATCCTTTGCCTGCTTTGCATACATCAGTAATATGTATGCAATTGGATGCAAGGGACTGTTGAAAATGATTATTCTTATTTAATAACCTGAATTTGTTATTCTGGAAACACATTAAGCTAGAGAGTTATAAAATGTTAATGCTAGAGTAAACTCTATCCCAATAAAAACTCCGTTACCTACATAAAGTCACTGTAAATAAAAACTTTAAGGAAAGAGGATATTTGTACCTTTCATGATTCCAATGCCACGAATCTGCGCGACAAATGCAGTCACCAACGCCAGACGGCACCTCAGCCACAGGTGGATGTTGAAATATTCTCGAGAATTTAGGGAAATGGGATCTAAAAATTCATCATCATCTTTATTTTCAGTGGCCTAGACAACATTAAAATTATGGTTAATTCCACATTTAATAATGTCTAAGTTCTAGCCTAATGCTAAATGTGATATAAGTTCAAAGAAGCATCCAATATCATTTAATAGTATTAAATTTTAATTTTAGAAAAAATATTCTTGCATATTCTACAAGACATAAAAAATACATGCAGAAAACAAACAAACAAACAAACAAATAAACAAGAACGCCCGTAATCCCACAACCCTCTATTGACAGTTTTCGGGTGCTGCCTTGCCGGTTTTCTTTTTCTCTCTACGCCCATTGTTGAAAAATAGTCTTGCAGTCTGAATTTTTCATTGCAAATTGTATTAACAGCAGATTCCATGTCCTCAAAACTTTTGTAAACATCACCTTAAACACTGAATAATAATAAATAATACTGGCTAATATTTATCAGGTGCTTACTATGTGCCTAGAAAGGTTAACTATTTGTTTAAAATTCATCATATTTTGGCAAAGGTGGGATTCAAACTTGTGTCTCTCTGATTTCAGAGCCCATGGTCTTAATCCCTTGTGCTCCATTGCTGTTTTCGGCTTACATCTCAAATATCTGACACTTTACAAAGGGTGGCCAGTGTCCAGAACTCCGGGGAGGGAGGTGCAAAGAGAGTTTTTTCCAGGGGCTGGCAGAAATCAATCATAGTTAGACCCTTGGGAACTTCTAAGTCATTTAGACCAATGCCCATTTGTTCTGGGAATTTCCTGCTTTGCATCTCTGACAGTTCATCATCTCCTACCAATTAGCAGCACCTGCTATCAAGGAACAGCTCTTGGGACTGGAAGGGGCTGGAAGGGAGCTGGAATCTGGATAGATAGTTGAGAAGGACAGAAGAGGAGGATGAGCTGTTCCTGGAAACAGGGTAAGAAGTGAACAGAGGCCTGGAGGCAGGCTGGTGACCACACCAGGCATAACAAGTAATGGAGGAGTCTAGGGTTTAGATCAGCAACCCAGAACAAATGCCCATCCACGTACCTCCCTCTCTCAGTGCCTACAGCTCCTGTTGCTATGGAAAAGCCAAGTCACAATCTAAGTCAGGGCTTCTCAGCCTTGACACTACTGACACGGTGTGGCAGGTAAGTGTTGTGGTAAACCGTCCTGAGCAGTAGAGGGTGTTGAGCGACACTGCTGACCTCGGGGTATGCCAGTAGCACCCCTCCCCCCAGGTATGACAACCACATGTCTCCTGACATTGCCCAATATCCCCTGGGGAGGCAAAATAGCCCCCATCAACAACCATTCCTCTGCTTTTCAGAATTAGACTGCTTTTTAGCATTTGTATTACTTTTAATATAATTAGAAATGAGCCTCTATTTAGGACAATTAGTTTTACTTATTTGTAATGAAAATAGATATTAGCAATTTTATTAGTAAAGTTTAAAATAATGAGCAAAGATTCTATGTGATGAATCTTTATGTTTCAAACAATGCTTTATTATTAAATTACATGATCTTATCAAAAATCCAATAAAATTTCAAACAATTTGCAGCACCAGTTGTCAGCAGGTTTGAGAGCTTGAGTGTGGAAGAATGTAACTGAGAGAGATCCAGAGTGGGAAACCGCAGAGGCGGCACACTGGTAATGCTGAAGTAACCGTGAAAAAGTGAAATGAAGAGCAAAGGGAAGCGAACAACTTCATTTGCTAGTGAAATCAGGTCCAGAATTCCATCCTGACCCATTTGGTGGGACTTCAGTGATGATTACATCCAATTCCATCAGTTCACAAGTGAGATTTAAAGTTAAATGTTTTTACAAAACTTTAAGGGACTTGCGCAAGGCATACCAGTTAATAAACTGCATAAACAGGGCTTAAACACAGATCTTTGTACTCTGAATTCAATGTTATTTCTACTTTACCCCTTCGTTGCACACAGCTAATTAGACAATTTCTAGCATGCCAATAGTTATGATAAGGATAAACATGAAATTCATACATACTCCTGGAGAGAGGGAATTCTCTCTGTCATCTTGTACTACCTTCTTTTTAAAAAGTTTTGAATCCTGGAGAAGTTTAAGCGTGGAAAATACTATTGCAGCACTAAAATAGAGAACATATTTTAAGTGTTATTAGTATTACGCTTGTGGCATTTGCATGTTATTTCCTAAGGCTCTTCCTCCAGAAAACCTTCCCACCCTCCCTCCACCCCCAAAGTTGTTAGGTGCCACTTCTATCTGCCCTAAGAGACCCGGGTCTTAACCACAGGGTCGTAGTATCGCACTATCTAATTGCCTGTAAATTGCTCTCCAGCTAATGCGTCGTATTCTCAGTTGAAACCCAGCACCTAGTGGCAGGGACATAATAAAACCTAAAAAAATTTGTAAATGAAAGTGAGTAAATACAAGAATAAATAAATAAAATTTTCTGAGGTTTAAAACAAAATTTACTAACAATATCACTAGTAAAACGAGCATGTATGTATTTTACATAAATCAGAATATGGTTCTCCAGACTTCTGAGGTTACAATACGGTTACTGAATGCTATACACTTACAAATTCTTAGGATAAATTATTGCTTAATCAGTGTCTAGCCAGAGGGAAATTTACTAAATTAAGAACATAGAATCCAGGAAACAGGAATTCTTTTTTGCTGTCACTCTATACATAAATTTGTCTGCATTATAGACCATCACATCTTCCATCCCTGATAATAATAAATTTATCATTGACACTATACTTTTTCAAGCCTATATAAAGAGGCTTCTTCCTTTGAGAATCTATCCCAAAAGAGAAAAGTCTATATACCTGAAGATGCTTATCACAGTGTTATTTATAGTATGGGAAGGTTGGGTGAAAGCCGAATGGACAATACACCCATCTATCTAATTCCCAACTTGACATCTCCATTTGAATAGTTAATTGGCAATCCCATTTAACAGGTGTTATAGGTTGAATTGTGTTGCACCAAAAAGGTATGTTGAATCCTAACCCTTAGTACCTGGGGATAAGGATCTGAGGAAATCAAGTTAAAATGAAGTCATTAGAGTCGACCCTATTCCGACTGACTGGTGTCCTGTGACAAGGAAAATCTGGACAGAGACAAACATCCACAGAGGGAAGATGATGTGGACACACGGGGAGAACATGGCCAAGTTGTTGAGAACCGCCCTGCCTGGTTTCAGAGGCTGTAAACCCCCATGGCTAAGGCTGAGTGAGAGACCCTGGGGCCATAAGCCACTAAGGAGACAAAGCTTATCTCCCTGGCAGGAACACCACCTCTGCCCACTTTACCTCACCCTGCCTGGCCCCCAGTGCATGACCGGGTAGCCAATGACGGGTAAGATTCCTCAAGGGAGGGATGACCTAAGACAGGCATGGTCACAAGGGGGCCCTCAGGGAAGGACTTGGGGGGCTATAGAAAAAGGGGGTGATGGACCCCTGCTTCTCGGCTTTGACATAGCCTGAGTCCTCATTCTGTCTGCAAGAAGTCTCCTAATCTCTTGGCTGCCTTACTTCCCCTGCCTGACTTAAGCCTGAAACATTGCCGGAGGTAGGTGTGGCCCTGTGGTGGAAAGGGCAGCAGATTCGTTGTGTGATCAGGCCTAAGAAAGAATGCATAAAATCCTGTGAAACCTACTTTGCTAATACCCTCAATTTAAATGATAAGGATCCAAGCATGAAATGAGTTTGTTCCCCAAAGTTTTACAGCCCTTTAGCTATCTGACCCTGACTCTAAATAAGCCCTCAGAGTTCTTTGAATGTTATCTATTGTTTGATCATTACTGCCTGACAATGATTGAGCTTTACGTATTTACGCCCTGTAATCCTATGCAAATCAAACCCAATAAAAGCCCATTGAGGAAAAGGCTCTTGGCCCTTCTCCTTTGAGAGATCAGCCACCTTTCCTCCCCAAGCAGATCATGTCTTGGTAGACTTATTCTCATCCATTCTCATCCATGGTGGATGGGGGGAGTCCCCCTACACCATGTGACTGGAGTGATGCATCCACAAGGCAAGAAATGCCAAGGGTTGTCAGCAAACACCAGAAGCTAGAAAAAGCAAGGCAGGGCTCTCGCCACCTGGAGCTGTCAGAAAGAACACAGCCTGCTGACCCCTTGATTTTGGACTTCTAGCCTCCAGAACTGTGAAACAATAAAATCCTATTGTTTTAAGTCACCCAGTTTTTGGTCCTTTGTTATGGTAGCTTGGGAGACTGATAGAATAGGTTAAAAGCAGTTCCCCTTGCTTCCACCTCCTCCACCAAACCCTGTCCTCTTCTCTGTCCTCTATCCCAGGCAGAGCCCAGAATCATCACTGCTTCCTCTTGGACTCAAACTCTATGTTCAATCCATAACAAGTTCTGTCAGCTTCAACTTGGAAATATGGATGCCTGCCAACAGCTCCTCACTTCACCTCCTCCACTGCTAAGGCCTCTGTCCAGGCTGCATGATCTCTGAGCTGGACGGCTGTAGGAGCTTCCTGACCAGCCTCCTGCTGTGGCTCAGGCCCTGCAGTCCTGGCCTCCAGAGGGCGGCCACAGCAATCTCGTCAAGGTGGAGATCAGATGGCAACACTTTAGTACACCTCCTCATGTGAGTCAGTTACTGAGGTTTCTGGCCTAGCATGTGATCAGCTTGGTCAGTGTTCGTGCATGCTTTGGGTAGGGTATGGTCTGTGTGTGTAGGATCCCAGAGTATTAAAGTGGGATTATTATAAGGACTAAGTGAGATATTGATTCTTCCACTTGCTAAGAAAATAGTGCTGAATACCTGCTATGGGACAGGAACAAATCTTAGCTCTGTGGATACAGTACTGGCCCTCATGGAATTGAAATTCTAGTAAGAGAGAGGCGTGCTCAGAAACAGGAGTGCATGACAAATAGATGGCACTTAGTGCGTGCTAGCTGTTATGATTATCAGTATATCGAGTTAGCCAGGAGGACTGGGGAGAGGAAACGGAATTGATTTTCTTCTAGGCTGTTAACCAGAAGGAAAAACTTTGTGCAATTATTGAATTTTAAATTCCCTAGATTCTACTGAGTCATTAAAAGAGTATGGAAACTTGTAGACAAAGGTATTGTTTCTGATTGTATAAACTTACTGGTTTTTAATTAAAGTAAAACTAAATGAAAAAGCAAGAAAGCAACAAGGAAAAATGTAACACTTATTCATTAGGTATAAAGGTATGAAAATCCCTCATTACCACGTATGTTTCTATGGCACCTGCTTTACTGGGTAGCTCCAGAGGCGGGCCCAGGATGGCTACTAGAGGACCCTGGGGAGAAAAAGTGGTGCTCATACCATCCTTCTGATTCTCAAGTCCAAAACTGTGATTTCAAGAGAAATGAGGTATGAGGTTTGGAATCTTGCTAACCCCCAAATTTAATGAATGAAATATAAACATATTAGTATGTAATGATCCACCTGGTATTAGTATGTATTAATCCTCCTGGTACGACTTAGTTGCAAAATGGAAAATTTCTACTGTCTCCTCTCTACTTGAGAGACAGAGTGTGGGAGGATCACCCACTAACAATGGTCTAAAGCCCAAAGGTAGGAAGTTTCATTCTGACACAAAATTAAAAGGCTCAGATGTTACCTCATTTAGACAATACATGAAATAGAAAGGAGAACTGAAAGGAACACTTTTTTTTAAAGACAGGATTTTGAGAGAGGCAGCCCTAAAAGAAGTAGAAATATAGTCTGAATAACTTTGATCCCATTTATTTCTTATTAATATTCATAACAAAATGGTCAGTTTGTTCTCCTAAAATCCATGCGGCTCACTTTACCTGTCACCCCAGGGAATGTGTCTTTCAATTTCCTTGACACGTAATTTTATTGGAAGCATCATGAAACGTCAAGCTAGCCATGATTTGGGAAAGAGACTGTCCAACACTTTCAGCAGCTCCCAAAAAGAAGCTCATGGGAGGTAAAGTTCACCTAAGAGAAACTCATTCATCTTGACAGCAGGCTTCCCCAAATGACAACTCTGCTGCAAAAAGGCAGTAACATCAAAGTGTTTGCAGGTTTTGTCCCAAGGACCAGGTTCACATTAAAACGGAAGTGATTCGGATACACTTGCACATTATTTGCATATGTCTATCTGGTCTGCAACTTAAAGTTCTACTGTAACACTCCTTCCTGTGGCCATTTTGTCATTTTTAGTTTCTACTTCTTCCCTAAAAAATAAAAATCACTTACACTACTCCATACCAAAAGGATGTGAGACATGCAGAGAGCTAGGAAAAGAATGAAGGTATGTGAACAAAACAAAACAAAACAAAACAAAGATCTTCTAGTGCTGCTGTTGCTGTGTGATACACTGTTTGAGAAAAAGTTCTATATTTTCTATAGGAAATCATACAGTCATGTATTTTATTGTCACAAACATATAAATATTTAAATATGTTCACATCATATACTTTCCATAGGAAATCATATAGTAAAAGTTTCTTCACTCTTCAAACTTCAGTAAAGAAAATGGCGTATTATCATCCTAAGCCTATTTTACCGTCCATCATCTACCACAGTATTCTTAAAGACAGCTAGAAATGTGAAATAAATTGAGAACTACTAACCCAGTAGTTCTCAATTTTTTTTGAATCTCAGCACTCATTTATATCCTTAAAAATGACTGAGAACCCCAAAGAACTCCATCAATAATTACCATATTAGAACTTGAGCTGAGAAATGTTTAACTTCATACTTATTCATTTGTTTTAAAATAAAAACAAAAAACCCACTACATGCTAAATTAATAATGCATTTTAATGGAAAACAACTATATTTTCCAAAACATCAAGAAAATTAGCACAAAAAATGCCATTGTTTGCATTTTTGCAAATTTGCTTAATGTCTGGTTTAAGAGACAATCTATTTAACAGAAGACTTTCGTAACTGCTTCTCCATTCAGTCTACTGTGACATATTGTTTTGACTGAAGTATATGAAGACTAGGCCCTTATACAGATAGTTGTCGGAAATGGGAGGAGTATTTTAATAGCTTCTTCAAATAATTGTGAACATTATTCTTTGAGACTACACAAAAATGTGACAAGTGCTAGTTTCTTAAAAGTCTGTTGCGATGTGACATCTAATACCACACGCTGATGAACTTTTCCTACTCTCTTACATGAGACCTATTGGTCTATCTCGTTAACCAGGACTTTGGAACATCGTGAACTGGTCATTTGCAAAATATTAGCTCCCTGAGTTTATGCAGATTCCCTTAAGGTTGAAACATTTCATCACACAATTTTGAAAATGATGCTTGTTAATATTACTACCAATCTCATCAGAAAAATAAGCTTTAGTAAACTGCCAAGTTCATGGTGGCAAATACAAATTTTCCAAAATTCTAATTTTCCTATGAAAGGTTAGATGTCATGACTGGTAACCAATACTATTTATTAGCTGTTTTCCTAGAAGTGGCATGCCCATTTTGCTCATTTTCAACAAAATGCCTGTCAAATACTCAAGTCTGAGTAACTATATTTTGAAGGGGGGGGGTTCCAAATAAAGATGGCATTCCATGGGGAAAAAAAAACAAACCAGCTGTTTGGCTCTCAAGTCAATTACATGTGTGCTCTTTGTCGAGACAACTAGCAAACTGACCTGCGATAGAAGCGCTGCGGGCGTATTTCCCAGTTCATATCCCCACAGAATATTACAAACAGATTCAAGGAGAGGGATTTATAAATGTAACAGACCCTACTGTGTCACGAAAGGCCCTTGCCAGTGAAGCTGACCCTTTTTTAACTGCAAGTGTGTGGCGATGAAGTAGCCATGACTACATGTGTGGCCACTGCTTTGACCCACAGGGAGACCCAGAGGCGTTACCACTGTTGCTTTCACAGCATCAATGCCAGTAACAACACAAGAAGAAGGTGAATGGCATTTTGGTTTGGTTATAACAATGGTCTTGATCTCACAGGCCCCTGTAAAGCTCTCCGGGACACACCCAGAGATCTGCAGACCACACTCAGAGTCACCGCTCCAAACAGACTTTACAGATTTCATCGCTGCTTAGAAACCACAAAAAGTATAAATTTCCAAAAACTTACACTGTCTCTAGCATAAAATCAAATTTAGAGGTCGCTAATCATGGAGTGGCCTTCAGTCAAGGCTCTGATTTCAATCACTGATGAAATGATTGTATGTTTCCAATCAAAGCAAAAGGGGATTTCTGCTGAATTGATTGCCCCCTTTGCAGAAGCTGCGGGGGGCTCCTCCTTTATGAAGAGAATGACCATCTAAAAATTAACTCCCCTTTCAAATTCTGAATTGAATGCAGGGAGTCTAATGCATGGAATTTCAGCACAATAAAAAAAGTTGGAAGATTAAAAAAAGACAATGTATTTAATCTGTAGTTTTCAGAAAAATAATGTATTGAAACTTCCTTGAATAATAAAAAATAAGTAGGCTCTGTTAATCTAGGAATTTATAAAATTTAGGCATATTTAACAAATTCAGGTGAGGAGAACTCTCCCCGTGCAAGGAGACTCACCTGTAGGCAGCCCGGTGCCGCTGCAGGGCGATCTCAGCCAGCTGCAGCCGGGCCTGCACCACGACCTCCAAGGGGCCCGCAGAGCACTCGGAGAGGTTCTTGTGGCCTGGCTGCCCCAACTCGGACACAAGGGTGTTTAGCTTCTCCTCAGCTTCTGTCAGTAAAATTGACTAAAAAAAGAAGACCACAAGTTCAGAAATAATACAAATAATGCCTCCTTCTTAGCCACCAAGTATTTTTTGTACTGGCAAGTAATGACAAATGAAGACCAAAAAAGGAAATTCGATCATCATCAGTGAACAGCAAAAACGCAACAGAGAATGAAAAGGCAAGTAACAGCAGGAGCAAGCACGTACGACAGTTGCCCTTCGGTGAATGCACAGCCGAGGCTCACACATGCTTATTTACAGCAGTTACGTTCGATAAAGTTGCTGCCAACACTGAATTAGCGAACACTGAACCACTTTTCCTGTGGGAAATACAGGAACATGTTCCCAGGAGCCTCTGGCCACAACATTTTTGTCAACTGATCAATATATAACCTTGTTCAATGTGTGTTTATGTTTAAAAACATATTATTTAATATATACTGTAGATTCGTTAACCTTGAACTCACAGCCAATAGCTCTGTAACTAATGCCTGACTGAAACTTAACTAACCCACTTATTTTCTCTATAGGGCACATCGCAACCCTCTTGCTCTTAGAAACACTGAGCACTACTTTAGCACTGGAGTTGGTGGGTCATGATGAAATCAGCAACAAAAAAAGCACAAAAAAATTTTAAATGTGGCAATAAACAGACCGTGAACAGGACACTTGTTTATAGTAGGAGAGTGGAAATGAGAGCTCAGCACATCGCCTTGCCCGACCCAGCTGGCAAAGTGTGTGCTGGGCAATGCACATCTTTCTAGGCTCTGCCATGTCCACAAATGAACACAAAGGAGCCGTAAATATTGATTTGGGGTTATAAATAAATTTTAGCATTGGCAAATTAGCAAATACTGAATCTGTGAATAATAAGAATCTACTGCATTTCAAGTTACCAATATCACCTCACAGGTAATGTGACGACAATGACATTTTCCAGTGGGCCATCAATGGGGAATCGCAACCTCACATGGTGAAACAGAAAGGGACCAACCAGTCTTTCCAGGAACGGGCCTCTGAAGTCTTGTGTGTGCAGAGAAGTAAATACTGTGTAAGTTCTAGGCCAGTCCGTAGGAAGGTTAAGTGCACGGTCTGTATTTTATTAGTTGTATAACGTTAGTATATTTCCCACTGTCTAAGCTTCAATTTTCTCATGGTTCAGCACAACATAGTTCAAAAACGATTAACGCCTACACCATAGGCCTGTGAAAATAATCACGCATGGTGCCTGTCATGTGGAAAGCACTGAATACATGGCAGCTGTTTTTGTTGCTGTTGTTTCACTACTAATATTAGGAAATGAGAAACAGGGTTTGGAACACTGAAATCCTATCAAATAAGAAATTGTATGCCCTGCAGCACCCAACTGGGTTGTAGAGTCCAAGTCCGACACCTCTAGATACCTGACTTCCCTCACGGGGAGCACACTCCACCCCAGCCCAGCCCACGCTTAGACAAGAGACCTATTCGGCCTCCTGACAGCAAGCACAACCCAGAAAGTGGGCCTGTCAGTGGCCAAATGGTGGGCATCTTGGTAACTGATTTACTGTGACTTGAAAACATTGTAAAGCTTACCTTTATTGCGTTCAGAGTGAATTCATCTTTCGCTTTTCTAAGATGACTAAGATGATTAAATGAGCTTCTATCATCTTTTAAACAGAGATCTATAAGACACAAAATTTTGAAAGAACCAAGGGTATCTGTGGTTAGTTTAAAAATTAATTCTAGTTTATAAAACTCATCATTAATTGGGAAACTATCCATGAATTTAATGCTAAAAACCCTACAACAGTCATTAGAAATATACTGCTATATTAAATAGTCTCTAAATATCACACATGAGAAAACTGAGGCCAATTCTTATAACAAATTACACAATTCTGAAAGGATCTTTTGGATGCTTAGTGATGTTATTCAAGTGATCAGCTGCTGGTTCCTGCCCTGGAAATTCCAGAACCTCTTAAGGTCCCCAAAGTATTTTGGGCCTTCTATATATTTATAATATTTTAATAAGATCTTCTTGGAAGCATTAGTTCTACTGGTTTTCACAAGCTCTAGGACTGGAGAGTGGTATCACTGGAAACTGTACACTCGATAATCCTCAAATATCTCAGAATTCCCACCCACAGTGCGAAGGTGGACCTTGTTCTTTGCCAGGGAGAACTGAGAGAATTTAGATCACAGACATTGCCTGCTTTGGCAAACCTGGCTTCTACACTACCAAAAAGAAAGAAAAACTACCACAAGTCTTTATTTGACTAGGAATTACTGCAAAAATTGCCCACCTAAAGAGACTAAGTATGTCGAGTAGGAAGAAGGAGTCTAGAATAACACGGGACTGAACACATTGGACTTCCTCTCACCCTCCTACCTGGCTCTACTCCCACACTAGGAGGTTCTGGAGCTAGGGGTGAGCTGAGCCTAAGGGAAGGCTTGAGCATTGGGAAGGGCCCAGCAGGAAGATCCGAGACTGGGTCTTCTCCCCCAAGGAAGAAAGTGAGAGACAAAGATAGAAAACAAATGCCTGGAGCCTGATAGGAAAGAACCCTGTGAGGAGCATCAGCATGAGAGAGTTTCGACCCTCACAGGATTCTGACCCACGTTTTCCTCACTGCTCCCTCTGCCTCCCGTGTGGCTCTCCCCCGGGGGGCCCTTCCACGATGTGGCACGGCCCTTCTCTGGGGAAATGTACATCACGAACTGTGTTCAAAGGCAGCCGCCTTCTCATCTGCTGGCCTTACTACATCACAGTAATAATAACATTTATATTTTAAAACAGAGGCCAATATTACTGTTACCAAAACTAGACAAAGACACCACACAAAAAGAAAACCACACACTAGTATCTTCTATAAATATGGATTCGAAAATCTTCAACAAAATACTAGCAAACATAAACCAGCAACACATAAAAAAATTATACACCATGATCCAGAAAGCAAGATTGGTTAAACACTCAAAAATCAATTAATATAATATACCATATTAATATAAAAAAACAAAAACCATAGAATCATCTTAATAGATGCAGAGAAGGCATTTAATAAAATCCAACACTCTATCATGACAAAATCACCCAACAAACTAGGAACAGAAGAGAAATCCCTCTATCTGATAAAAGACATATGTATATAACCCCACAGTTAACATTGTACTTGATGGTGAAAACCAATTACTTTTATGATGATATCTAATGCATTTGCAAACTACATCTACACTACAGCCCATAAGTTCCACCTGTGGGCATCCTATCCCACAGAACTATACACTGTATCACATGGACCTGTAGTGCTTCAGCCCTGCTCCCTAGAAACAAAGTGAATGCATATCGATGGGGGGCTGCCTGAGTAACCGTGGGACATTCACAGCAGAGAACACCGCACAGCCAGGACGGTGAACCAAAGCAATGCAACTGAGTTAAGAAGGGTGTTGGTGAAATTGTTCTGCATGAGAAAAGCAAGAGGCAGAAAAAATATATACATACATCATTTGAATAAATGACAAATCCTATTTGAGGTGTGTGTGTGTATGTGTGTGTATAATGTATGGCTAGGAAGATATATGGATGGCTGTGACCCAAATATAAACATAAGCGCATATGCATGTCATTAGTAAGTTTAGAAAAAAACATGGAAGAACAGACACTAAATTGTTCATAGGGATTACTGGGGTGCAGACGAGCATAGCTGGAGAAATTGAGAAGAACAGCAAGCGAACAATAAAGCAAAAGATTACCTTTCAAGTTTGGGAGGTTGGCTCTGCTCCTCTCGGAAACAAATCCATGGTAGACTGTTCTTAATAGATTTTCTGGGACACAATTTATTGTTGCAGCCACACTTACTAACAAGTATGCTTTCACAAAAGAAAACTTATTTAAGAGATGCTGATGGCCAATTGTCACCAGAATTTGAGGCAATCCTTTATGCATTAATTCATCAAGTGCCTAAGAAAAATGGGGGGAGGGATTTAAAAAGATAAATAAGTAAAATATTGTTTTAGCGAGGTACCATAAATAGCAGGTCTACCGAGAGGAACGTCAGTTCCATAGAGCTTCCTTCCACAGTTCCCCATCAAGCCAGCCTGTGCCTCACAAGCCTAGCCCCGCCACATGATGAGAGTGAACCAGGGCTGCGAGCAAGGGAGGCGACACCTTCAAAACAGAGAAACTGCAAAAGCTCATCAGCTGTGCATGCTGGCCGCTCTGCTTTAACAGGAGTAGGTTAGAGCTATGAGGACAGGAGTGGGAAGAGTAGGTGGATAAGCAAGCTCCCTCAGAGCTTAGATCCACGCTCAATCATTAGGACCCCGCCTTGTGTGTACCCTCAACTTCATGGCCCCAGTCCTGTGTGCACACACTTCCCTGGCAAGAGCACAGCCCTGGTGAAACCTAACACGGAACCTTCCTGGGGCACGCGCCCGGCCGTTGGAGGAGACAGGAGAAAATCATGCAGTCATGGCTGATTCTCCCACTTTAAGTTCCTGACCAAACCTCAGGGCTGCCCTGTCATTCTACATTTTCCCAGTCCACTCATTCTCACTCTCTCCTAGACAACCATCTTCACACTTATCTTGTTTCTCAATTTTAACTCTTCCTCCCTAACGTCCCTCCCAGTGAATGACCTTGCTTTCTCTACTTAACTGAGAATATTGAAGCAAAGTAGTGTCCACAGACCCCACAAATGCCACCATCGCTCCAACCTACCCAAGCACCTGCTCTACCATTCCACCTTCCTTTCTGGCACTTAAGCCACCGACCCTGTCCCCACTGGTCCACTCAGCCATTCTCCCTACATCGTAAATGTGCCTCTTCTACAGCAACATTCCCATTACCACACAGCCATGCTATCTGCTCCGCCCCAAAAAACAAAAACCCTACAACCTGACTCTCTCTCCAGCTACTCCCCCAGTTCTTCCTCCGCTTTACAGCACCACCTAAAGAGTTGTCAATATTCTAATTTCTCTCCTTTCGTTTGCTGATAAACCCACTCCTTCCCTACATTGAAACCCTTTGGTCAATGTCACCAATGGCCTAACTCGACTAACCCAGTGTTCAGTTCTTAGTCCTCCTTTGTCATATTACTTAGAACATAAGACAGCGATTTTCAACCGGTGTGCCACAAGAATTTTGAAAACATTCAATCCCTGACTACTTAGTCGGGGGCACTGACCTCTTTTCCCTTAGATTATCAAATTAAAAAATGACAACGGTCAACACAATAGCCGTCTGGTGTGAAAGAATCAAAATTATACCTGTATTTTTTTCTCAGAGAGGGAAAAATATATTGTTTGGTGTGCCGTGGCATTTTAATAATGGGTTTATGTGTGCCGTGACATGAAAAAGGCTGAAAAATCACTGATCTATAAAACATTATCTCATATGCCAATTAAACTGTCACAGGGCTTCAACTGTAAAATTCATTCTAATTTCAGAGATGTTAAATGTGAAAAAAAATTGCACTTTTGGGACTCAGTAAATTATGGTGCTTGATTCATTAGCAACATTTGACACTATTAATCACTCTCTCTTCTGAAAACATTTCTCTTAGGTTTCAGGCCGCCACGCTCCCTTGATTTCTCTCCTATACTACCGGCCTCCTTGCTGGCCCCTCCAGTTCTCCCCCCTCTCTTAACATGGGAGGGTCTCAGGGCTCAGCCCTCTTCTGTCTCCTCACTCCCTCCCTTAGATGATCTTAATCAGGCCTGGGGTTTTAATTTCATCTACATGCTGATGAAATAAAAGTTTTTCTCTCCAGCTCCAATCTCTCTTCTGAACTCAAGACACATATAATCAATTTCTGACTCAATACCTTCACTTGAATATCTAACAGGTATCTCAAACTGAACATGTCCAGAACTGTACTCCTAGCCAACCCCCCAAAACCCGCCCCAACACATACATGCACACACACTCCAATGTAAAACTCTGTGAGGGCTGGGGATTTGTATCGTTGATTCACTGCACTACAACAGTAGGTAGTACCCATAGGCTCAACAGATTAGCTAAAGTAATCCTTTTAAAACATAAGCAGATCAGACCACACATCTGTTTTAAACCCTCTGGTGGCTCCCCCTTTCTGTTCAGAGTAAGAACCTAACTCACAAAGGCCCTACAAGGCCCTTGCCAAACAGGCACCCTGTCACCTCTCCGACCTCATCTCCTGTGGCTCTCCCATCATCCACACCGTTCCAGTAACACTGGCCAGCGTGTTCCTCACCGTGCTGGGCAGTCCTGCCCCAGGGCCTTGGCAATCACTGTACTGCCTTCCTAGATTATCCTTTCTCCATACTTCACATGACTTGTGTCTTTACTTGTGTCAAATCTATTCACAAATACCACCTCAGTGAAGACTAACCCGATCACCCCATTTAAAGTCACAACCCCCAACCTAGCCCCACATTTCTTGTCCCCTTTATGCACTGCTGGGTTCATTTTCCCCCACAGCATGGTTCACCTTCTAACATACTGTATCATTTACTTATTCATCATGTTTACCTATATGTTTATTACTAGTCTTGCCCACTAAAATATAAGCTTCCCAAGGGCTTGGAGTTTGTCTGTATTGTCGAGTACGTGTTTATTTGACAGTACCAGAATAGCACCTTGCCCACAACCAGCTCTTATTATAGATTTGGTGAATTAATATAAAATGCAGAAGCTGGGGCTGTTTATTCTAGAAAAGAAGGAAAGTTGCTTTATGTGAACTCAAAGAAAAAAGTTCTCATTGTTTTGGGGGCATTTGAGGCACTGCTGGCAGCGGGAGGTCTGCTGCTATTGTTCATTCTCCTGTCCCAACCCCTCCTAAAGGGGGAAAAGGAGCATGGGCTGAAGAGCCAGCACGGGAGCAGCGCCGAGCCTGAGCTGCAGCAGACTGTTGGACGAGGAAAGTGGCTGGTGTTCCGGGTCTAGAGAAAGCCCTGCAGATCGGTTGGGGGGATGGGGGAGAGGAGTTTTCTCTTCTCTTTTCTCTTCCCAGCAGTGATTTAATGAGTCTTGACAATTACACACAAACACTTGAGAATCAAAAGAAGATTAATTAGAAAATGCTATTTAACACGCCTTTCTCTCACTCTATACAAAAAAAAAAATTCAAAGTGTAATCTAAAGAGTCTTAAACAGACCAACAGTTCTGTTTTAATTAAGTAGCTAATAGAAATCAGTTTCCCATTATTCTATGAGTCTCTTTTTGTTTAAAAAGAAATGATAAGGCAGACATTCTTTTTAGATCCCCAACCACTCCTTAAAGAAGCATTTTCAGGATGCTTTGGAATTTATGACTGGAAAGAAATAAATATTCTTAAACATCCCAAGATCTTGGAACACTAAAATGAAATATGAATATGTATTTATATCTTTCTAATACCAGCTCTTTCATTTCAGGCAGCTTGCTTATAAATTAAACTTTAAAGCAAAAACAATGAATCATCTGAAGCATAATTATATGTAAAGTTTGTGAAATAAAATGAACAATAATAGAAAAGTAATAAGGCTACATCTAATAAAAGGTAGATGCATTCTTACTAAAATTAGGAAAAGTGAAAATAAAGCAATGCTGAAGAAGTGTCTCTCAAAATTATTTAATGAAAAAAATACCTTACTCAATAAAACAGAATGCTGTTTCCTGGCATTTAAAAAATTAAAACGATCTGCCCTTGTCCACATGCACGAGCTGTCGCCTGGGAGGATGAGCCCCGTGCCTGTCCACCAGCCCTTCAACAGCAATTGCACCACCACCCTGTGCTCCAACACTTTCTAGAAGACTGACTGCCAATAGCCCTCAAATGATTATTTCCAGTTAGCTAAATACTACTGGGTCAAAAGCTTACAGCCCAACATTCAATTATTGGCAAGAACAAACACAGTGAGATGGGCAGTGTAGCCCTCTCTTTGTAGGAAATGTCAGGGAAATGGGAGGAGCTGCGATCTCCATGGTGGTAATGGCAGTGCAATATGTAAGTGTATCAAAATACCATGTGTACACCTTAAACTTATACAACGTGATATGTCAATTACATCTCAATAAAAATATGTTAGATAAAAGAAGAAAAGAAAAACTTCCAAACCACTGGCTGAAAGGCAGTCTCAGACTGGGGCAAAGGACAGGAGTAAAAGCTGGGTTGAACAAGTGGGCTATTGTAAAATACACAAAATCCTGTTCTTACAATCAAGGTCAGCCATTATTGTGTAGGTAATCAAGGCAAATATCAAAGTTAGATACTTGATATGGCTAGATGAACAAACAATACACATGTGTAATCAAAAAATTTAGGGGCAATAGCTGATATTTGCCCAATCTGAAAACCAGATCAGTTTGGGTCCAATCTTACCTCTGGCCTCAGCATTTTGAGAAATCAAAGAGCGTAGTACACAGAGGATTTTCAAAAACAAAGATTACAGCTACCGAATAGGTTGAAGTGACTCAGAAATTATCCACACTACATATCCAATGTTTATAAACTACTGATATCCTTACCTGTATATTTTCTTTACTAGTAAGAGGCTTTCCTGAGTCAAATGATTGAAAGACCTGTCAACATACAAAATATTAACATTAGAAACAAAAATATTAAGCGTTCTTTTAAACAAAACTGTTAATGTGTTCTAAACATATTTTAAATATCATGTTTATTATAAAAGTACTACATGTTGTAGTCAGAAAAGACAAGAATAGAAGAAGAAACTAAAAATCACAGATAAATCAACCTTTTTAGATTGTCAATCTTAATATTTTAATGTCTTTTCTTTTTTGATGTATTTTATTTATTTTTATTTGTTAATTGTTGTTCAAGTACAGTTGTCTCCACTGAATTTTAAAATTTTACATATTGATCTATATTCCTTTTCACTTACCGTTACATCGTAATTATTTTCCCACCTCATTATTCGTAAACTTCAGCCTAGTGGCTAGGCAACGTCTGTCCCCTGATGGTAGCATAATAACTTCACCTCTTCCCCACTGTTAGACATCGAAGGGGACCGCGTCCCACCCCTACCCCACCATCTAGTCTATTTAAGTAACACTGGCGACTGTTCTGTCTGTATGTCCGATTACCACCTTTGGAGACATCCCCAGAAGCAGAATTACAGGGTTGTAAGACAAGAATATGTTGAGAAAACTGAAAGGAACTGGCTTAACTTATACTTCTACCCATGTTGTATGAAAATGCCAGGATTACTGACCTGTTAACAGCATTGAGTATTAGCACTTAAAAATACCTTGGCCAGGCCTGGCCAGTGTGACACCGTTGGAGCGTGGTCTGTAGACCAAAAAGTCACAGGTTTGATCCCCAGTCAGGACACATAGGAAAAGGCAACCAATCAAAGTTTCTCTTTCTCTCTCTGTCTCTTCCTTCCTCTCTCCACAAACAATGCAAAATTGTCCTCAAGTGAGGATATATATAATCTTGGCCAGTTTGAGGTTAAATTGCATTATTCTTCAGAATGACTCTTTTTGTGGTTCTTTTCTTTTTTAGTGAATTACCTAGTAATATGTTTGGCTCTAAATATTGTATAATGTTACACAAAGAAATATTCAATTTATTTGCCACAGGAGACTGCTGTATCATAGATGCGGGTACATTTCTCTGGGCACAGAAGACCCTTTATGAAAAGTGTCCATCGTAGATGTCAATACTGATGCCCTGCTCATATGTCCTCGGTCACCTGGAAGTCACCACCAGCAGTTTTTGTGGATAGGTCGCTCAGCTATGGAAGGTATCCTACTTCACCTGTGCCTCATTGCTCGAGGGCATTCTGTGGCCACAGGAGCATTCAGGAGAGGCCAGAAGTACACAGAGTATCCCATTCCAGTGAGGGACAGAGACGGTTCCAGTAGGTCTCTCTGAGGGTCCCAACTGCCCGCAGCAGGGACCTCATCAATGCCGCATGGAAGGCTCTTCCTTCTGTCTCTGTCAGACTTTCCCGCTCACTCGCCATTCCTCCTGGAACTACCTCCCAGAAATGCTATTTGCTTCCAAACCTTTGTCTCGGGATCTGTTTTAGCAGAACCCCTAAACCAAGACATCACAGAAAGCTCTTATTGAAAGTGTTGGTAGTATTTTAATTTTTTTCCTTTTTTGAAGATATTCTTTATCTCCTGTAACATGTCGGAAAATGCATAACTGAATCCAGGGGGAGATCTTTGGGGATATAACTTGAAGAGAGTTGATGGGTCTTGATAGACTTGGTGATGAGAGCAGAACCTCAGTGAGTATAATGTTAAAAGAGAATGTTTCAAAAGCCCGTGAAAAGTCCAACAATAATCTGTAAGACTTTTTCAGACAGAGCAGGTCCTCGAATTACATTGTTTCACTCAATGTCACTTCATCATAATGCTGATGAGGGAAAAATGATGGATTTCCAGCAGGGGCCACTGTCTGTGTGCAGTTTGCATGTTCTCCCCACGTCTGTGCGAATTTTCCCTGGGGACTCCGAGTTCCTCCCACATCACAAAGATGTGCATGTGGGGGTAATAGGTGTGTCTAAATTGTCCCAGTGTGGGTGAGTGTGGGTGTGTGAGTGCAGCCTGTGGTGGAAGAGCTTTCGGTCCAGGGTAGATTCCCACCTGGCACCTGAGCTGCTGGGATAGGCTCCAGCTACCCATGACCCTGAACTGGAATAAGCGGGTTGGAACATCATCATCTTATTTGTTTTTATTCATCTTTCTTACATGTATGTAGAGCTCATATTTATTTTAATGATTAATATTAGATGTGGTTTGAGTCTTCATTTAGAAGTTTGGTGACATTTGTTTTTGTGACCAGAATTATGCCATGGGAACTTACCTCTTCCTAATATCAATTTTCTTATGATAAAATTGGTTTCAGGATACATTGTTGCACTTAAAGTTGCAATTTCTAAGAACATATCAGGTGACTTTAAGTGAGGACTTACTGTACTTCTTTGACAACTGAAATCTGATTCATTGATTCTCTTTAAACAACTGGCCTGCAGCCTGACAACACTGGCACCTATTAGAAGCCCTGAGCACACTTCCTCTTAATTACACTTTTTAAACTCCCAGTTGAAGCTGTAAAGCTGCAAATTAACTTTGAAGAAACAAAATTTGAAGTCACAACCCCTGCAAGACAATGCACCCACACTTTTGCCTTATGATAACTAGCTGATAAAAATGAAGTTTGGAATTTACCTTTCAATTCTGGCTTCAGATTATTTGTTTATTTTGGTGAAAGCGGTGACCACTGACAACTCTTTCTTGTTTCTCATGCTGCCCAACTGGTTTCTTCTCCTTCTCTTATTCCTGGATTCTAAAGGTAGCTGACCCTAAGGGTCCATTGTCTGACTCCTACATTTTTCATCTACTTCAGTCCCCAGCTGATTTCATCCAGTTCCATGACTGGAAATCTCTGTGCTAATGATCCCAAATTTACCTGAAGCCCCAACCTCTCCCCTGAATTCCAGAGCACATATGCTCTGCACCTACCAACTCCGCCTCTCCCCCTGCGTGTCTAGGAGAGATCTCATAGGTAACCTGTGCCACCCCTGCCGGAGCAGTATTCCCAACTTCAGTTCATAAAAACTTCCTCCTACCAGTTGCTCATGTTGAGCACTCTGCAGTCATGCCTGATTCCTTTCTCTTACATCCCACATTGAAACCATCATCCGCAAATGCTGCCAGCTCTACTGTCACAATGCCCAGAAATGAACCACTTTTCTCTCCTTCCACCACCATGCCCCACCCATGGTCACATCTCACTCAGATTATGTGCAAAGGTCTTCTAGCTGATCTCCCACAGTCCCTTATGCTTATCCACAGTCTAGTCCACAAACAGCAAGCAAAGTGGTCCTCTGAAATTTAATTCCTATCCCGTCATTCCTCTGTTCAAAGTTCTGCAAGGTTTCCATCTCATTGAGAGTAAACTCCAGCCCTGGCCAAGGCCTATAGGTCTTCTAAGACCTGTTCCTGGGTCCCACCCTCTTCTCCTCCTCTTCCTCTCTATTCCAGCCTCACCTATCTCCTTAGTTTTCCTTAACCGTGGCTTGTAGGAATCCCCCTCAGGGCCTTTGCCGTGTAGCTCCTCCTTTTTGGAAGATTGTTCTCTCGGATCTTTCACCCTCAAAACTCCCTTATTAGAAGGACTTCCCGAACCACCCTCAATAAAACAGGCACCTGCTGCTCTGGACACTCTGTCCTCCAACCACAGCTGGGTTGTCCTCACAGCGCATCACCACCTGACATATATTTATGTGCTTAACATGCTCACTGTTTGCCTCCTTCCCTAGACTGTCCAAGAGTAGCATGCCTCCAGGAAGGCTATAACTCTACTCATCTTCACACTGTTCTGTCCTCATGCCTGGAATAGCGCCTGTATTCAGTAAGCTCTCAGTAAATATTTAAATGAGTTAATGTACGATTTTAATGACAAAATATAAACCATTTACTATAGGGAAAGGCTGTTGACTGAGAAGCAAGAAAAAGAAAAATACTGCTAATTTTACTGAGGTAAGAAAATAAATTAATTCATGTCACAGAAAATGAACAGCTGATTCCTCCAAAGATAAACAGATACATGTACACACACACACACACAAATGCATGTACCCGATGCCTATTGAAGGTCCCTCTTAGGATTTTCTGTAGATGACCTCACACTTACCCTATTACAGCAAATTACAGTGCTGTAGCGGTCAGACTGAGAAATAAGCAGGTGTGTTTCAGGGGAATACGTTAAAGTAATTAATGTATTACATGTGCATATAGTGTCAGCTTAAGCAAGTAATTTTCAGGACTTACAGCCTATTCCCCAGCTTGTTTTAGGTACTCCCAAAATGAATCCCAGCAGCAGGCATCTACCGGTCTCACTCCTCACACACTCAGTGTCCCCCAGGAAACGGACTTGTTACCTCCTTCTATTTCCTGTAGTGTTGGCCCACGAGAGTCCAAGTACCTCCCTAAAACAAGATCACCCAGTGATTCCCAGATCACCCTGAAAACTAAAGCAGAGGAAAGTCATAGTTCACTCTGATTTAAATATAAACGCCCGTATTCAGTTTTAAGGATGCCTCAATTATCTGATTTACAAATGCAAATTAAGTAAGCCAGGTAAAATAATCTCCCAAAATCAAAAAAGAGTAGACAAAGTAGAGGAATGTCCTCTCCCCACAGAAATCAGAAGAAATTGGAAAACTACATGCTTAACTCTCTGATATAAAGTATACTACTCAAAAACATCCAAATAAAACATGAGGAGAAACTGTGCTAAGAACACTAATCTGAGCCCTGGCTGGTGTAGCTCAGTGGATTGAGCACAGGCTGTGAACCAGGGGGTTACTGGTTCGATTCCCAGTCAGGACACCTGCCTGGGTTGTGGGCCAGGTCCCAGTGGGGGCCACGTGAAAGACAACCACACATTGATGTTTCTCTCCTTCTCTTTCTCCCTCCCTTCCCCTCTCTCTAAAACTAAATAAATAAATAAATAAACCCTTTTTTAAAAAGAACATTAATCTGAAATTATAAGATTAGCCCCAAAAGTCTACAAGGTAGTGGCTGATGGAGGTGTCTACTGAGGCCGTCGGGATCACTACAATGCAGAGCCAGAATTTCCCTGTAAAAACCTACACCAAGACCACACACCCTCCCCCCAGGACACCTGCCACCGCAGACAAATGAAACTTGTGAAAGCCTGGTGACAACTATCATCAGGCTTAACAAACAGGGCTGCAGAGCCAGAGACTTGTCAATACACCTTTGGGGAAGTGACCCCTGGGAGTTAGGAACACAGCCTTCAAAAGGTGAAGAAATAGCTTTGTATCAAGTCAACAGGTTTACCTTCACTTTCACGCTGGTCTTAACTCCGGCAGGTATTAAGGAAGGCATGTTTTTTCCATAAAAAATCTGGGACATCTCATGAAAGGCTTCAGAAAAGAATCTTAAATCTGTAAGAACTTCAATCTTTAAAGGAGAGAAAAAAATTAAGATTTTTAAATTAAACAAATTTTTACTTTAAAAAATTAAAATTTTAGAGAAAAATCATCTACCGAGATCCAAACTTTGTGCTTAGTGTCAGTAACGTGTTACACATTAATGTTTGGTAAGCATGGGTGGCGGAGACACCTGTGTCTGCGTGAAGACAGTTCCCACGTGCGAGAGACCCAGCGGTGAATAAACAGCAGCAGGAGACTACTGAGAACAGCGGATGGCTGTCGGATGTGGCTACTTCATTAGAGGCAAACACACGAAATATGATAAGCATGGAAGAGTTCAAAAATAACGGAATGCTGAACTATGATTTATAAGAAAAACAAAACAAAGACATTCCTGATGTTCTCTAACACTCCAAGGGGAGTCCCACAAACAGGGAGAGGAACTCCACAAGACAGAGACAACTATTCATTTTCTTACCCATAATTAACGGGCACTGTCAATTTTAAGGACATATACTTACCATTAATTGGTAACTATATATTGTGCATGCTTATTTTTAATATAATCCAGCAGAACTTTTCATCAGGAAATTATAAGAAGAAAAAAGTTCTTGATCAAAAGCATTCATTCATTCATTCATTTAACGGGTTTATTGAGCACCTCTTATGCATCAAGCGCTCTTGGAGTTGACATTCCATCAGAATGTGTGTGTGGCTGAATTTAAGTGACACATAAGGATGTACACAGTATGACAAGGGATTGAAGGTACTGACAAAATTGCTATTTTCAAAACCATGGTCAGGAAGAACTTCTCTGAGGAAAGTATCTTTAAGAGAAGATTTGGCAATGATGTAAGGGAGAGAGACACATGAAAATCTGCTGAGGGGACCTCGAGTACAAAGGTCACAGAGAGGCAGGAGCAGTGTGGGGGGGCCTGGTGTGCTCCAGGAACAGCCGGAGTAGCGGGAGCTTAGGGAGAGAGGGGAGGAGGACTGGGAAATAGGTGTGAATGGGGGCCTGGACACCAGCGCGGGGAGACTTGGGGTTTTATTCTCCGGGTGATAAGAAGTTATAGGAGAGTTTGAACAGGGCAGGGCCCTAACCTGACTTATATTTTGAAAACATCTAGTGACTTCCTAGAGAATAGAGAAAGGTAAATTGCAGAAGCAAGGAACGATATGCAAAAGTGGATAAAGATGATAGAAATACATATATAATAGAACAAGAAAATTCAATTTATTTTGACGTGTATACCCATCTCTCTCTTTCCCCTTAAGCACAGTCTTAGGAATCTCAAGGGTGTACAAATTTTAAATAAATGAAAAGAAAGTAAGTTAGGGAAAATGAGGTGTGACAATAACATGAAAATAAAACATAAAAAGTCAGGAGAATATTTTTAGTGGAGAAAACTTCTTGTCTGTTGAGTTGAATACTTTGGTTCTTGCCTCAGACACCTTGGGCTCTAACCTCCCTGGTGTCATAAAATACCCAAGCAGGCATCGGGAGTCACGGGCGCTTGTCCAGACTCCTAGATGGACCCTTCCCGTTGCCCCTCAGAGGAAACGGTCCCTCGTGTCCGTGCGCGGGTGCTGTGCGCGGACTACCTGTAACGGGTAAGGCTACTTCTGGTTTCAGTTTATCAGGCCAATCAGGCCACTCGAAAAAGTAATGTTGGTGATAATAGTGGACATGTATTTTCGGAAATGACCAACACTGTGAACACAAACAAACCAGAAGGGGAAAAAAATCTCCCCACCAATCAACCCTTCACTCACACAAACTCAGAACCAACGACACCCTTTCCAGGAATGTTGGATATGTGGAGAGTAAAAAATCTTTCAAGATGTGGGCACTTCTGAAGTGAAGGCGAACCAGCTGATCGTAAAGCGGTCTTACCGCTTTCCTCGAAAGACACCAGTGCACTGAGCTGAACGGCGTGATCTATTGCTGTCTGGCTTGTCAAAAAAGCAGCACTGTTTGCTGTTCCCTGGCGACGACTGTTCTCCCTTCCCACTCGCTGACCCCAATGTGCCCCAGAAAGGTCGGGCCAACTCTGCTCACACAGGCTGTCACTCCTTTCCTCTGTGCGATGCACTGGTTGCACTGGTGAGTTCCTGCTAAACGCTAAGGAGGGTGTGGACAGAAGGCATTTGATAACTGTCTATAGATTTTAAATTCAATTCAATAATTAATTAACTGAATATCAAGTATGTGAATTTATTACAAGACATTATACAGGACTAAAAGATGAATAAATATAGACCCTAGCATTCAAGAATTATGCAATCTTGAAGAAAGCATTTTTTTTTAAGGAGAGAGAAAAGTTTTATGCATTTTTTTTTTAAAGTGTTATTGAAATTCAAAAGCCGGAGAAGTCTTAAGAGTTTGGTAACTCAGAAATGGTGATCCAGAAATGACCATGGCTGGTGACGAATTATTTATTCCCAAATTAAAATACAACATCTTAATAGTCAGCACTGACTTCCTCTTAGGGAAGGTACTTTATTTAGAAACAGAATGTGATGGACTATTTGGGTCTGAAAACATTGGCTCAAGGCCAGGATCTGGATGGAGAGAACAGTTTCAAGGGAATTCTAATTTCCCCTGCTTAGAAAACAGGAAAGATTTGGGAAGAAGGGTAGAGGGCATTTCCCAAAAAGGAGAAGGAGGTTCCTGTCAGTCATCTGTGGGAGCCCACTCACTGCCAGCTGCAAGAGCTGACAGTGCGCATCGCGTCCCAATTCCACGGTCAGTCATGCCCACTGGGTGGGCTGAAGCGGGCTCCAGGGAGAGCACTTACACCGCGGAAGTTTCAAGTGCCACGAATCAGAACTCATGTTTTAGAGTGAGTTGTGAAACATGCACCACCACACAACTGCTCACCAAGCTACAGGAGGGGAGGCAAAGCGTGAGATGTTGGCCAAGAAATATTTTAAGATCAGAGATGCCAAATATTCCATTTCAACTATTTATTTTTTAGTTTTTTTTTCATTTTCACAAACTACTTTATTGATGTAAATGGTTTGTTTTTCCTCATCTTAAGATTTCCTATGCTCCCAACTTTCAGAAAAGTCCGACATGGAAATAAATGCCTTGTGTTGTGTGTGTGAATGCATGTGTCTCTGTGTAATATGGTACAGGGTTGTCATATTCCACATTAGAGATGAGGATATGCAGAACAGGGGGCAAATTTGCTGAATTTTGACGTGACCCATGCACAACAACTTCAACAAAAGTAGGAGCGACCACAGATGACTGGGGAAGGGGGAGGAGAAAATGAGGTGCTAGAGGTTTCCACTCCACATGGGGGTCAAGCCAACTGCACGTGAATCTTAAAGGCAGAGAACCTCAGCTGATTCCTGGGTTCCCTAGTTAACTGCAAGTTAGTGCCCGTGCGTTTTGTCACTTCAACTTTCTGCACAATTAAGTGTGGTGAGTGCAAGGGGGAGGGAGTGGGTGGAGGTGGGAGAAGGTATGGAGGGATAAATGGTAATGGAAAAAAATACAATAAAAAAGTAAAAATAAAATTAAAAATATAAAAAATTTTTGAATTCTTGTATACCATAATATACATATTCTTGGGGAAAAAATGCACAGAAACTGCAGAAAATGGAATCATTAGTCCCAGACTTTCAGGAAACAGTCTTTCAGAAGTGGTGATTCCCAGACTGACTGGTGTTGTTGGCTGAGCCTTGTCACCAGGTATAACTGTTCCTCACTTTACTGAGGCCCAAGCGTAAAATTATCTAAACCTATCTAACTGGCTTGTTCTCACACTTTAGTACAATGCCAGGCAAGTCTTTTTAATATCAACATACCCTATTATTACCAGCTTATTATTGTGAGTATTAGAACAAAATTAACTCGTGACAGTATCTTTAACAGTTCAAGAACATCAAACGTCTTAAAAATTTGAAACATACCTTGAGGATTCTTGCTTCTAGATTTCTGACCAAGTCCTGGCAAATTCCAGAAACAAAATATTGGTACAACGCAAGAAGAGGCAGAATCTACCAAAAGAAAAATACTTTATTTTAAAAAAGATTTTATCAAGTTAATAACCTAATAATAAAATTTAGACAAATAATGTAGGGGATGTTATATAAAATAGTGATTTTTTTTCTCCATGTTAGATTATACTGTTTGAAATAACTAAAATGGTCTCCTAGCATATTTTTCATAATTTTATCAGAACTTTAAAGTGCTATCAGGGACTTACAGTTCCAAGTAGATGCCACTTGGTACACAAACCTTAGGTTTCACATCTTTTAAAAATGGAAAAGTAAAAATGCACTTAATTATCTTCCTTGAAAAATTAATTAAATATATATATAAATTACTGAAGTCTGTGAAAACATTCTAGCAAATAGCTATCAAACAAATACAAAATGTAAAGCACAGAAACTCACATCCATGTCCCTGATGGCTCCTACTTACTCATCTCAACATCAGCTGCTATTTTTCTTCAATTAGAATATCTCTATCGGAAAAATAATATTGGGTTGGCCAAAAAGTCTGTTTAGTTTTTTCTGTAAAAGACACATTTTTCATTTTCACCGAAAACTTCATTGATTTGGATATTTTGAGTACGTTGGCTAACTCCTACATGGTATAACTTTGATTGTTCTCAATTAATGTCTCAATTTGATCACTATCAATTTCAACTAATCTGACTGTGGAGCATCATCCACCAAGAAATCTCCAGCATGAAACTTCACCAACCACTTTTGACAGGTTTGATCGGTCACAGCACCTTCCCCACACACTGCACAAATTTTTTGTGCATTTCAGTTGCGTTTTTACCTTTCCTGAAATAATAAAGCATAATATGCTGCAAATGTTGCATATTTTCTACCATCTTCAATATTAAAATGGCTATACAAAAATTCATCAATTTTGGTAAGTTTTTAAAAAATACATGCCGATATGACAGCTGTCACAATACAGTCTAACAAAATTGTTTCAAATGAAGTTAAAGACAACTAAGTTACTAGAGCCATCGTATGGGGAAAAAAACAAACGAACTTTTGGGCCAACCCAATATTTATAACAGGCCTGACACATTATATCTATAATGTGTCAGGTACTGTTGAGTAAGAAGGGAAAAGAAAACCTAAAAAGTCACTCTGTGCTTCACAGAGCACAGAGTCTACTCATTAAAACCCAAGCTTACTCCTCACGTGACATTTTTATTTTCCTATAATTAACACCAAAGTTCAACTCTCCTTGAAATCTCACACACATAAGTGAAGGCTTACAGACCATCAATATTTCAGTTGACCCAGCCACTCACTGCAACCAGAGACAGGTGTGGAGGGGAGAGTTTTGCCTAGACTTTGGAACAGCTCCTCCTGATCTCCACTCACAACTGAAGCTCACCGTTCCTACAACTGGGCCCTGCCCCACTAAAGGGAGATGGAGCAAGGAAGATTGAGATTCCCATTAACTAGCAGACTATTTCCCATGACTCCATAGCAATGGGTCCCAGAGCAAATTTTATATGTGACAGCAGCTTCCTTAGCTACTAGGTTTTTTCAGGACAGTAGTATAATATAAAATGAATTGTTTTACATCCTGCAAGTTCAGCTAAGAAAACTCTTGTCAGCCAATTGGCAACTGCTAATAGCAACAGTTTTAAAAAGGATTAGAACTCATCATAAATGTTTCAAACATTATACATTTTCTACAATTACGTACTATAAATATAACAGAATACCTTTTTTCTACAATTAATGCAGCATAAAACAATGAGCTGGCTATTACCTTTGAGATGTTCTTTTGTTTAGTGAGAAATAAAAACACCAGTTTATTGCTGCCAATTGCTCAATTATTCAGAAAAATGTTCTCAATTTCTTATGCTTCAGAGGGAAAAAGTCTCATTTCTTGTCCAGTGCAGTCATATGTATTATATATGAATATGACTAGGCAGCTAAAGGTTGCCCAGGGGGTAGAACTATTTTCTTTTTTTTATTTTCTAAATCCAGAAATGAATCCCCTTAACAATGAAAGGAGCACCATTTTGTTATTTTTTTCTAATAAACAATTTCTTGCCAAATCTGTCAAGTGTTAAAAGCATTTATCAAGCTCTACACTTTAACACATGACTTTATAATTTAACAACTCATATCAGGGAGAAATAAATCTTTTCAATATAAGGAGAGAGTATGAATTTAGCACAAGAGAATAGAAAACAATATATAAGAAAAGAAAGTAGGTATGAAAGTTATGAAGGGAAAAAAGCAGAGAGACAGAACAGATATTAAGAAGCAAACAGGGAATTAAGAGATATGAAAGTAGAGGAAAAGCATATGGGAGGGAAATATAAAATGACCAAAAGTTAGAACACACTAACTTGTTTTAAAAAATGCAATCAATTTCAAATTTATGATACATATATTGTGGTTTATTTACACAAGGGAAAAAAAAAGAGTTGTACTGGAATTTTGTAATTTCCTGGACTATGAAGAACTATCTGTCTTTTACTTAGGATGCAGCCTTAACAGAGAAAAGATGAGATGCAAAGATAATTTTTTTCAATAAATAGTCTCATAGTTTTGTTATTAATATGACCTGCATGACAATTCAGAGAGTAATATGTGCACAAGATTCCTCTGTTTGAGGCCAGTAAAACATTCCAATGAATTTCACCAAATACCTTAAGGAAAAAAAGGTAAAACAGAGTAAAAAGAAAACCAAATCAAATAGACATTGCTTTCGGATCCAAAATGCAATGTAAACAATGATATCAGCCCTGGCTGGTATGGCTCAGTGGATTGAGCACTGGCCTGCAAAATGAAGGGTTGCTGGTTCGATTCCCAGTCAGGGCACATGCCTGGGTTGCAGGCCAGGTCCCTAGAGGGGAGCATGTGAGAGGCAACCACACATTGATGTTTCTCTCCCTCTCTTTCTCCCTCCCTTTCTCTAAAAATAAATAAATAAAATCTCTTAAAAAACAATGATATCAAAAAATCTTAATATGTTTTATTTTGAAGTACAGGTAAGAATCTTATAGAGTTAAAAGTTAAACAAGAACTGACAAAATATGAACAAATTTTGAAGAGTATAAGGTAAGTGGGGCAAAAATAAATACCACGGTGAATTAAGATTCATTGATTTTACCAATTACTTACTACTATATTTTGCTTAGCAAAGTGCAGTTCGCGTATAACATAATACAGACTTGCAACTACAGAGCAAATATCGGCCCTGTGTACATCCGAGAAGAGCTCGATGCCTGGGAGAAGCTGAGTGATTTCATACTGAGCATAGCAACGTTCAGCTTTGGGATGTGGAAGCGTGGTTCTAAGCAAACCCTGAAAATGAAAAAAGGTGAAACAAAGACTTATACACTGCATTTGCAATAATGACACAGAAAGGTAAGTACATGTAGCACTTCCTAAAGTGCTCAGCTCATGCCTAGCACACTCTACCCTGTAATAAACAGTACTTATCATTGTATAGCATCATCATCATCATAGGCTCCAAATGTTCTTATCACTCAAGATGTGCCTTTTAAATTCCATCGTAATTGGATAATTATTTTCAGAAGAAATTATCATTATATCAAGTTATCTGTTGAGGATCAATTTTGTGTTGAATACTATTGGTAAATTGTTTAGTAAAATACTATCTCATTTAATCCTTATTTATCTGATCCATACATGGATTATTATATCTCACCAATGATATAACTGAGGTTTAAACAACTTATTGAGGTCACTCAGCTAATGGTGGCAGAAAGAAGATACAAAGGTCGTATCTTTTTAACTAAAAAACCTATGTTTTTCCACTCTATCAACCTATAAGTAGAGGAGATAACAACTTATGTCAGAAGTATAAATCAAGGAGAGATAATTCTGAATCTTAAGTGAATTAATTGAAAAGGTGATTATTTTAATTTGACCAATATTTCTTAAGTAATTTATATGACCAACATTGTACTAGATGTTGGGAAACAAGATGAATACACAAAAATAGAATTTTACATTTAGGAGTGCATCTTATGCTATCTTAAAAAATTAAAATTCCTTGATGATAAATGCATTTAAAATTATTTTAATGTGAACATCAGAAAGAATTTCATCAGGTTGCTCACTAAAGTTATAAGGTACCTTACTCTAAAATGCTAGACAGTTGTTTAAATTTGTTTTACAAAGTTGCTTTAAAACCATAAAAAGAATTAACTGGGCTGACTACATGCACTGATTTCTGCCATTTTAATAGTGAGCTTTGCAATCCATAGATTTTACTATCTGTGGGGGGGGGGGATCCTAGAAATAATCCCCCATGGATACCGAGGGGCAACCAAGTTTTGGGGAAGTGAAAAATTGTATGTACATTCTCAGCTGTGTGGGGGTCAGCATGCCCTCAACCCTCTTGCTGTTAGAGGGTCAACTGTAGTTATTTTCTAAAACATAAACTGCCTTATTTTCAAGAACAAGGAGTGCAGTATGTGAAGGATGCAATATGCAGAGTCGGAATCGGGTTACTGTTCGTTTTACACCCTTGCCTCTTCCCCCTCTTCCCTCTGAAGTTCAGGCAAGAGGTGAATGGAACACAAGAATTTGAAAAGTCTGGCTTTATATTCAGAGAAACATTTCCCAAAGATCTTATCTACCCAGACTCCCTAAGATGTCAGACCCTTCTCACACACAGAACAAGGGTGTCCACACTTCAAAGCAAACAGAACCTTTAGTACATTGCCAAGCCCCTGGTGAGATGCCTGAATCTAAAAATGTCTTGCATTTCAGATAAAAGCTCCTTTCTTCCTCAGTAAAGTCAAACCCAAATCCTAAGATTCTACATATTTCTGTAGTCTTCAAATTATTTCTTGTTTTCACTCCATAGTATACTTTATAGCATGCAATCGAGCAAAACTTTATTTAGAGACGAGGTAACCTAAGGGAACCACCTGGAGTCAGACAGACTGACTTTGCTGCTCACTAGCAACATGATCTTACTGGCGACTAATGACAGGTGACTCAGTTTCCTTATCTGTGAAACTCCTTCTTCTGTTTTCTCAAGGAGAAAACTGACCCTGCTGGATACTAACGGTGAAAGTGCCACATGAGGTTCTGCCATAGAAGGAAAGTTGGGCTTCTGACATCTCATCAAAGTTCATGCTATTTTCCTACCTGTACAGTTTATAAATGTGACAAATACCGCACTTTACTGACTGAATGGTCATGCTACGGCAGAAGGATAAACATAAAGTCTTACCTGAAAGAGTAATGCAGACAAAAGGCAACAGTTGGATCTCTTCTCAACGTCCAGCTCCTTAATGAATCTAAATAAGTATAAGAAAAATATTGATTCATAGACAATTTTTCAAAAGTATTTTTATACAAACACATCTCTAATACTCACAGGCTTTCCAAAACTAAAAGTCTTTGTTATTCTAAAAGTGCTACATACTCATATAAGATCTAGAACAATGAAAGACATAGAAAATAAAATAAAACAATCACCTGTAATCCTACCACCTAAACATGTTTAGTAGTAACCTTTTGGCCAATTTCCTTCTAGACTTTTTCCTAGTTATACACACACACATTAAGACTAGAATTATGCTATGTATTACTTTATAAACAACTGCTCCATTCATGGACAAAATGAATTACATCATTACTTTATAGAACTGAAATACTTTTATCTTATGAATATAACATAATATAAAAACATTCATCACCATTTTGATTTTTTCCGAAGCTGAGGTAAACATTGTTGTCCCTACACTTCTGAGCGCTCGTCCTATTTGTTTTACTGGATAAATCCCTAGAGGTGGAGTTTTTTGGGAACAGGAGATGTACAGTTTTAAATTTTTAATGAGTATGGTTAAATAACTCCCCCCCCCCAAAGATTGAAACACTGTGTTTTCTAAGTATATTTTGGACACATTGATGCTATTAAGTCTCTCCACCAAAGATAATGTAATGTCTCTGAATCTGCTGTCTGATTTTAAGTCTGTTAGAAGACTTTGAGTTTCTTTCCATGTGGGTCTTAAAATTCACATCTAAAGCTATAAACCATATTACCTTCTCCTAAATCATATTTACATAAAACCAGTTGGCTTAACTACATTAACTACATTAATTAATTGTCAATCTGAGTTCAGCTTCTCTATGTGAGTATTCAAGTGTGGTCTCTTGCCCTTCTGAACGGTGGGGAGACGAGTTTCTTCCACTCAGGGAATCTCTGAGAACAGCCAAGCTCCCTGCAGTACCATATATCCTGTGGAAGTCAGACTTCCAGCAGGACAACCGGGAAATGACTTCCTGTTGGTTGAAAATCAGCAGATAAATAGCCTCAGAGACTGGGGGCAGCTGAGGGGCCCAATGGCAGGAACGCTGTAGCAGTTCTTTCTCAAGCTGTGAACTGTCTCAGCTTTCCCGTTCTCTGCCGCCAGGCTCTGCTAAGTCACAGCCCAGGCTTGTGTGGGGACTGTGTGTGTGTGCGTGCGTGTGTCCCCTGGAGGGCGAGACAACCAAACGTGACACATGTTTAAAAAAATATTTACTGTCTGATACTCATAAACTAAGTAATTTCTTACTTGCCTTGCCTAAGGATACTAATTTTCTGAAAACAATGTGATTATTAACTAATTACTTTTTTTTAATTTGCTTTCTATCTCAAAATGCTATGCAGGTTTTTGCCCACCACACCACCCCCCAGGTAAGCTATAAATATAACCACCAGAGAGACGAAGGAAGCCTGTGCCTCCACCCCTCCATACTTTATATTTTTAAATATGGAGCACATCACGAATTTGTGCCATCCTAGCACAGGGCCACACTAATCCTCTCTGTGTCGTTCCAATTTTAGCCTCAGGGCTGCCGGAGCAAGCACTGCTCCCTCCGAGCTTTCGAATCTCTCACATTAATCAAACATTTCAGATATCCGTGTGTGTTACCTAGGTGTAGGCACTGTGTGCGGTAGGCTTTCCCACAGGTTGTGTGTGATAGGCTGGATGATGGGCCCCACTGCCTAAGACATCCACGTCCTAATTCCCGAAACCCATGAACATGGTACCTTATATGACAAAAATAATTGAAAAAGACCTTGCCAATGTGATTACATTAAGGACCATAAGATAAAGTTATCCTGGACTATTTAGATTTCTTCAATGTAATCACAGTGGCCCTTACAAGAGAAAGGCAGGAAGGTAAGAAAAGGAGATCTGAGGTTGGGAACAGAGGTGAGAGAGAGAGAGAGAGAGAGAGAGAGAGAGAGAGAGAGAGAGAGACTGACTGGAGGGTAGGAGACTGTTGGTCCTGAAGACGGGAGATGAGCACGGGCCAAGGAAAGCCGGCAGCCTCTACAAACTAGAAAAGACAAGAAAACAGATTATCCCGAAGAGCCTGTGGCGGGAGCACAGATCTGCCAATGCATTAATTTTAGGGCTTCGGACCTCCCTGAGTGTAAGATGATAAATCTGTGTTGTTTTAAGCAGCAGTGGGAAATTAACACCTGATGTGTTATGGACTAAGTTACGTGCCCTTCCCCACACCCATTTCATATTAAAGTCCTAAGCCCCAGTACCTCAGAATGTGACTATACTTGGAGACGGGTCCTTAAAGAGGTGATTAAGTTAGAACGGGGTCATCAGGGTGGGCCATGACCCGGTACGACCAGTGTCCCCATGAGAAGAGGAGACCAGGACATAGACGCATGCAAGAAGACAACCATCCAGACGGGGGAGGAGAGGGACCTCAGAGGAAGCCAAGCCGGCCAACACCTTGAACTCAGACTTTTAGCCCCTAGCATTGTGAGAAATATGCTTCTGCTGTTCCTGCCTCCCAGTCTGCAGTTTGCCCTGGCAAACTACTGCAGCATGTCACGTGACTCCCACCACCAAGGTTTGAAGATGAGGACACTGAGGCTCACAGAAGATGAGCAACTTGTCAAGGGTCACAGAGCCCATAGGAAGCTCTTGAATTTAGGCCCGAGCTGGCCTGCCTCCACACTGCTATTCTTGCTCCCATGACAAGTGTGCATTGATTCATGCATTCATTCCTTCAACAAGTAGTCACTTAATGCCAACTCCATGCAAGGCTCTCAGGATATATCCAGGCAAAGCAAAGGCCTGTGCCTGGGTGGCACTCACATTTCAGAGGTGCGAGGTAGTATGGGGAGAGGACGGTGCCATAAACAATGAACGTCACAGATCAGGAGATGGCATGAGCCTCTATGTTATGGACAGAGGTGCAAGAATCCAGGGAGTGTGAAGCATGGCTGTCTATGTGGCACAGGTGGGCACCCCACGAAGGGAAGCTCTTAGCTATCACGCAGGTCATTCCAACGTCACACTCACTGGGCTATCTTTGCTGATATGACCGCTCCTTGCAGACAGCCCCAAATGCCAACTCTGGACAGAAATTCCTCACTGTAGTCCTTGTAACCTGGAGGTGAAGAGCTGTCAGTGGCACTGGTGAGCGAGGTGCCAAACTCTTTCCACGTATGCAGCGCATCTTCTTTTCGGAATACGTCATCAAGTGCTTGACACCAACACTTAAAAGCAGCCCTAGAACAGAAACAAAGCTTCACACAGTCCATTCTCTGAGACCTATGTCATCAGATCTTCCTGGGAGAGTGAATGCACAGAAGAAACATTTTAATTAAAATCTATACCACTTGTGTATTATGTGTGTGTAACCATTTCTCTCAGGTAGCATTTGATGAATAAAATGTAGCAATGTAATATTACTGAAGAAATACAAATTATAAAAGATAGCATTTTTCATAGTAATTAAAAAAATTTTTTCAAACAAAGCTTCCCCTCCTTTAGTAGACTCCTAAAAAAATTCTACCTTTTCTTTCCTGCGAAAACAAGAAGACTTCCAAGTTGATGCAATGCCTGAACTTTAAGACTTCTTTGATTGCTGGCTTGGAGAATATCTGTATTTTAATCAAGTAAAAGAACAAATATCAGTTCCTGAAAAATATTTCCTTTATATTTGCAAAAATATTTTAAGCTGCACTATTCCTTAACTGTGTACATAAGCAAACAGCAAGCTACTAGTGCCTTCAAATGCCACACGTCACATACACAGAGAGAGTAAACGCTGTTCTGTTTGAACACGGTGGAGTGGGAGACTGGGTCTAACAAGAGGCACAGAACATGAGAGAGTGAAGTAAGAGCCAGGTCGGGAGAAATGGTTGAGGAGAGACATGCAGAAAAGGCTCGCAAGGTAGACAGGGCTGGTCTATCTGGCCCAGCCATGTGACTGGAGGGGGGGTTTATGCGGAGGGTGAGGGAGGAGGCAGTGGTAACTTCAGAGGCATCTGGACAGCTTGTGGCAAAACGTGGTCATTACTCTCTAGCCCATGGGAAGCCTTGAAGGGCTTGTTTTTGAGTGGGGATGTGACAGGATTATAGCATATCAGATGCTTCCTTTTACTCAAATGCAAAAAAACCCCAAAAACCCACACCCAAACAAATCTTTCACATCACCTGGATTTGGGGGGGGGGATTCAGGGGTTCTGATGAATTCAAGGATATGTTGCCAGAATACCCAACCAACACATCAGTGATTTCTAATGAAATCTGTTCTGTCCCCTAGAGGTATTTATTTTAGAACCTTAGGAAGGGTTTTCTTAGTTGTCACAATGGGCACCTAGTGTTTGGTAGGTGAAGACCAGAGACAGTGGGTGGTCTGTGGTACACAGAAGCTTTCCCCACAGTGAAGGAAAAGGTGAGAAACCTGTGTACCCATTTTACACATAATAAGGGTATATTGGCATGTTTTCAAAATGTTCTGAATTTGTCAGAAATACAACTACGCTCTTTTTTTGTTCAGAACTTTACCTACATTTACTTGCTATTTTAGAAAATTATGCCACCAAAAGGACCAGTGCTGATGCTATGTGTCACCAGCACGAGCACAGAGCCGCACTGCCCCTGCAGCTGGGACAGGCGTGGCGGTCCCACACACAGGGCCCGGGCATCGCGTGCTTCGCTGGCCTGCTGCTGCTCAAGCCTCACATACCGACGTGGCAGAGTCTTTTACTGTGAAATGACTTGATTTGTCCCGTATTTTATGTTTACAGCTTCACATTGAGTTGGGGGGAAATAACACAGGTAGAAAGAATATATCAAATATAAATTGTATTCCAGAGATTAAAGGGGGATTACACAACGTCTGCTATAGAAAAGGGAGGTGCTGGGTCCACAGCACAGGTTGAGCATGTACTACTGAATGAGTAAAAGCCAAATCAAGTGGAAGGACAAAGAAGATGAAATCAGCTGGGGCAGAGCAAAAGCACTCGCCGTGGCCATGTCCCGACAGGCGGTTCACAGGTGCAGTTAAAGGCGTTTGGGTGGAGGGTGGCCTAGGACCTCGAGATGGGACAGGCAGGCTGGGGGGAAGTGGGGAAGGGCCAGTGCTGGAAGCATCTTGTCTCGACACTGCTCTGTCAGACTGCAAGGGTGTAATGAATAGATTCTATTTCAGGCTCTTTCACCCTGTTTTTAAAAACAGCACTTCAGGACCAAATGCAATCTCCAACATCAATGCAGGTGATCACACTGAAAATAAATACATACTGAACAAACCTTACCAACAGTTTTGTAAAACGAAGAGATTACGAGTCCGAGTTGTGAATAGGGAAGTTTGCTTTTCTCCACCGAACTGAAAACTCTGAAGTGCTCCTGAGAAAGGTCGGGAGGGGCTGGCATGTGCATCTCTTCTGTCCCCGGGCAAAACTCCACCTTCCCAGGGGTCAGCTTTGAAATGTTTATTCCTACTTTGACTCCTAGTCATGACAAAAATCACAAAGAAATTTAAAATGGAAAAAAGGAGGGAAGTTGATGGCGAAGAAAAAAGTAGTAGAAATGGAAAGGGAGAAGAACGGAAATACTTTGTGTGTAGCTGAGACTTGCCGTTTGAGGAGCTTGGTTTCCTTACACTTAGAATCCAGAATCATTTCTGAGGAGCACAGGTGGGTGTGGATGGGCTCTGTGCCCGCCATGTCAGTCTGCCAGAATGGGAATGTTGAGATGATGCATTGCTACTCCTGGGGTTTGGTGGCAGTTACACCAACTGGGTTTGCGCTTTTTAAAGAGCTTCCAAGAGGAAGATGTTAGCTTGCCTCTGGGGCAGAGGTCTGCCCCACAGAGGTAGTACTGACCTGAGGCGGGGAGGGAATGGGAAAGTGCTGTCTCTTTTTAAGATCAGAGAGCACACAGAAAAAACGGGGTAAATGTTCTAGCGGGGAGTAGTCAAAAGCTGCAGAGAGGGAGACGGACTGGGATAAACTGCTGGGAATACTCTGGCGTATGTATGATATGCTGCTGAGTTGCTCAACTCCTAGTGACCCTGTGCATGTGTGATGTCCACAGTGCCCTGTCCTCAGTAACCCAGCTTGGCTCCTGTCGACTCATGGTGTCCTTTATGGAGTCAATTTGTCTCATATCTGGTCTCCTCTTTTCCTGGTCTTCTATTTTTCCCAGCAGTACTGCCTTTTCCAAAGAACCTGGCCTGCTCGTGATGTGCTCAAAGTAGAGCACCTTTTCTTTGGTACCTCCAGCAATGTTTCAGACGTGATTTACCTTAGGGCCCTCTTGTTTGTCTTCCTGGGGTCAAGGGTATCCGTAGAGCTCCCCTCCAACCTATATTTCAAATGAGTGTTTGATTCATGTTTCAATATTTCAAATGAATATTTTGGTCCCAAGTGAGGTTCCGAGTGAGCTGATGTAAACCATTCTTAGGAATCTCATCTCCCTTTCTTATTCATGCCTGTCCTCATTGTCAATGGATGCCATAGTTGAGGAGACTTTAAGCATGATATGGAGAGCTCATTTAATGTAATGCGAGTCTGCAGACAATGCAACCCAACACTGTGGGGGCACATCATAACTTTCTGCAGGGGCAGCAACAACAAAAACATACATCCATGTATACATATACACAAACAAATAAACTTTGGTCAGTGGTTGTAAAAAAAATACTGGTCAGGTTTCTACAAGATCGGTTCAGTGGATATTAGCACCTTAAGTATAAGTTTAAATCTATTTTTAATGACTTTAAAATATAATTATTAAATATTTTAAGTTTGTTCTTCATTTTTTTAGTATTCTAATAAATTTGAACACCAAGGGTCATGAACATATTAGGATTAAAAAAATTTAAATAACCTAAATATAGACAAATTTGACTACATTCTTTGAGGTCGCCACTTCACCACTCAAAGCCCTGCGTTCACTGTGTCCACAGTCGATAGATGCTGAGAGGGGGAAATACAAAGAGTGATAGCAAATGAACACCTTGTTTCAGGTTCAAAAAATCTCTTAAGATAAAATCTATGCTATTAACCAGAAATCTTATTGATGCTTATATTAAAACACATCTATTTCTTTGACATTGATAAAGTAGTGTTTTGGTAAACGGTTCTAGCTAATTCAGTATGAATCGATTCATCTACTTATGAAAATTAAATAAGACTAGCACCATGCTTGCAAAGAAAATGGTAAGAACATAGATGTACAGAGTCAAAAATTAACAAATATTGTTTTCGTATCTACTCTACACAGGGAGTATGGTAGTTTCTCAGAAGGCATAGAAGCAGGTGAGCGAGGCAGTGCCTCAGTTGGAATCCAGTGAGCGAGAGATGATGTGACCCACTAGGCAAGAAGAAAGCGAAAGGCAGCAGGGAGTGGGCTTGTCAGTGGGGAAAGGAGGCTCCTCTGGCAGGATATGGCAAGTGCGCAGAGTGGCAGCCCCACCTAAATAAGGACTCAGACATACAGAGCAAGTATTTTTACCTTGTGTCTGTGCAAGAAATAATGAAAGCAACTTTCTGCTGTGTCGGATTGCTCTGTTGTGATATTTGGATTTTTCCAAAGTCTCTCTAAAACACCTCAAAGTGTCTGTCACATCCACGGGCACACAGACGAGCTCTTTGGCTTGGCTGTACTCTGAAAGGAAAAGGAAGAGTAAGGCTGGGGATGAAATGCCGCAGCAAGCCAACTAGTAGCAAAAAACTCTAATTCAGAAAATTTCTTGGTCCCAAACTAAAGCTGCTAAATTCAAAGCCCCCAGGTATGAAGCAGTTATTTCAACACTCAGATCATTTTTTGGTGTATTTGAAAGTTCTTTTTTTAAATTAAAAAAAACGGAAACTTAGAAAACTTTTGATTCTTATGGAATGCAAAAAAACTTTAGATCTTGCCAATTTTCCTTATGAAGCCTCCTACTTTATTCTTGCTGAACATAAAAGATAAAATAATTTCCTCCTTTTCAGCAGCCTCTTCAAAGCAGGGGTGCCTTGGGAAAGAGAAGAAAGGAGGAAACAGAGAAGCTTGAAGATGGGCAACCCCTCTCTTAAGAGAAAGAAAAGATGACTTCTAATATTGGAGGGCGCAGAGGAAAGGAAGATGGTGCCCTAAGTGGGTATGAAACTAACAAACGGTCCTGAACAAATGGCCCAAGAAGAGTGTTGCTGCGAGGTCTCTGGAGAGGAAGTGACCATCCAAGAATTAGGCTGCAGATTTGCAGCTTACAGCATGAAGCAGGCACACAAAAACAAGAAATACAGGCTCCAGATGGAGTAACGAAGGAATTTCCTTCTTCAACAAGTTGAACAGGTCGAATACCCCCTGTGAAACCGGAGGTCTTGATAGTACAGCAACTTTTAGGGAATGGAGCTACAAGAGATTAAGAGGAAAGACCTTTGCCCTTAAGAGTTCACAGTCTAGCAGAAGAAATGCAGCATTCTGCCACTGGCATATTCAAGTCCTATGTGCGGAGGGTCTTAATGCTAACAGGAGGAAAAGATAGAGAGATCAGAGTAGGGAGGAAAGGGTGAGCTAGAAAGACCTCCTGGGAGAGAAGGTATGCCAGCTGTGTCTTAAGGGATAGGAAAGATTTGATTAAGAAGAAAAAGGCAAGGGGTTTTAGATTATTGGAATAAGAATAGCTGAAGTTGACTGAGCTGAGCACTTACACTATCTCAGGGACTATTCTAAATAAATTAGTCTCATTGAACCCTAAAAGCAACTGTAAGAGGCAGGTACCAATTATATCCTCATTTTACAGATAAGGAAAGAAGGCATAGAGAAGTCTGGTAGCTTCCCTTGGTTACAGAACTAGTTAGCGCAAGGAGTGCGGCAGCAGCAGTGAGGGTGGCAACTCGGACACAGTGAGACGACACAGCCAGTCCTGCTGAGCTAAGAAGGGTTAGTTAGCCAGGGTCTGAGGCCCTTGCTGAGGAAGTGGTCTTCCTCCTCTTTCATGGGTTGCTGAGCAAAGGTTTTGAGTAGGACTCTGACAGAAAGAAAGTGGTGTTTTAGGAAGAGTTAGCCAACAGCTGAATGCATGGCTGACTTTAACAGAAGGAGATTGGTGGCTGAGAGACTGACAACATTGTGTCATTTGATCCTGACTAAGGTAGTAGCAATGCAAACAAGGGAGGAACACGGGAACTTTCCATTGTTGAAGCAACAAGAGAATGGTTAATTATCTATGTGGGGAGGGAATGAAAAGGGGGTGGGAATTAGCTATTCCCCATCCTTTCAAGGCCAATGACCTTGCTTCCTGTGTCACTTGAAAAAAACTGAAGCAATCTAAAGGGCTTTCCCATAAGCCCCCACCAGCGTTCCCACCCAGTCCCCAGTGCCATGCCCATCTATACCTCAAGGGCATCACGCCTGCGGCTCTCCTTCCTCTGAATCAATAATATTTTCCCCTCTTACTGAATCTTTCCCAGCAGCACATTTTACTGGTTTTCCCTATCTTTAAAAAAATTTAAAAATTTTACGTTCATTGCAGCATTATATGCAATGGACAAGACAGAGAAACAACTGAAGTGCCCACGGACAAATGAATGGAGAAAGCAAGTGTGGTGTAAGTAAACAGTGAAATCAAAAAGAAGGAAATCCTGCCATTGGTGACCACAGGGATGGACCTTGAGGGCCTTATGCTAAGTGAAATAAGCCAGACAAGGAAAGGCAAATGCTGTGTTACCTCACACGTGGAATCTAAATAAACCAAAGCATTGATACAAGACATAGAATAGATTGGTGGTTGCCAGAGGTGAGGTAGGGATGGGCAAAATGGGGAAGAGGTCAAGGGGTAAAACTTTCAGTTATAAGATAAATAAGTTCTGGGCTGTAATGTACAGCACAGTGACTATATTTAAATTTCTTTTAAAAAAGAAAAAAAATAATTTTAAAATATTAAAAACCTTTCTCTTGACCCTACTTTCCTCTCAAGGTACCATCTTATTTCTCTACTCCATTTTACAACAAAACTCCTCAAAAAATTCTATACTCATTATTTCTCATTCTCTTTTGAACCCACTTAAATCACACTCCCCCCGCCCCCGCCACATCATTCCACCCCCAGCATCTTCATGTGGCTGAATGTGATGTTCAACTTTTAGACTTTACCTCACTTCAATTTTCAGCAGCACTAGACTCAATTAATAATTCCGTCCTCTGAAATACTTCCTTCACTTGGCTTACAGGTCCTTTTCCAGCTTCATTGGCCACTCCTCGGTCCTCTTTGCTACATGTCCTCATCAACCCAACCCCTTAATCCTGGGAAACCTCAGGGTTCTAATCTTCGACTGCCTCTCTCTTCTTAATTTATACTCACCCCCTTGATAATCTCATCTAGTTTCATGGCTTTAATATCAGCCATATGCTAGTGGCTCCCAAATTTATATCTTTGGTGCCAACTCCCTTGAAGTCCAGACTCATCTATCCAATGATCTACTCTGCTGCGCATTCAACAGACATCTCAAATTTAACAGGTCCCCTGCTAATTTCCTGATCTTTTCCTCCTAAACCAGCTCCTCCAATAAGTCTTCCCCTATCTCAGGCCAAAAGCTAGAATCATCCTTGACTTCTCCTCTTCTCCCATGCTCCAAATCAAATTCACAGCAAGTGCTATAGAGTCCCTCCTTAGAAAATATCCAGAATGCCACTGTATCTCACCAGCTGTACCCTCCACTATCACTTCCACTATGTTCCAAGACCTCATCATCTTTTAAATTACTGCAATTGCCCTGGTAACCAGTCTCCTTGTCTCCACACTCAACATAGCAACCAGGGGACTCCTTTTTAAAGCATTAGTCATCTTATGTCACTCCTTTGCCCAAGACCCTCAATTGGCTTACCCATCACCTAGAGCGAACACCGAAGCTCCAAAAGTGACTTGTGAGGCTGGACATGAACTGGCTCCCCATGACTGCTCTGACACCTTCTCTTATATTCTTGCCCCTCTCCCTCCCACCGCAGGCATGCTCGTACATGCTCCATTGAGTCAAGCCTGATCATCATCTCTATCCTTTCAGGTCAGGTTCTCCCCTAACCTTAGAGCACTCAAGAAAAAAATCTGCTAGGTATCACTGGTCATGGGAAGGAAGACGCTTTATTCTAACTAATTGTGACAGTATGGTCATTTTTAGATGAGTCTGCATACTAATTTTAGGTTTCACCTCGAGTCATCATGAAAATTGTGGCATCCTGCTCAGAGCTCTTATAAGACTCTAGGACCTCAAGAGCAGTATTTTGGCCCACACTTTTGGGCTTACTAGGCAAACTTTTAGGATGTTGAATTTTTTTCAGTGTTCTGAACTTGATCATTAGCATGTTTATAAGCACGGTGGGTCTTGTGCATGTCACCATGACATGTCTGCAAGATGTCATCCACTCTGCCTGGCCATCCTGCTCCCTCAATTCCCCTCTCCTCTAAGCCTGCGTGGTCCTGTGTGATCCCGACGAGGTACGCCCCCACTCCTCCCACCACACCCTCGTGTACAACAACCTGAGGACTACAGATTCAAGCTCTCTCTTTCTTACAAGAATTCATGAGCTCAGAGTTTATCTGTTTCTCCCTAGAGGGTGAGATCAGGGAAAGAAGCCAGCAAAAGAAAAAGAGGAAGCTGGAAGCCCTCACAAATTCATATTTTGAAAAAAGTCAATGACTTTCTCCAGGTTTTCATTTTAAATACCTGTCAAAAGTGAGATAAAAACTATTACCTCCAAGGTTACTATTTTAACCTGTGTGTGAAGCGTCCAGCACAGCTTACTGTCATGGACTGAGCATTCAATAGAAGCAGGCTCACATTAGGGCTGTTAGTCATATCTCCTTACAACATATATGAACACTTACCAGCGCAAGGCACCATGCAAGACACCGAGGAGATGAACAAAGCAGACACACTCCCTGCTCTCACAGAGCTTACATTCCACAACAAAACTCACAAAGGCGTGCCCGGGACAAGAGAGACATGAGGAAAGGGAGACGTTTGCCATCTTTAAAATAGGGAGTCTGAATAAAATTATCCCCCTGCTATTGTTATCAGATATCTGCTCATAAATCATTCCTTTTTTCTAAACTATATTTTGCTATCTGATTTTTATTTGTTCAAGCCCTACTATACCTTTTTTATAGTCTAACCAGGGTTGTGTTTCGTGTTTTGAAGTAAATGATGCAAAGCAATGAGGAAATATCAGCTTCAGAGGCCTTATCCTAGCATCTGTGTCATGGGGGTCCCGTGCCTGAAAACTCCCATGGATAATGTAAGAAGCTATTTCAAAGCCACTAATAGCCTCAACAGTTTGGAATAGGTGGGAAGAAGAAAAGGAAGAGCAGGAGAAGGAAGGAAAGAAAAAAGATTAGAATTACTGTGTCTCTCATTGTACCAATGTGGACATTAAAACCAAAATGCCAATCACTCCTGAAATATGGATCTACTGAGGAAAGCTCCCAGGGAGTGATACGAAATTTGTGCTACTTTCTACCCATTTGGTCACATCAACCCAAATGCCCAGAGGCAGTAATAAAACACACCTGCCAAAGGGCTGAAAACTACAACATACTGGAAGACTGAGAAATCCTTTCAGAAAACTTAAATACCAATAAGGTCAAGACTCAAGAATGGGAGAAAATACAAAAACAGTTATAATAAAATACATATCTGCACAGTTATCTCCCCTATGAAGCTTAACAAGCAGGCAAGTTACTCAACCATACGAAAAATAATCTGTAAAGTGAGGTATCCTCACTTCTCCAAACCCTACAGAGACCTTACCAAATTACATATGCATTATTGAATAGTTAGAGGGAGAATGGAATGCCTTTAAATAATGAGAACACCAATGTTCCTAGGCACTGGAGCGTTACAGCATCTGGTGTGCAGGATGAAATGTATCGAACATCAGTAACGAATGCTGTTATGCCAAAAGAAAATCTACGATGTTCTAAAGAAGCAGTTTGGTGTGGAAAACATCAAGAATATACTTGGTGTTTTTAAAAAGTTGCAGACATGTCAGGTGACGTACATTCGACCCACCGTGTTTATAAAAATGTTAATGATCTGAGTTCAGACACTGAAAAAATCCAGCACCCTAAAAATTTGCCAAGCAAGCCCAAAAGTGTGGGCCAGACTGCTGCTCCTCATCACAGGGGCCCTGGAGTCTCATAAAGGGCTCTAAGCAGGGTGCTGTGATTTCCACGACTCAAGGTGAACTTAGTTAGTATGCAGGCTCATCTAAAAATGACCATGCTGTCACAGTTAGTCAGAATAAAGTGTCTTTATTCCCATAAATGGTGATATCTAGCACATTTTTTTTCCTGAGTGCTCTAAGGTTAGGTAGGGGAGAATATAACCCAAAAGGGCAGAGATGACGGTCAGGCTTGGCTGGGTGGAGCATTTCGAGGCTGCACAGACAGACTAGGGTTCGAATCACAATTGCATTACTTCCTAGGAGCACTTCATTTTCTCATCTGTAACGCAGACATAAAAATACCTACTCCTAAGATTGTAGAAACTAAAGAAGCTAATGGTTGCGAAGTGCTAAATATAGTGCCTGGTCCAGTTAATTATTATTGCCCTTGTAATGCTTTTTAGATTTTTATCCATTCAAATATTTCTGCTCTAGTCATTGCTCAAACTGGCTTATACTTGCACCCCCATTGAGAATCAGCCCACAGGATCACCGGAGCCTGATTCCACCTGCCTTCCTTTCTGTCCCCCCACCCACCGTCTGGGCTTTCCAAGTGTACCTTGAACAATAGGCAAGAAAAGTGCTGATCGGACGTAATGCCCCCATCATCGGTAGACGCCTACTGGTCACATGGGCCTAGAAGTTTATACTAGGTCTGTTTTCCCTATCTGTTAGATAGTAGTCATTATTTTGATAACAAGCATCTTTGGCACATTTTCTCACATTTGTTGTCAGCCCTTTTTAGGATGGAGGGGATAGATAATATAAATCACATTCTGAGTTACAGATCAAGATCAAGAGAAGCAGAACATACTCAGGAAGAAGCATCACACTCTGACTGGAACTAGGCACATGTGATGGACCACATGGGTGCTCCCGCTGAATGTGGGGAGATCTGATTTATCATGAACAGTAAAGCCTGCAACGTCATGGTCACCAGCTTCACTCTACACTGCTCTGCATCCCTTCTATCTTCCCTTCTCCTGCTTCCCTCAGTGGACAGCCCACTCTTTCACATTCTGGAATCTCCTACCCTATCAACCTTGGCTATGCTTCCAACCCCCTGCTTCGTTAAGAAAATCTTCAGTACCCAGTGAGAATGCCTTCGACTTCTACCCTTCCCATCTACACACTTACCGACATCTGAGCCTATTCCCTTCTCCCCTTCTGCCCTGGGTGTTCCATCCTCCTGTCCAAGCCAATTCCCTTGCATCCCATTCTCTGCCTGTTTCTCCTCGAGCTCCTTGCCCTATGAAATATTTTTCCTGTGTCTAAGCTCCCTCTCTCTCCACTGGCTCTTTCTGTTTAATACAGAAACATGTTCCTTCTCTGCTATTAAAAACAGACAGACAAACAAAACGAAGCCCTCCTAAGCCCCACATTTCCTTCTAGCTGCCACCACCCCTGTCTTTCTCGTCACTGCTCAGCTTGCTGAAATGAAAGGCTCTGTGCAGGTACAGCTCATCAGGACTGTACCTACCACTCAAAATACCGCCACTCTGCTCCCACCACTTCTTTGAAGTCACTCTTGTTATGCCACAGAGTCACAGAGCCATTCGTTCAACAAATAGATATTGAGTGTCTGCTATGTATCAGACACCCACAAAGGTATCTGGATCATATAAACACACAAAACAATGATCCTTGCCCTCACAGAGCTTACGTTGTATCAGGGAGACAGACTAGTAATTAATAAATACAATAAAACACTGAATTACACAGTATGTGATAGGCGGTCTATGTGCTTCAGAGAAAAAAAGGAAATGTCTGGCAGAGTCCAGGAACTGGGAGGAAGCAAGCAGGGTGCAGTTTTAAATACAATGGCCAGCGCGGGTCTCCTTGAAAAGGCGTGGCATGCACAGAGTCTTAAAGTAGGTGAGGGGTTTATCAGACAGACTTCTGGATGGGGAAGAGCATTTCAGGAAGGGGACGCTGCTAGAGCAAGGCCCTAAGATGAGAGGTCATAGCACAAAGACAGGTGACAATGACCACCCACATGCCATAGACAGTCTGTCCTCACATTGTGTGACCTGACTGCCGACTGCAGCATCGTGCACGGTCTGTCTTGCCCGGGCCTTGTTTATACCGCTCTCACTCATTGCACCTCCTGCCTCTTAGGCCACCTCCCAGCCTCTTTCAGACATTTTTCTCCCTCTGTTTGCTCCTGTGACCGGCATTAGGGCTCTTCACCTATTCTGTGTCTCTTCATCCTCAGGCTACCGAGTAGGACCACGCTTTCCTACCCCTTTTGAAGTCAGATGCAGCCACGTGACTTTACCCAATGAAGTATCAGCACCAGTGGTATGTGTCACTTTCAAGTGGCAGCATGAAGAGCCACCATATGATTTATATATAACTCATGAATATAAAATTATGAAATGTAAAAAGACTATAAAATCCATTCTTTTTCAAGCCTGTAAAATGGAGACAATAACAAGCCTTCCACATCAGGTGGTTGTAAGGTAATACAGACATACCCTGTTTTATTGCATGTTCCTTTTACTGCATCCTGCAGATATTGCATTTTTTTTACAAATTGAAGGGTTTTGGCAATCATGCATCAAGCAAATCTGTCAGCATCATTTTCTTGCTAAAGGTTCAGAATATGGTTAGCATTATTTTTAGCAATAAAGTATTTTAAAATTAAGTTATGGAAATTTTTTAGACATAATGCTATTGCACACTTAATACACTGCAGTATAGTGTAAACAACTTTTATATGCACTGGAAAAGCAAAAACAAATTCATGCGGCTTGCTTCATTGCGATAATCCCTTCATCGCACTGGTCGGGAACCAAACCCGCAGTCTCTCCGAGGCAGGCCTATCCTCACAAAGCACTCACAGGAGGGCCTGATGTCCAATGAATAACAATAATTCCTCTCTGGGGGTTGTTGTAATAATTAAATAAAACATTTATGGAAAGCCATTAGCATAAACATATAGTGTATGCACTTGTGGTCTGGGTTCAAAGTCTGTGCTCTTAGCCATTTACTACCTGCCTCTCAGCATAACTGCCCTAAAGGGTAACATTAGTGTTCTGCTCCCTGCCTTGGAAACATTTGTGGAAGTCGTGTTAACATGGAGACTCCATTAGCTCATGATGAGCAGCAGCCCAGTACTCAACCTCATCGAACACAGGAACACAGGCAAAAACACCAGACTTCCCTTATGTTAAGGCAATTAGATTTGGGGATTGTTTGGTGCTGCTATACAGCCTAGCCCATTGTGACTGACACAGCTTCCCAAATGAGGCCATTCTAAGATCTGTACTCCACATCTCTCTCCCTGGGTGACCTCACACAAGGCCCTGACTCCAACCACTACCAATATACTGATAATGACAATACAGATCTCTGCCGAAAGCCTCATAGTATATCCAACCATATACTGGATCATTCTGCTCAGCTGTCACCCAGGCACCTTGAACTTAGCAATTCCAAAGCAACCTCTGGCCTGCCCTTCCCTCCAGTTTCCCTGCAAGTAAAGACATTATATTCATCTAGTCACCCAAGCCAGAAACCAAAGCAACTTGAACTCCTCCCTTCCTCGCCCATTCCCGTCATCTAACAAGTACAGAGCACAGTCCTGCAGATTTCTTCAGCCTTTCTCTCCTATCTCTCCACTCTGTCGTCTCACTGCTAAGTCCAGGGCTTCACCTCATCTCTGACACACAGGTCAGGGGTAGCCATGTGGTCTCCACATGGTCTCCTTTCAATTGAGGTCCTCTGCTGCTGCCAAAGGGTCTTTCCAGAACACAAATATAATCACTTCACTTTTCTTCCTTGCATCGTTTCACCTAGGTCCCCACAGTCTTCCAGATAAATCTGAATCCCCCTTTATCCTGCCTTCTAAGACTCTTGTATTTTCTAACTCCTGCCAACCTTCCTAACTTCAGCTTTCACTTTGCCCTTTACATTAGCCCCGCGAAATTAAATGCAGTCTCTCAAAAGCAATAGTAGCTTTAACTATCATTGTTTATAGCAGCAGCAGTTATGATATTGCAGACCTTATCGCTCCATACTACTGCAGGTTCTCAAATAATGCCGTTTTGTTCAAATCATTTCATGATGGTGTTGCTGAGAAAAAGAAGTCAACTCTGGCTGGGGGCCAGTGTGTGGAGTCTGCACGTTCTCCCCATGTCTGTGTGGGTTTCCTCCAATACTTCATTTTCCTCCCACATCCCAGAGATGTGCAGGTCAGGTTGGCTGGCCTATCTAAACTGTCCCGGTCTGAGTGAGCGTGTGTGTAAGGGTGGGCCCTGTGTTAGAAGGACTTCCTGTCCGGGGGAAATGCCTGCCTTGAGCTCTGAGCTCTCAGAGAGGCTTCAGCTACCTAAGACCCTCAACTGGAATTAAGTGCGTTAGAAAATCATTATTTTACTTGTTTTTATTAATCTTTCTTAGACATATATGTGGCTCACATTTATTTAGACATTTACTACTAGAAGTGCTTTGGGTCCTTTTTTAGAAGTTTGGTGATGTTTTGGGGACCAGAGCTATGTTGTAGGAACTTAACTCGTCTCTACCAATTAGTCTATGGTAACATTGGTTTCATTACATGTAGTTTCACTTGAAGGCAGTTTCCAGAAGCCCATCGATGACATTAGTGAGGATTTACTGTATAGTAGCTGCGTTATTGATTGTTCTCCTTCAATGGACTGTAAACTTCTAGAACACAAATCTGTATTTAGTCTCATCCATCTGTGTGTCAATACCTAGTGCAGTACTCAACACGTGGCAGGCACTCAGTAACTGTCTGCTGAGTAACCATGCAGCCGGCTCTGTGAATGAGGAAGTCAATGACCACAGTAGATTCCCCCTTATGGTTTCACTTTTTGTGGTTTCTGTTACTCACGGTCAACCATGATCTGAAAATATTAAATGGAAAATTCCAGAATAAACAACTCATGGGTTTTACATTGTGTGCCACAGAACGGTGAAGGAACCTCACATGTGCCCCTCCTCCTTGCCACCTGGGACGTGAGCCCCACTGTGCTCAGGGTGTCCACGCTGCGCGCGACCTGCGCACCAGCTACTGAGTAGCATCTCGGTTATCAGGTCAGTCATCAGAGAGTGCCGGAGAGGCCGCATGCACGTAACTTTCATCACAGTATGTTATTATACCTGTTCTATCGTATTAACAGTTCCTGTTGTTAATCTCTCCCTAGGCCTAATTCATAAATTAAACTTTATCACAGTCAGGTATGTGTAGGAAGAAAGACCTTACGTAGGATTCAGCACTACTCACAGTGTCAGGCCTCCCCTGCAAGTCTTCGAACACATCCCCCAGGATGAAGAGGAACCGTCCCACGTACACACACACACACACACACACGTGAAACCCGCAGATGAGTAAATGAAAGAAGGCCAACGCCCCAATGGGGAGACCTGGATTTCTTTCCTACAGCAGAATCAGGGATGCAGGCAAAGCACAACTGGGAGAAGCCTCGCTTCCACGTCATCTCACTCCACTGCTCCACTCCCGCTTGCCACGCTGCCAAGTATTCTGGGAGGACCTATCCACTAAGAGCAAAGTAGTCCTGACATCCCCAAACCCTCTCCTGTGCTCCAGTTAAAAGACACACCACTTCCCCATGGTGAAGCCAACAGAAGAACAATCTATAGTGATTATGGAAACAGAGCTTTTTATGGGAATCAAAACAGAAAACAGCAAAAGGTCAATGTGAAGAGTTCCCACGTGAGATAACAACAGAGAAAATAGCACAGAACAGTCTTTCTCCTCTTTATGTTTCTCATCCATTTCCTTTCTCCATTTAAAAAATATTTGTTGCCCTTCTTTAATTTAAACATTAAACCAATAAACATGGGTTTTAATTCCCCTTAAGTAACATAGCAATACAAGATGGTAAACGTCAAGTGGATTATTTTCAGTCAAATAAACATACAAAAAACATTTTGCAAACATTTTAATTATGGAAGGTTTGGCAAGCAGAAGACAACACAAATCCCACTTTAAAAGAGCTTCCAGCTGAAACTGGTTCTAACCTGAGAGGACGAGCTTTCTCAGGGAATCCAGGCTGTTTCCTGTTTCTGTCACTTTATTGGTTGGAGGATTAATCTTGAGTTGTTTCCCAATAAAATTCCGGCAGGTTATCTTAGAAAGAAAAGATGAAAACAAATATAACTTGGGTATTTATAGCCAAAATCTGGCTCACGTAAAATGTGTATCCTTTTTTCATTTGTCCAAAAAAAAATAAAAAGAGATACAAAAGGATATAACAAATAAAAGCTAGCAGAGACTGTGGGGGAGGGAAAGCAGCTAAGTATTTTTTCACATTTCTTTTCTATAGCACAGCTGGAAGAGCATTAGGAAAACTATGTAGATCAATTAGAATATAATTTTCTGATATTCTATAAATTTACAAGTCTAAATATATCTTCCATTATGTACGTTGAAACATTTAAAATATAGGCTGCTTTTCCAGTGGCAGATTTTTCCACCCTATTTATAATTAAACCAATTTCAACTTCCCTGGTGAAGCTTTTCAGAACTAACTTCCCCTGTAGTATTTTAAAAATTTATTTTCTAACAGTTGAGTGCTAAAATTATAAAAATCTGAAAGCTAAATATTTTTAAACAGAAGGACACTCTTTTAAAAGATCCTCTTCTCTCTGATGCTCTGCTCCCACTCCCTGAACTGCGCTAATACAGCCCTCCTTGAACCCCGGGCGGATGGAGATGCCTCCTCCCGACTGTCCATTGTAGGAACTTCAACAGTGAGATGTACACACGGTCCTTGCATCTCTCCAGCTTCATTTAACAAATCCTTATTGAATGCCTATTATGTGCCAGGCACAGCTTCAAGCTCAAGGACTATATAGCACAGAACAAAGCAAACAAAAACTCCTATTCTTATGGAACTTATTCTAGTGGAAGCAGGGAGACAATAAACAAAATAGAGACATACATTGTAGAGTATATTAAAGAGTTATAAATGCTATAGAGAGAAATAAGCAAACAAGCTCAAAACTTTAAATAGTCTAGTGAAGAAAGTCCTCACAGAGAATATGACATTTAACAAAAACTAGAAAGAGGCAAGGGAAAAAATCAACGTGGATATTTGGGGGAGCAGCATTCTAAGCAGGGGAAAGGCATATGCAAAGCCCCAGAGGCAGAAATGTCTTAAACAGGAGACCAGCTGAAACCTGCAGAGGAGTGTAGGAGGTTACTGGGGGTCACTGGGCATAAGTTATGTTGGGCATCAAGGCATTGATAGGATGTTCCCTTTAACTCTGAATCAGATGGGAAGGTATGGGGTTTAAAGTGGGGAATGACATAGCCTGATGGGCTTTTAATGGCTGTTCTGTCTGCTGCATTGAGAATACACTATAGGCTGGAAGCAGAGTTTCAGGAAATTGGGAGCAAGAAGACTAATTAGGAAGTCATTGCATTAATTAAAGCAAGTACAATAGAGGCTTGGATGGGAGCAGTGGTGGTGGAGGTAGTGAGACGGGGTCAGGTTCTGAATACATTTTGAAGGTTGGGGATTTGGCAACCAAGTTAAATTGAGGTGTGAAAGCAAGAGAAGAGTCAGGGGTGTGCCCAAGCTGTCCAGCCCGAACAGCTAAGAGAATGGGGATGCCATCAATTAAAATGCAGTAGACTTCGCAGAACAGGTTTATTTGAAATGTGCTAAATTTGAGAATCGTACAAAAAATACTTTCTTTGACCTAAAAGTTGATGTTTTCTGCTTGTTTAAAAGAAGAATTAAAACACTTAGTGGGTCCTTAGTGGGGCAGTGTGATGGTGTTTTGATGAATCAACTTGGTTAGGCTAAACTATGAGGACGGACGGGGAAAGCACCCGTTTTCTAGCATACATGCACCTCAATCCAGTTATTCAACCCAACTGTAATCTAGGTGCTGCTGTGAAGGGACTTTGCAGATACTATTTAAAGTCCCTAATAAAGTGCCTTGAAGCAAGGAAGATTATCATAGGTGGGCCTGCCCTAACCGGGTACATCCTTGACAGTGCTGGTGGTCTCCAGACTCTAAATTCTAACCAGCACCCAGGTCAAAAACTGTTCTCTCCTCACCAGATCCTCCCTCAGTGACTGCTTCTGGCCACACCTGTAGGGTCCATTCCTGCTTATGGTCCTGACCTCCTATCCTACAGTTTTGGACTTGCTTAGTCGGCCCCCATGATCATGTAAGCCAAATCCTTGTCATAAATCTAGATAGATAGATAGATAGATAATAGATAGATAGATAGATAGATAGATAGATAGATAGATAGATAGATAGATAGATAAGGGAGGGAGAGAAGGAGGAAGGAAGAAAGGAAGACAGATCTTCCTAATTATACTTCTCTGACTGAACTCTGACTGGGACATTCAGAGAGGTCAACAAAGAAATCAGCAGAAAGGGCTAGAATGGGGATCTGATGTTGATTGTCATCATAAGGAGGGAATTCAGAGCCAACTGAATTAACTCACCAAGTCAGAGTGTGTGCACCGAGAAGACAGAGGACCAAGAGCAGAGTCATGGGACTCATTTCACATTACGACACTGGGGAGAAGAGGAATAAGCAACAAAGAAGACAGAGGAGCAGCCCCCTATTTTTACCCTCTCCCCTGTCTGCTACACTGCAGCCATTGGGGCCATCTTTCTGTCCCATCTCAGGGCCCCTGTCCTTCTTCCCTTGGGCTGGAATGCTCTTTCTCACTGCATGGCTGGAGCCTACTCATCAAATGTCACCTTGAAAAGGCCTTCCTGACTGTGCTTGCTAAAGTTCCCACCTTCCACCCCAGCCTATTTCTATTCAATTTCCTTTTCATCAGAGAACTTCCAATGGTCAGAAATCTTTTTACATGTGTCTACATGTTTACTATCTGACTCTCCCTCCATCCCTCCAAAATTAAGCTCCATAAAGCAAGAATTCAGACTGTGTGCTCTTTACACAGAATGTGCAGCAGGTAAGAGCATGCAAAGGCCATAGGGACCTTCTATGAAAAGAAGAAAATGGAGCCATCGTGGAGCAGCTGCAACACACAAGCACAGAGACAGGTGTGTGGGGCAGGGGCCGGATGTCAGTCCCTGTGTGTGCCAGGGGCCCATGGGCAGGGTGCAGACAGCACAACCGAGTGCAGGGGCTCTGATGTTAGGTGCTCAATACCTCATTTATTCAATCAACAAATAAAAGAATTTACTTGTGGCTTTCTCTCACTTAACTCAAAGCTGAACCATAGATTTCATGGGTCTTAGTCACTTTTGCCTTTGTGAGCCCACTCCTCCTCCATTAAATAAATTTATAAAATTATATTTCATGTTTGTATTGATACAAATATATTAATAGTAAAAAATACTTTCTTTGACCTAAAAGTTGATGTTTTCTGCTTGTTTAAAAGAAGAATTAAAACACTTAGTGGGTCCTTGAAAGTATAACAACTCTAGACACTCTCCCCATTGTTCCTGGTGGATAAATCAGCCCTGATAAGTTTCTCGTGTACAAGCACTTACTTTAGTTCACTGTTTCTGGAAGTACTGGCCAAAGCATGCTCTCAATAATGTGTGTTGATTTGAGTGATAAGTGCCAACATGAAAATAACAACATGTATCTGATTCCTAAATCTTTGTTACATGCATACTGATAAGAAATCACTTCCACTGCTAGGATTGTATCCTAAGAACCTTGAAACACCAATCCAAAAGAACCTGTGCACCCCAATATTCATAGCAGCACAACTAATAACAGCCAAGTGCTAGAAGCAACCTAGGTGTCCATCAGTAAATTAATGGATAAAAAGCTATGGTACATTTACACAATGGAGTTTTATGCAGCAGAAAGAAAGAAGGAGCTCCTACCTTTTGCAACAGCATGGATGGAACTGGAGAGTATTATGCTAAGTGAAATAAGCCAGGTGGTAAAAGACAAACACAATATGATTTCACCTTTAACAGGAACCTAATCATCAAAACAAACAAGCAAGCAAAATATAACCAAAGACACTGAAATTGAGAACAGCCTGACAGTGACCAGAGGGGAGAGGGGAAAAGGGTGAAGGGTTTGCAGGAACAACTATAAAGGACACATGGACAATAACAAGGGGGATGGAAACAGGGGAGGGATGTGGGGGGGGAGGGGAAAAGATAGAAAACTGTACTTGAACAACAATAAAAAAATGTTAAAAAGTTAAATTAAATTTAATTTAAAAAAAAAGAAATCACAACTGCACAAGTAACAGAGGCAAACTTACCTTCTCTTTATGTTCAGCCTCATGTCTGACACAAGGCTGTTGTGTGATGTCTGGGCCCTCGAACTTGGATATTCTTAGAAGAAGCTGGCGCTGTGCATACACCAGGAGCGGTGTCACTTGCTCTGTGTATCTCTCACTAGACAGGGTAAAAATACATTAAAAAACACGCACAAGTTAAAGCACATTTTTCAATGAAGTCTGTAATTTTTAATTGCCCTTACGGCAGTACTTACTGTGAAATTGTATTGAACTGAATGGCAAGTGATACTAGCGTTTCCCATTTTTCTACTTGATACAAAAGTTCCAGAGCTTTTAGTACAAAGTCATGGATCCACTTCAAATCAACCACATTTACATCATCCAAAGGGTGCTCAAAAGTAAGGCTAGAGCCACCATTGTCATTTTTAATATTTCCATAACAACTTGGAACACTGAACTCTCCTTTTTCTTCAATAATCTGCAAGTAGCACATTAAAAAGTCTGCAATTTCAGATTTTACTGCACATTTGTTCCTGAAAACTGAGTTGATACATAAAAATATAATATGGAAAAACTGAACAAAAATTCTTTAAAATATTTTTAGTATGCAAATGAAATGCTCTCCAATATAACTTCTGTGATGATGGAGACGGGCCGCGCCTGCGCTGTTCAGTACAGTAGCTACTCAGCACATGTGGGTGCTGCGCTATGGAAGTATGACTAGTGCAACAAGATTTTTAATATTATTTCATTTTAATGAAAGCTTAAATTTAAATAGCCACAAATGGCTAGTCATTACTATATTAGCACAGACTGGGGTCTACACTTCTTGAACATAATCACTGTCTACGTTTGGATATTAATCCAATCAGGCAAACATTTGAGGAAAACCAGATTTTGTTATATACAAATAATTAAGTTTCCCTAATACATTGGTTACATTCATCAGTTGGTAGAATAATATGTCCAATTCCCATATGCAAAGGTCAAAGCTATGGAGAAAGGACTCTTCTAAAGACCCTCTTTTCTCCTAAGTTGAAGAATTACTGTGTAAGTGTTGTGTCAAGTTTTGAGTGTCCAGAGGCTATGCTGAACCTGTTATCAGGTGCGTACACATTTGTGAATAGTATGTTCCCCTGTTAATGGAGCCTCTTTTCATAATGAAATGTCCCTTTTTATCTCTCAAAAGCTTCTTGATTTGAAGACGACTTTATCTAATATTAATACAGTCTCAACAGCTTTTTTAAAAGAGATTTTATTTATTTTTTTTTTTCTAGAGGGGAGAAGGGAGGCAGAAAGAGAGGGAGAGAAACATCAATGTCTGGTTACCTCTCATGCACCCCCCCATCACCAGGACCTGGCCCGCAACCCAGGCCTGCGCCCTGACTGAGAATCGAACTGGTGACCCTTCAGTTCACAGGCCAGCGCTCAATCCACTGAACCACACCAGCCAGGGCCCTCAACAGCTTTTTTATGCTTACTGTTTCTATGATATACGCAGTCTGTCCAGAAAAAGTCCAGCCATTGTTAATATAACAAGAATGGTTTGAGGAACATCGATGTAACCTGACAGCTAAGGAGAGTAGATTGGAATGCACATGGGTGAACAATGATGACTTCACTGTACTAGGCAGTGGGGGCGGTAGATGCTGTTGAGTGAGCAGGTGTACTGTGTGGCCGTTGCATTCAAAATGACTGAGCTAGTACAGCAATGAACCTTCATGAAATTTTGCGTGAAGCTTGAACATTCCTACACAGAGACTATTTGGATTATTCAGAACACCAGAGCTATAGGCAACTGGTGATTGGCAGCTTCATCATGACAATGTGACCGCTCATGCATTACATCTTGTGCAGAGTTTTTTGGCAAAACATCAAATCACCCAGGTGACTCAGCCACCCTACATCCCAGATTTGAAACCCTGGCTCTTTCCAAAACTAAAATCAGCTTTGAAAGGAAAGAGATTTCAGACCATCAGTGAGATTCAGGAAAATATGACAGGGCAGCTGAAGGTGATTAGAAGTCTGTGAGGTCCCAAGGTGCCTGCTTTGAAGGGGACGGAGGCGTGATTGTCCTATGTAGTGTTTTTGTATCTTGTATCTTCTTCAATAAGTGTCTCTATGTTGCATATTACATGGCTGAATACCTTCTGGACAGACCTAATATCTCTCTCTACTGTTTTATTTCAATCTACCTGTTTCTTTATATTCAGAGTGCTTCTCTTGGGGACAAGTACAGGTGTCTTTCTTTTTAATTCAGTCAGATAATCTCTGCCTTTTAATTGAGATGTTCAATCCATTTATATGTAATACAGTTATTGATATTATTTTGTTAGATTTGTTGTTTTTTGTTTTCTATTTGTCTCATACTCTTTTTGTTACTGTTCCTTTTTTCCTGTCTTCTTCAGTTAACTATTATTTAGTTTTCCATTTTACTACATTGACTTTTCAGCTATATTTCTTTTTTAGTAGTTACTTTAGAGATTATTAAATACATCCTTAACTTACAACGTTTCACTTAGAGTTAATATTGTACCACTTTATAGCTATATAAAGTATAAAAACTTATCACAGTTTATTTATCCTCCCAGTCTCTTGTGCTAGTGTTGCCATATATTTTACATACGGAAGTTACTCTGTGGCTCTGTGTTTATTGTGTTAACTAATTTTCAGTGTGTTTAGGATATGTCATGCTTGAATTTTTTCTATTTTATTTTCTTGCTTTAAACCACAGTGTGAAAGATTTTAAATGGTAAATATTACCAGATCTGAAGTAACAGAACAGGGACAGATAAAGCGGTGCAATAAAGATCAAAAAACAAGCTTTATGATCTCTCTTGGGGTCTGTTTCTTTCTCTGTCAAAGGATTGCTATGAGGATTAAAGGCATTAAGGTTAGTTTATGTAGAAGCTGGAGCTTAGTAAATGTTACTTGCTGTTCCCTTTAAGAAATTGAATTTTCAGGTGAAGATATTTGTAATTAACACCAATCCAAGTTATATATATAATGAACTAATAATGAAAAGCAAATGAGATTTAGACAAACCAACTAAGAACTCAAGAACTATATTAATTTCTACTTATCCCAAACTGCATGATACAAAAATATTTGTTAATTGAATACAATAAAAATAATTACCCAAACACTCTTACCTCAATAGAATTGGTATTTTGTAGTTCTATTAACATGTCAATAAGTAATTCTGCTCCCAAGTAGAATGGTAAAACAGAGATGCAAATGAAACCATCTTGGCTAACAGGGAACATTCTGGACATATCCACTGCATGTCTGAGAAGTATCTGTAGCTCCTGAGTGAAGTTCCAAAGGGCCCGACAGCAGTTCTGAAGCAGAGTCCAAAAGCCACCACGATGAGCAAGAACCTGAGACAAACACAACATTCCAAGTTCCAAAGGTTACAGGTCCCTGCACAACTTCATCTCTCTGTATATATTGCATGTCCATAATCAAAATTGCTACCACCATTTGTTATGTGCCACTTATATGTGCTGGACACTCTGGTAAGACTTTTATATGCATCATCTCAGTTCCTTCTTGCAGCAGCGCCGCTGAAGGAGGCAGGCACTGGCAGGCCAGGAACTTTACAGATAAGAAAATGGAGCCATGGAGCTAACCTGCCCAAGACTGAATCTGCTAAGTAATGAGCTAAGTTCTGCACATCAGTGGCCTCACCCCAACACTCCCATTATTCTGGCTGCCAGAAACGGGGCAGTGAGCAAGAAAAACCAGTTCTGTTCTTATGCTGCCTCAGTTTATTAGGGGAGACCAACACTAGGTTAGTAGACAAATAAAAATGTACTTTTATGAATAATAAGCGTTGTAAAGAAAAATAAAGCAGAAACGCATCAGAACCTGACAAGGGTGAGAGAACACATCATCTTAGATGGTGTGGTCAGGAGAGAAGTCCTCTCGGAGGAGGTGACTTATTGGATGTTGAGTTGAACAAGTCGTGCGAAGGTGGTGATGGAATGATGGGTGAGGGAGGGCAATTGAGGCTGAGGGAACAGCAAGTGCAAAGGATGGAGAGTGAACCTGAGGGCTGAGAAGCAAACAAGCTTAGTGCTTTCAAAACTGCAGAGGGGAGACCAGACTGAACAAAAGCAAGAGGAACTGAGTTCGGAGAGGTGAGCAGGACACAGACCTTCTAGGTGGTGGAAAGGAGAATAAAATGCAATGTCATATATAGGGAACCAGTCTGCGTGGCAGTGGTAAATGTAGCTCAGCCCTGATTCAGAAAACCAACAGGCACAAGGTGGCACACAGGACCCACGCCTACAGATCGGCTTTCCCATGGGGAACCAGGCCTGCATTATATCTAGGCTGCTTTAAGGCTTGCTTTTGCTAAAAATCCCTCACCCTGAATTAAGGCAGCAAATGTTTACTGCATATCTTTGAAGTAACTTCCTAAAGTCTGTGCTAAACCTCCCAAGGATGGAGTGTAACCAGTTCAACCACTTTTTCCCCTTGCATTTGTAACGTCCTTTTCTTTGTTATCTGTAAAAGGTAATCACCTAAAGCAAACCTGTGTATAATGGATGAGGACCTTCCTTGATGTAATGCTTGCAGAAAAGCAATAAAAGCCTGTCCAGGCAAGGGTTGGGGCACTCTCTCACTAAGAGAGTGGCCATGCTGCCCCTTTTCTCCACAGAACTTCTGTAGTCCATGTGAATTTGTTCGTCACATCCACGACACCGCGGACACCGCTGGAGATGATATGGGTTTACTCGACATTTTTAAAAAGCCATTATCTCCACTCCAGAGAAAATACAGGCACTTACGCATGTTTGTTTTTTGTCTAGGAAGGGTAGATTTCCTTTTACCTCGAGAGGACTGAAGTATCCCACTCCTTACTAAGAGAAAAAGGAAACTAACTTGTTTGTAGCTAATGATTCCAATTCTGAGTCTAATAATCTATCATATAATATTTAAGAAGGAAAAGAGAAAACCATTTGAGAGAAAACACCAGTGGCCTTAGAAGCAGAAGGTCAGGGGGCAGCAGCAGATCTTTCTTGTGGTCTAGAAATATCTTCCCCTGTGTTAGAGGAAAGAAAGGGATCTATGGTACCCCAGGAGGGATCGAGATTCCAGAGGGAAACCCTGGTGTCACCAGAGAAGCCCATGTCCCAAATGTTGCAAGGAAGTAGCAGCGGACTGTGTGAATATCCATTACGACTGTGCAGACAGGGACAACGGCCACCTCTTCCCCGGGGGAGTGGATGACCAGTGACTAAAGGAGCTCACCCCTCTCCCCGACAACTTGACAATGTGTAAGACCTCATTACCCTGGCAGGCAAACCTCACACACAACTGACACAAAACCCAGCAACTTTAGTCTCCAAATTAAAACTAAAATTACAGGGAGGAAATAAATAAATACATTCTATCTTACATACCCAAATTTATGGGCTGAGATTCATGTCTACAACATAAGCAAATACAAAGGACCACCTTACCATTGCTCTCCTGCAATATAAAAAGATTTTCGTAAAATGATCCAATAGACCCGAATTTGGCAGTCGATCCTTTTCTTTACCACTAAGACCTGACTGAGGGTCTGAGTCAGAAACTGTTTGTGTCTTAGAAACATTTTCATCACTCATTTTGGGATTAATAAGTGTCAAAAAGTCCTCAGCATCTACAGTACAAAAATAAAGTATAACGTTACTGAAAACAGAGAGTGAAATTCCAGATAACACAGTAGGTGGTGAGCATCAAATCAGTAATTCAGATAACAATGGCTACATAATTTTGGAGAAGGGACAGGATTATCATGAACACCGTAAATCAGAAGTTTCTAGAGAAGAAATCGCTTAGATTGGGTGCTAAAAGGTGGGTATGACTCAGCTATGCAGGAAAACTATGAAGAAGAACATTCCAGGCAAGAGTGATGGCCAAAGGAACTATGCAGAAGCAGGAATGTCTTATTTTTTTGAGGGAATAATGACGGGATCACTGTTTCTTAATTTCCCCCCAAACAGGCCATTGCCAGGACCATCCATCCCTAGAAGGTGAGCAGCATTCCCCAGATGTAGGCAGTGGAGCAACGCTGGCCACTCATTCTCCTGTTGATATGAAACCACAGGGGACTTCTCCTGCCTTCTCTTAGAACTCCGCATTAAACAGGAAGTCTCAATAGCAGAAAATTCTGTTGCCAACTCCATGGAAGGTCTTAGGTAGGGAGCTAGTTCTTAAAAAACTCAAAAAGTTGTATGTTACAATCTACATATGAAACTCGGACTCTTTCTTTGCTAGGAAATTTACTTTCAAATACTTCAACATTCATAGAACAACATGCAGGTGCCAGTCAACTTCCTGGGACAGTTAGCCAGCCTGTGAAGTACAATGATCAGCAGTAAGTTACATAGCACTCAAAGTACCATGATTAAAAGTCTGCATAAGAGGGGTTAACATAGCACAAAGATATTAGAAACAATTTTTTATTTGTGAAGTGAGTGGTACTCAAGGTAGGTGGTTGCTTAGGAAGAGTTTCATCAGTGCAGAGGGAGAGCTCTGTTCACCTGCACCTTTCTGCCTCTCAGAGACACCTGTCACCTGACCACATGACAACACTAATTGGTCCTGCCATCCGAACTGTTGCATTCATCTTGGAGTAAGCATTCACGGAAGGTGCTAGTCGGGGGTCGTAAGGTAAGAGTGCACTGCCCTGAGTACCCGATCAGTACTGTGACACACCACGTGACTGTGGTCAGGCCTGCTGGCATCAGTAGGTTTGGGGGAGTTGGTTCGGAGACCTACTTCCACTAAACTATAACATCTGAGAGCAAGTCTTCACCTACCTTGACCACTGGGGGTTACCAATGTTTGTTAAAGAATATTGTATTTGCTACACAATTAAATTATTTTAGGTCAGAACACAATATAGGTATTCCCAAATATATATGATACTACCATAAAAATAGAAACTTTTAAAAATAGCAAGTATAAGTCTCCTACAAAATAAAATATCACAACTCAACTAAATTCCTAGGTCATTGGAAAACCGTGTGTGTCCTTCTGTGTGTCTACCAAGAGTGTGTGTGGGTGTGTGTTGCATTAGTGAAAAGAAATCTAGCGGCAACTTGATAGTATACTGACTTATTTTACCTGATGGTAAGTTGGCCTTTCTTTGTTTAGCTGTATGAAGGAACTCAAGCATCACTTTATAGTTTTCTAGAGTCAATTTTCCTGTTGGCAATACTGTTCCTGAATTATATAGTGAGAATACACTAGGATCACATGATCGGAAACTGAAACAGGGAAAAAATTGTATTAAAAAACAATATAAGCAAAATTGAATTAAATCTGTCAAATACAACCTACCTTAATTTTTTAAATATTTGTGAGTTAGTGCTCTCGAATTTTGGATCATAATGCATTTGGGCATTTAACCAAACCAAACAATGTTCCATTAAATGTTAAAATTATATGATGTAACTGTGCTTTAGGAATTTTTAACATCAATATCTATTTTGCCTAAAGGGCCCATGAAAATGGGGATGGAGGATCTATACACACTCTAAAGCATGGAAACAGTAATTTATGTCGACTTAAAACCACCTGATTTAAACACAACTCAGTGATGATGCCCACAATATACACCAGTGTGTCTGTAATCAGTGCTTGTTTGTTTTTTTAAAATAAGGTGTAGCCCTGGCTGGTGTGGTTTGGTTGGTTGGAGCATCTCCCTACAAACCGAAAGGCTGCAAGTTCTATTCCCAGTTTGGGGCACATGCCTGGGTTGCAGGTTCGGTCCCCGGTAGGGGTGTGTGTGAGAGGCAGCCTATTGATGTTTCTCTCTCACAGTGATGTTTCTCTCTCTCTCTCCCTCCCTTCCCCTCTCTCTAAAATCAATAAGCCTATCCTCAGATGAGGATAAAAATAAATAAATAAGGTCTAAGCAATAAACAATCTTCCACCATACATACACACATGTTATGTACACATACTGAGTAAACATATTAACGGCTTTAATAAAACTGAATTTAGCACCAGGTTACCCTGACACAAACCTGACCACTCAAATTTGTGCTGCCAAATAATCACGCACGAATGGGAGTATCTATGCACGGGAGTTCAAACAAGACTTCTCGGTGTTCAGAGGACGGTAAGACAGCCCCTCTGACCTGAAGGGTCTTCCTGTCATGGCCTCATGAACGGGTCACTCTGTCAAAGCCTTCCCCGCAGGTCAGGCAATCTAACTGCTTTTTTCACCTAGGAAAGCGAATGTTTGACTTTCATGAGGTCTACCGTTTGTTTTTTTACTGTGTCGCTTTGTGGTTTTTTTAATTTATTTTTCAGTTACAACAGCTGACATACAATGTTGTGTTAATTTCGGGTGTACAACGTAGTGATCACACGTTTATGTACCTTACGCAGTGATGTCCCCGGTAAGTCTGGTGCCCATCTGACACCACACAGAGCGATTACCCTATTACTGACTGCACTTCCTATGCTGCACTTCACGTCCCCACGACTATTTTTATAACTGGCAATTTGTGCTTCTGAATCCCTTTCACCTTTTTTTCTAACTCTTTATTAAGTGCAAACCTGGCCAATCCTACATAGGAAAGGGGTCTCTCTAGAGACATTTTTGTGAAGGTTCGGTCTGATTTTAACCAAAATTCTGAAGAAGCAGAAACTGGGACCAAGTTTATTGTCGACTTCAACCGGCATACTTTATCACTGGATTATTGAAATAAATATCCTCTTAATTTATGTATCTGTCACCAGTCTTTCCTTCCTTCAATCCATTTGGCATGCTGCTGCCAAAGAAATTTCTCATTATAGCCCTGCTCAAAACTCTCAATATTGTCCCACAGTATAGAAATTAAAGTTCAGATTTAATAGACAGTTAAGAATCTCCAAGATCTGGTACTGACCTACTTGCTAATTATTTCATACCACTCCCTATCAAACACCCTAGATTCTGGGTAGACCATTTGGGGTTCTCACCCTGCATTTTTCCTACCTGGGCTATAAGTCATGATTTTCCACCCGCCTGGAGTGGTATTTCTCTATCTGCATACTTCTAAATCTTGCCTAGCTATCAAAAGCCAGGCCAAGTAGCCCTTCCCCATGAAATCTTTCCTATTGCTCTCGGCCAGAGTAAAGACTTCTTCTCAGGAATAAGAAGACTTTATGAGTCATTTCAACTTTGCCCATTATCTGCAATTATTCATGAATATTTGGGATCTACCCTACCAGATTCTAGCTTGCATACCCTGCTCATTTTGTATGCCCATTGCACCTGTCTCGGTACCTTGTATCTTACAGGGGTTCAACAAGTACCATCTGAATGACTCTACACCACCTTTTAATGGCTACATAGTATTCCATTCATGTATTTATCTTCTATTTTTATTCCCCACACAGTTCAGCCAAAGACATTCAGTAAAAGTTCAAAAATGTCATTTGAATTAACAATAGAAACTTTATATTGTATGAGAAAATATGACCTGTGCTTATAGAGGTTTACCATTGTATTTATAGAGGCTTAAAATATCTCTAAATGAAATAGAGATTTGCCTAATGCCTGCTAATATCTGTAATTATTGTATAATCAATATTAAATATTTCTTGGAATGATGTTTTCTCCTTGCACTGAAAGGTATATGGAGAAACATTGTCAAGATATATGCAGATTAGCTCTTGATAAGCACTTACATCCATCACCTGTTTGGGAAAAGATTCTAAGATAAGAAATTAAGAAATGTATCAATGGCCAGGAAAGACAAAAGCACTCTGTAAACCTCTTTAATTATGATCAACATCGGAGCCCTGAGCATACAAATACAGCCCATGTGCTTGAGAATTTAAATGTATGACTCATTGATAATATACTATACCTGACCATTTTTTGTGGAGTTCCACATTTCATCTTCGTCCGTTCCCCTTGTTTTATTAGGAACAGGTTGAAGTGTGCATTTGCCAGACACAGGTTCATCAGAGCCTTCCAGGGCATCTCCTCAAGACATATTTGATGGAACCTCCTCTTTTTAACATAATTAAATATTAGAGGATTCAAGCAATCCAGCAGGATTCGGTGTGCTATTTTTCTAACATCAGTTCTCTTATTTCTGCCAAGGGACAAAGAAGTTTTGAAATTACACAAACTTTCAGACATTTGAAGAGGAATGATTCCAATTTGTACATGATCAAGAAGTCACTTGACTGCCCTTCCACAAATGTTTCTGGCTTATTTATCATTTACTTAGTGGTGAAAATGTAAAATAGGGCAATAAAGAAGGCACAAGAACACACACCAGGGACAAAGTTACTACGTATTTTCTCCAATTCTCTCTAATGTCTGTGTCCTAACGTCAGACCAAACAGAGCTTTTCTCATTTTTCATAACCAAAAGACCACTAAGATTAGACAAGTAAATTATAACGTACTTGTTCACATTCATCAACTAACTTCAATATTGAACAAGAAAATCATTCCTCTGTATGGTTCCTTAAGAAAAAAAATGAAGCAAAGTTTTTTCTAACATTAGCTAGACTGTAAAATGAAATAAAACATCAGTCAACAATAAATGAAATAACTTCATAAATCTACGTTCAATATGCTCTGAAAAAAAACTAATATTTCAAAATTTATCTAATAGTTCATATTTTAAGTATAATATATATTTGCTTAAAGTATGACCAGAGACATTGAAATAAAGAACAAACTGACAGTAATCAGAGAGGGAGGGAGGGGGATAATAGGGGAAAAGGGGGAAGGGACATCAAGGGACATGTATAAAGGACACATGGACAAAGCCAAAGGAGGGTAGGATTGAGGGTGGGAAGTGGGGATGGGGGAGCGGTCAGGGCAACATGAGACAACTGTACTTGAACAATAATAAAACAAGTATTCTCATTAGAATCTCAAAGCAGCCCAACTATTTTTATTGTCACATAGTTGTTTATATGGCATGACTCCATTTCTTCAAAATACTTTTATCAGCTTTTCTTGACTGTTGACAATGTTGTTGTCCCATGGGGCAGTGTCATTCTACCTGATGTTCAGTACCATTAGCCATTACAGAAATGCAAAAATTAAAGGCACAAAATATCAGCACCACCTATTTTAATGCCTAAAATACAAAACAGTGGTAACATTAAATGCTGGCAAGTGTGAGGGAAAACTAGAATACTCATACACTGCTGGTAGCAATGTAAAAAGGTAGGGCCAAATTAGAAAAGAGTGAGGGATTCCTTACAAAATTAATCATAAACTTACAATACAACCTAGCAGTTGCACTGTTGGGCATTTTACCCCCAAGAAATAAAGATTTATATGCCCTTAAAAAATCCTGTACACGAATGTTCATGTCGTCATTGTTCTTAATAGTCAAAACTGGAAACAGTCCAAATGTCCATGAGAGGGTAAATGGTTAAACAAATTGTGGCACATCCATACCACAGAATACTGCTAAGTAATAAATGACCTAATTATTCACGCCGCTTGGGGGATCTCAAAGTAATTATGCTGAGTGCAAAGAAAAAGCCAATCTCTGAAAGTTGCATACTGTATGACTCCATTTATATAACATTCTTGAAATGACAAAATTACAGAGATGGGAAGCAAACTAGTGGTTCCCGGAGGTTGGGGAGGAGAGGAAGGAAGGTGGCTGTCACTACAAAAAGGTAGCATGGGGGTTGGGGGAAGATGCCTATCAGAGAACTATTCTGTATCTTGACCGTGGTGACAGTCTCACAATTCTACAAATGTGATAAAATTGCATACAACTAAATATACACACACATACGTGTGCGTGTAAAATGTCTACGGTCTGAATAAGGTCAGTGGATTGTATCACTGTCAATCTCCTGGTTGGGCTATTGTACTGTAGGTAAATAGTCAACCTAGGAGGAACTGGGTGAAGGATGTATGAGAGATCTCTGTACTATTTCTTATAACTGCATGTAGATGTACAATTATCTGAAAATAAAAAGTTTTTTAAAGTGCATGTTACATCAAGGGTGTCCACAATCACAAGCTCTATTCAACATTAATCTTCAAGTCCTAACCTATAGGCTAGACAAGAAAAGCAAAAAAGAGCCTTGAGCATTAAAAAGAAATAAGCAAAACTTTTACTATCTATTTATAATTTGACTGTCTACACAAAAACCTGCATCTATGAATCAATTGTCAAGTTGTACAGAAGATCAAGTTGTTTATAAATGAATTAAATTCCTATATAATTAAGATTACAGAATGTAACCTTAAAATAATATTTACACTAACACAAAAAGTATTTCTTTGATGCAGCCAACAAAAGATGTATAACACCTTTATGGAGAATATCGTAAAAATTTATTGAAAGGCACTAAATTAAGACCTAAGTGGTCTGCCTATGAATAGAAAGACTCGATATTGTTTTTTAAAAAACTTCCTAAATCGATCCACATATTCAATTCTATCTCTATCAAAATCTCAAGTTTTTTGTATTACTTGACAAGCTATTCCAAACTATTTTGCGGAAAAATATCCGAGACATAAGACAAATAAAGGAATAAGTCATGCTGGAGAGACTTTTCCTATCAGACAAGACTTCATTTAAAGTGAGAGTAAGTATGATGGTGTGACACTGACTCAGGAATAGATAACAGACTAATGGGACATAAAAGAGACCCCAAAACTCCACAGATGAAAACTTGTTGAATGACAAAAGCGACAGTGATCACGGAACAGACCACTCAGTAAACGAGGCTCGCCCGCTGGATGCCTGTAACGAAACTCTAAGAGAGGGGGTGACGCTTTCCCTACAATCCACGAAATTAAATTGTGGTTGAATAGAATTCCTAAATGTGATGGTCAAAAATTTAAGTTCACTAAGAAAATACCCTTACTACCTCAAGTGACAGAAGAATTTCAAAAACAATAAATAGAAATATTGTTACAATTGACTTCATTAACAATTACAACTTTTGATTTAAAAAAAACTTTAAAATGTTGAGTATATAGATGAGCCACAAAATGGGAAAAGCATTAATACCCAAACTCCTACAAATAAATGAGGAAAAGACAAAGTTTTTAAATGTGCAAATATCTAAACAAGCGGGACTGACACTAGAAAAACCCTAGGGTTTAATAAAAATATGAAAAGATGCCTAACCTCATCAGTAATCAAAGAGATAAAATTTTACAATTCACAGTTTCGCAAAAATTTGAAAATTGATAATAATGTCAATTTTGGTGAAAACGGTAAATAATGGAAAATTGAAATACCACTGATGAAAATTTAAGAGCAACTTAGCAATATCCTATAATGGGTATAAAAAACAAAAATGTTCATGTCTTGGGAACTGTCCCCCATTTAAAAACAATTTAAATGACCATTCACAGGAGACTGAATAAAGTTTATTTATTCATATAATGGAACACTATACACAAATGAAATGAATAACTAGACTTACGTGTCATAGACATAGAAAAACATCTCACAGACATAACATTTAGGAAAAAGGGCAAACTGACAAGCAGACTGTAAAAAATAATGTATTATGTAGGCCTACGTACATATATAACTGAAGTATAAAGTCATTCATAAACATGATAAACTACTTGGATAAAGGGGGATGGAGATGCATTCTGAGAGGGATGCATGACAATTTCAACTGTGTTTGAACTATTTTTATGCTGCATATGTTCATTTGTTATATTATTTTCTATACCCATCTAAAATATGTCATATTTAAATTTAAAAAGTAAAGAAACAATGAGATAGTAGGCAGATGCAAATAAGAAAGTGAGAATGGTTCTATTAATATCTATAGTTACAAATTAAGATCAAAATCAATAAATGAGTAAAGACACTCTACAATGAAGGTAAGACATATAAAGACTGTATAAGAATCCTAAGTGCATACTCGTAAAAATAGGAGCTAAACATTTCACTGTGATAAGTTTCATGGCTTACGTTTCATCAGCAAGAATATTAGGTCCACAGTAATGGAAAGTAACGTGCCAGTCTCCTGACCACCCTGTCTGCCCTGCTGCTGCCCTCACCTCCACCCCTGTCCAACTGGTCTCAGCGTATGCTCCTCGTCACTTATTTTATAAACTTTATGAAAAATTTCAATTGTCTTGTTTATATATGTGTTTACTTGTTTACTGTGCTATTTTCATTAGTATGGAAGCTCCTTGAGGGTGGCGACCTCATCTGTCTAGTGAACCACTGTACCCCTACACCCCAAAAGAATGCCCAACACACAGTAACCTTCAAGTACATGTTTATTAAATTAATTAAATAATAAATTAATACCTTTCATGTTCCGTCATTTCATAAAAACCTGGATTTTTGGACAAAAATTCTCTTAGAGTGTCCTTTTTTTTACTTCTTCTTCTTTGTATATCTGAAGTCTTAATATAGAAGAAAACAAAAATGTTACAACCTAAAATTCTGAATACTATTGAACATAATTTACTCATACACTAATGCTTATCTGTTGATATTAAAATATAGTGATTCCTTTACACCCCTCAATTAAAATTATTATTGAAAGTAACAAAAATAACCCTGTAGATGAAAAATATGATTATGAAAATATCCATTATGAGAACTGAAGAATTATAATGTATAATTATAAAAATATGCATCATAGCATTTCCTTCTGTTACATGTTATAATAAATTATAACGCAGCCAATAATCTATAGATACATAAATCCCTTCATTAACCCAAATTTCAAAACTCATATGAAACTTACTCTCCCAATCTCCATGACTGCAGCTTTGTGGTTCTTCCCAGGTTTAGCTGCCCTTTTACTCAACATATTGTCCTTGTATTTCATTTTTTTAGCTCCAAGAAGGGACTCATTTCTCCTGATACAAAAACGATAAAGTCAGTTAAAAGGATCTGCAAGAATTTACAATACTATACAAAAGTAATAAATCTATAATGAATGTTTTCACTAAAATTATGTGAGAAGAATATCTAAAATTAGACTGATATTCCTGGTTATCAAGGAATAGTCGGCCTCCCAAAGCAGCACAGCGTCAATCGCACCATAACATTTTATTCGAGCGGACGTGCGGTGTAGACAAAATGAATTGGACCAGAAATAAAACACTAACGCTTCACTATAAAGCTCAGAAGATAACTGCATGAGTGACCCTAGACAAGATACCTCCCTTCCAACAGATTTTAATCTTTTTGGTTCCATCATGTGCAAGCTTCCAGCCACTATGGCCTCTGCCTACCAACAAAGCTAAGCACTGTAGATGACTACTGTACTTTCTCCCTTCCCCCAGTCACCTGTAGGAATCCTTAACCTTGTTTTTTAATCTGCCACGGACCCCTGTGGTAATCTGGCCCACTCTGCAAATGTTATGAAGTCTCTCATTATTGCCCTCTGTTGACACTTACCACCGATTTTCCCTGAAAGTTAGACAGTCCCTAAATTTATATTGCTTTCGATACGCACAGCAGCACCCTGCTGTCACATGATAAATAGGATCCAAAGCTTTCATTGAATGACACGTAGGGTTCCATCAAGGCAAGGCTAACAAGATGACTGGGTAGGTCTGGATAGCTAGTTCCAGTCATTACAGTTCCAAATTCATCTTGGTCCCACTGGCGGTCGGCCTCTTGCTTCGATTTTGATGATGATGATCTTGGATCTTTTTGTTGGTTGGAACTCCAGCCCAGTGGCAGCAATTCCAATAATCTCCCAGTTAGTCGATACTCACCTTGGCAAATGTTTTGTCTGCCTGAACTAGGAAGCTTGGACCAGTGATCACTGAGTATTTGGAGATCCATCCTTTGCAATAGGCAACTTGAAATTGGTTGCTTGCTGTTTTCCAAGCAGGTTGATCTCTTTCTTACCTCCTCCCTATCCCACCCCATCCCACCAGAATCCTTGACCTGGTCACTATATCCCAGGAGAGGAGGGGAAGGAGAGGTCATGAATGCACACTTGGGCTGCCATCTTCCCAAACCTCTACCATTCTCCTCTGTGCTCAGCAGAACTCTCATCCGCTGAATAAATTAAACTCCTTCACAGCGCAGCCTCTTCATAAAATGCTTCCTCCTAGTCTGACTGCTGTTGTTTTGTTTATGTTGTCATAAAAAATAGTACTTAAAAATTTTTATGGCATCAACAGTATTGATCTTTGACGTCATGGTCTATTCCTTATTTGAATACTTATGTTAGTGCATGTTTCTGACTCAAAACATTTAGTCCAATGGCTGGCTGCCTATTATGTCAAAAACACTTTATCTGACAGTAAAAATTTCTCCTTTTTCTCATTTTAAGTTTTCAAGTATTTTAATTATTCTATCCCATACCACATAAACTAATCTGACTGGAATTGCATTAAACCTACAAATTAATTTGAAGGTAATAAAAATCTTTACAATAATCCATCTGCCCTTTGAGCAATATACTACATCTCTCCACTTACTCAAGTAATTTATTTACTATCTCTTAGTAAGGATGTTTGGTCTTTTTTAAATTAACTTGAATCCTCTCACAACTCCTAATAAATTCAATCTTGTACTTCATAAAAATGGGATAATTTTGCTATTGTACTTTCTATTTGACATAGGAAAGCTATTGATTTTGCAATTTTGCATTGAGCCATCCTGTGGAATTCTATTATTCGTTCTGAAAGATTTCAGTTAATTAGCTTAAGTTAAAAAGTAATTATTTGCAATATCATTTTATCTTCATTTTCAGAGTATTATAGGATTCATTTGACAAACATTTTTGAGGCCCTATTATGTGGTAATCACATAAATTCTAATTATAATTTCTATATCTCATTTTAATGCACTGGCAAGAACTTTCAAAACAGTGTTAAGTGATACAAAGTATAACAGGTTTTCTTGTTGCAAAGCTTATTTTAACAGAAAATATTCTTCTAATCCTAATTTGCCAGGAATGATTGCTGAATCCCACAGGACTTTTTAGCGTCTACTAAAGACTCCTTTGACCACCAGTGAAAATTATACTTATAGATTTTCTACTCCTATATTTATATTAAGAATAAAACTTACATTTTCACTGCTGCATTTATAACCTAGTATCATATTTTGGATTTTTGCTTCTATATACTGATAAGTAACAACAATCCATAATTTTCTATTTTTTATTGTCTTTTTATAAAGCTATTTTCAGAGCCTGCTATGATATATTTAGTAGGAGACTTTATGCCCACGTCCTGAAGTAGCTTTATATAAAACAAAAATTATCTGTTTCTTTAAAATATGAAATAACTAGCCTAAAATATCTGAGCTATCCTACTTTTTTACAGCTTCAATCAATTCTTCTAATTTAAATTTTTCCAGATAATCACCACTTTCAATTAGATTTTCAAATTATTCATATTAAATTGTATATACTGGTATCTAATGTTTGTTTAACCACTTCAAATTGATGATTATTTTCGCTTACTTGGATTTTGCTTTTTCTTATGACAGCCAGAAATGCACCTACTTTATTTACATCTTCAGACAAGCAGCTCCAGCAGTTCTCAACGGAACTAGTTTAACACCAGCTCACAGTGGACTGAATCCAACTTTTATTGTCTGCTTTCTGCTTTCTTAGATTTATTTCATTTTTCTAATTTCGTGAGTTCAATAAAAGTCCACTTAATTTTATTTTTCCTGTTTAGTAATAAAAGCTTCTAAAGCTAAAAATGCGTCTCTATGTGCTGCTCTGAGCACAGGTGGCATCAGGTTCCTCATCACCATCGTTGTTAAAGGCTCTATGTCTGCAGTTACAGCTCTTTTATACTCGCAGATAAAATCCGATAATTTCATATGCCAGTGATTTATTTTGTTATAAAATTTCAGCTTTATTGTACTGTAAAAGAATGTGGTCTTTACTAATTTTAATCTCAGTGATCTAGTGTGCTTTATTTTTCTGCTTAGATATTATTTTTTAATTTAATGAATGCTTTAAAGCGTGTTTAGTCTCAACTGACTATATATAGTAAA